>NC_052054.1:6099084-6466584 GCF_903992535.2 Arvicola amphibius
AGAAAGCTCCTAAAGCTGCTGGCCTGAGCTAACCAGAGTTGCCTCTGGAACATGACGAAAGGACACCGTGCCAGGAAGACAAGGCTGCCCTTCGTGCTGGTACATGGCTGCCTCACCGACTACTGAGAGTTTATGCGCATGGGCTCCATGGGGAAGGACCGCTGGAGCCTGGCCTTGTGCTTATATCTCAGCTTTAAAACACACCTTCCTCTGGGACAGTGTGCAGGAAGTGAGAAGCATCTTTGTGTGACATCCACTGGGAGTGTTCTTTCATAGCCTGGCACTTCCCACACCTCCATAAACTTCTCTTAGTGTCCCCAACAGCAGCTCCACATAGTCAGCCCATCCTCTGTTAGATCCTGGCTGCACCAGTTCCAAGCTCTGAAAGTAAATGTCTTGTCTCTGCTTCCCCCTCTTCCCACAAGGGTGTACCCCCCACGCTGATCTGGGGCGGTAGCTCCTATGAGTTGCTCTACGGGAATGTCACCTCAGGAGTGCAGTCTCGGCTAGGATCCTGCAGCAGCATGCCTGAGGTGGAGAGTGGTGGTAACTTGGTAAGCTGTATTACCCTTTCTTCCTTGGTGCAAAGCCTCCATTTCACACCTGGAGGCCAGGTGTGGCCAAGTGATGAATTCCAGTCAACAGTATATGAGCCTAGGCAGTTGTGCCCCTTCCAGGTCTGGCCTGAAGACATCCTCTCCCTTTTCTCCTCCATCATTGTCTGACTGGTTCCAGACAACTAGGAAGGACCGTTGTGGAAGACATGGGTCCTACCATGACAGCGTTAACAAAGGCCATCCTTCAGAACTTTCCCTTGCCATGATTCCACGGCCCAAATAGTTTCACTGTATCTGCACCAACATGCAGGCCATGGATGTACCCTGAGCTGGAGGAAGGGCCAACGCTGAAGTGGAATGTGGGGGTGAAGTTGTGTGTTTGGCACACTCCTCATCCTTCACCCTCCTATAACAAGAGCTCCCTCCCCATCCCCTCTCTGGGAAATCTGCTGGAAGATTTTGGTGACCTGCTGCCACAGTCACCAGACTAATCAGGCAGTCCACAGTGGGTGGAGGAATGCACATCCGTGGGTCACACCGACTGGTTCAAGGGTACCTACTGCCTCACCCAAAGCAGGCTAAATTAAGCCTGTGGCAAGAGGCCGGAGTTGTGAGCAAAAAACAGGGCCTCCTGTTTGAGTGAGGTTCCCTGCTAAAGACAAAGATGCTTCAGGGAATCCCGGTGGCACGACAGGAGTTTGTCAAAGAAGTCAGGGACAGGAAGCAGAGCTGAAGAGGAGCTTTGCCTTGTGACTTTTGGAGCCCTTGAATCCTTTAACATTGACTCCCAGTTCCCAGTTACCTTGATTCACAAACCTCCGTCGGGCTTAAGCTGATTGGAGCTACTTTCACCAGCTTAGAGGTGCAAGTTACCAGTTTACCAGCTTAGCCCAGGTAACCCTGGTTCCCCTGGCCTCTGACTCAGGCACAGTGTCCTACACACACACACGCACACACACACACACACACACACACACACACACTCCCTGAGACCTGTCTTGACAATCCCATCTTCATTGTACACATTCTGTTAAAATTCTCTAAATGATCAGGAATCATATTAGGCCTTCGTCCTGTGTGGCCGCAGCTGGCGATAGTCTCAGGAGGGGCTTGCTGCTGGCTGCTGCGCTGGCTTTACAAGATCCTCTGAAAACACAAGCAACGCAACCACCCATGCTCCTTCCAGGGAGCTCCTGCCTTATTAAAGGGTTTCTTTTCTTCTTTTTCTTTTCTTGGGTGTGGGCGTAGGGGAGATTGTTCGAGACAGGATTTCTTTTTGTAGCCTTGGCTGTCCTGGAACTAGCTCTGTAGACCAGGCTGGCCTTGAATTCAGAGATCCACCTGCTTCTGAGGTGTGCCGCTGCCACACCACCTGGCTTTATTAAAGGTTTCTTAAAATAAGTAGGAGACTGGGAGGAGATTGGAAATTTTTGTGAATTTTTGCACATTTTCTCCAATGTTTCCTTAATTTAACACAGGATATAAAAATTTAACCACAGCTATCTGTACACTTTCATTTAAAGCAACATAGTTGCAATCCCAGGTATTTCCAAATGTGGAATACCAAGGAAAGCTATTTCCTTCGGTTAACTATTCAGGTTCTCCTTGTTGTATAGCTTACGCCCTAAACTGAGCAGGATAGTTTGTAAAACCTGTAATCCATTTGTTTTGCCTCAATCACTGTAAGGGCATTACAAGACTTTTGCTAGGGACTTAGACTTGGGAACAGTCCCACCGGTTTGAACCAACCATGTTTCTGCCCCTGAATTTACTTCCGACTTTAAGAGCATGGTTGTCTTCCCAGGGAGACAGTTCTTTGGGAAGAAAAGAAAAAGAAGACATTTTTAGCCTCCTCTCTTGAGCTCTGTGCCCCTTTTCCTTCCCTTGCACCATGCACACCACACCTTCCAAAATGAGAACTAGGAGATGTGTGTGTGTGTGTGTCTGTGTGTGTGTCTGTGTATGTGTCTGTGTGTGTGTGTCTCTGTGTGTGTCTGTGTGTGTGTGTCTGTGTGTGTGTCTCTGTGTGTGTCTGTGTGTGTGTGTGTGTCTGTGTGTGTGTCTCTGTGTGTGTCTGTGTGTGTGTGTGTGTGTGTGTGTGTGTGTGTGTAACTGTGTGCAGACTTTCTCTTGGGACCCTGGGTTCGATCAGAAGAATGTGGAGTTACTCAACCTGAAAGTGTAGAGAGTGTCCATGGTACTGTCTACGATCCACAGAGTGGTTTTGTGTACATCTTTTCCAACAAAAACACATTCTGTTCCCTTTTCTTGCCTTATGTGTTAGTGTAGATCCCTAGATCTACACGCCTCACTGCTGTGGGTGGCGGAGAAGAAGGCAGCCGCCAGCCCAGCGGAGAGGGCAAGGCAAATTCGTCTGTAAGAAAGTGCAGGATAGAACAAAGAACACACATCTTTTGCCAACTGTCTTTAGAAACAGGCTCAGTTCGCTCATGCGCAGGAAGGCCCGGGATAGTGTGGGCAGAAACCGGCAGAATGACCCCCGGGGGATCACGGGTTAGTTGGAGTTTCCAGCACCTTTCATCCTTTGTCCCGCTTCTGATTCACATGCATATCACCCCGACCGACTCCGCACTAAATACCCCCCCCAAACTCTCTGGAAGGCGGTGGGAGCTTCTAAATATTTATGAGGCGTCCCGGCCTCTGGTGCTCTTGTGGGTGTTGGGAAACGCTTATGAATGCGTGCCTGCACAGGGGGACCCGAAACCGGGCAAAGGGACAGCCACACAGCGCCTGGCCGCTCAGTTCCCAGGCCCGGAAGAAAGCAGAGAGGATGAAGGGTGGAGAAGCTGTTGCCAGGAGAGAAACAAACAGTCCAGCCACATAAAAGAAAGAACAGAGTTCCATCTTTGCCTGATGGAACGCTCGGGAGTGGGCAGGAATGTGCGTGAGGCAGGGGACTGGCCCGCTCGGTTCCCAAGTCGGAAATGAAGAGTTTCCTAGGAGACAAAGAACCTACCCACATTTTCTTTTAAGTCCCATTTTCTGCCGTTATTTGAGTCTGGACCCGTCGCAGAAGGTGCTAGGGTCTTTTTGTATGCTGTTTTCATTAGGCTAGCTAAATTCCATTTTAAAGTGAACGCTCCCTAAATGTGTTTGCATGAAAGCATCTCTGATTCTGGCTTGGAATGTCAATTACCTGTACTAACAGGTGGTCTGCGTGGTATTGAATAGAAAGAATAACATATTTACACACTGGAAATGAACCCGGGTCATTGTAATGGCCTCAACATCACACCACCAGAATCATCTTCCTCGCCCTTAACCATCTGCCTGCCTACACCCATCCCTTCCCTTCTCCAGGCAATCAGAGCTGAGTGCTCCCTCAATGTCATTCATATCTGGAGAAAACTTGATGTCACCCGTACAGTGGTGTTTATATTCATTTGTAGATCTCAATGTACAAAAACATCCAGGTTTTGTTACTTTCAAAAATTCATTCTGGATGCAAGAAATATATAACCTTGGTTCTCCTCATCTATCTTCCTAGGATGTTTTAAAAAATAAAAAAAAAAAAGCAATTAGGAAATCATACCTCAGAACTGGCCATGGCCCAAACTTTCGCTCTTGACAAAGGGAGGCAAAGCAAACGATTGACCCCGTCATTCCCAACTCTGTAAGTCAGCTGCAGAGCGTTAACCTACCTTCCCTCTGAACACACCACCCGAGGTGCCTGCCCTACACAACTCAGTGACACTCGCTCTGTAAGTCAGCTGTAGAGAGTTACGACTTCATGTTGGAAGATTCAGAGCACATCTCCAATGCCCTTCCCTGCCCTGTCACCCAGATCTGGCTCCTTGATTCCTCATTATTCCAAGTCCAGATGATAACTGAGTGATGATAACACACACACACACACACGCACACGCACACGCACACGCACACGCACACACACACACACACACACACACCTCTGCTGCTGTCTGTAAGCACTGCGAATTTTTAACTTCCAAGCCCGGCATCTTTAAAACAGTGTCTTTAATATGAATTACGGCAACAGAATCTCCAAGAAACACAAATCCAGAGACGGAACTGACACAGCAGAGTCCCGGTCAGTGACCACGTGCGCCATTGTCCAAATGAATGCACACTATCCATGTCTAAGTTTTAACAAGATTAAAGCTACCCCCCCTTTTAAGTTAATCACAGGATTCACACAAACACACACACAGAGGAACGCATGCACGCACATGTGCCAAATTCCACATAGGAGAAAGACTTACTTAGATACTTCTTCACAAGGGTGTTTTGTTGAAAAGGGGAAGTTAGGAATATTTAGTGTTTTAAGTGAGCATCCCATAGCTTTGACGAAATGAGTGCATGTGTAGATTTAGTTGTCCTTTTCTGAGTGGGTAGGTGTGAACTCATAAGCACAGCTACCTGTGACTGTCAATCACTACAGCTTCTACTCACGTGCTTCCGGCCGCTGCAGGCATGGGGTCCTTCCAGCTTACCTTGCTGGGATCTGCAAAGGACTAGAGCAGAGCTCTTGACTGCAAACCTGCTTTTAGCACCAATGAACACAGCCCCTTACAATTCATCTCAGTTTTTTATTTTGGTTTGGGTTTTGATGCGTCTGTCTGTTTGCTTGTTCTGAGGCTATGTCTTCTCCCTAAGAAACCCTCGACTGGCTTGGAACTCTTAACCATCCTCCTGCCTCTACCTTTCCAGTGCTATTATATGGGTGTGCCAACATAACTTGGCTTCCTATGAGTTATGAGCCTATAACAAATGTGTCTCTTTTTCTGGAATGACATCATCAATTAGCGTCTCCTTAAACAGTTTTAAAGTATATTAAAGTAACATGTGCAGGAATGGGCTGGTGGTGGGAGCTGTGTATTAAAACAAAGAATCACAGAGGAGGAAAAGGTCAGGCCCATGTTCTACTATCCTGTAGCAGAACATACTAGAATATGCAAGGATGAGGTCCCCTGAAAGCCAAGACAGAACCTTCGGGGCTAGGGAAGAAAACAAGCCAGATGACATCTAATCAGACAAAGGGAACTAAGAATAAACAGATTCTACAAGTTTGTTCAGGAAAACGAAACAAACACAAAACTATCTATAAAATCACAATGCATATGTTAATCATTGTTTGCATCAGGAAGAGGAGGTTGCAAGAATTCTGATGCACCAAAGGAGGCTTTTCAAACTGATAGATTACTGCAGGCAATTTGATGATAAATGCCAACAGGTTTAGGATTCTGTATGCCTTTGGGCTATAATCTCACTTCTAGGAATTTTGTATACATTATCATGAATGAACAGAGAACAATATTGTTATTTCAAGTGGAATAAGTTAGAAGGAAAGATTTGTATTTGATTATTATTTACTTTTATGTTCGGCCTAGCTATCTCTGTAATAATCATGAATTAATTCTGTTAGAAAGGATCAGTAATAAAATTAGTTAGGCCAAAACTAGTCTGTCCATGTCTTTACGTTCTGTTTAAGGGTTGTTTGTCCTGTGACTCTGGGGATTAATCCTAAGGCTGGCACACTCGAATCAAGCACGCTGTCCCTGTGCCCTGTGCAGTCAAATCCTGGAAAAGTTCAGGGAAGTGGTCATGATCTGAAGTTTTGAATAAACTCAAATACAAGTTTCTAAAAACAGTATTCAAACAATCTCCCGTTTGCTTTTTTAGGTGCAGTCAAACACGCAGAAAAATCCTGTTTCAGTTAACAGTGACATTCTGTGCACTGGGGCTGGGCCTCAAACTCTTTCTATTGCAAATGCATCACCATGGAGTCCCACAAAAACAGAAAAGCATCACCAAACAGGACCTGTGTTGGACCAGACCAAGTTAAGCTCGGTGCCTTAGTGTTAAAGGGCACACCTCCATGCTCCTTCCTCGTGGAGGCTTTTCTCCAGGGCTTCTCTGAGCGTGCAGTCTTACCACTTAAACACTCAGGAGTATTGACTCTCAAGAGTCAAATCTGGTTCAGCCAGATCACTACGAAGTTTAAAAGTACAGTTTACACATCTTTCTCCAATGAGACCGGCAGCCCAGCCCCCAGAGCCTGGGGGCCTGGAGTGGCAGCCACACTCTTCTAGAAGACTGGAAACGTTTTCCCAACTGGTCCTAAATCCACAGAGTTTGAAAGTTTGCTGGCTAACTGCCACGCTCCAAACTCCCCTGACCTGTCTTTCTCTGCTTCCTGATGGTGTTTCTTACACGTACAAACTTGTTCAAAAAGAGTCTCTTTGTAGGTAGGGAGAGAAACTCCCCACGAAGTTACACCCAGGATGATCTAATCCTCTCCCCTCCTGTTTCTGTCCATCCAGATAGCCAATGCATTTGGTGTGGGAGAGAAGTTAGCCATTTTCTTTTTATTTATTTTTGCTTGTTTGTTTGCTTGCTTCATTCATTCATTCATTTATTTTTGTTTTTTTGAGACATGGTTTCTCTGTGCAACATCTCTAACTGCCCTGCAACTGACTTTGTAGACCAGGCTGGCCTCGAACATAGAGATCTTCCTGCCTCTGCCTCCCGAGTGCTGGCATTAAAGGTGTACGCCACCACACATGCTGCTTTTTAATTTTTAAGGTAAGGTCTCTTAGAACCCAGGCTGGCTTCTATCTCTCTACGTAGTTGAGGCTGGCCTTGAAGTCTTGGCCCTTCTGCTTTTCTACCTCCAGCCATTTTGTAGGCCTGCGCCACCATGCCCAGGTACTTCTTTTGAAATTTTTTTAAATGAGTCAACCTAATTGCATGGTTTATTCATATCTTTTCATCTTTGAGTTGTCTGCAGAATTGAATCTTAAACATGAATTTTTACAATATTAAGAATTCCCATTGCGTAATGTTTTAAGTTTTTTGTTTGTTGTGTGTGTGTTTTTTTTAAACAAATATTCAAGCGTGTGGCTAAAGGCATTTAACAATGTGTTCTAAATACTTTCTGTGGGAAGCTCCAGGGCTCTCAACTTGGCCAGCAGCTAACAGGGTGGGACAGGAGGGGGGAGGGGGTGGCCTCAGGAGTCACTTCCTGAACTCTAAAATTTGGGCCAGTCCTTGTTGCTTCTACTTCATTGACTGTTGAACTTTCCAAGAGGAGAACAAAAATGCAACTGGGAAACCAACCGTCTTACCTAGACTTTTACCCATGTCAGCCCTGGGCAGCATTACACAAAGAAGCCAAAACTAGGGCAGATCAAATATAGAGCCGGCCACTGCTGGCCACTGGCCTTGCGGCGTTTCCTGCTCTTAAACGGGGGTACAGTTTAATACTGTTGAGACTTCTTGGTTGGGTGTTAGCTTTTTTGTTTTTTACCTGCCCCTAATATTTCCAGTAAATAACCAGGTGTCAGCTCATGGCTTTTCTGAGTTGTTAGAATGAACTCGTCAGAAGGAGGAAAATGAGGACTTAGAGTTTCATGACCCTCTGTCATGAACTCACCTAGAGAGTTAGTCTTCCTAAAACTATGAATGGAATGTGTTTGCATAACTGTAATTCCGCCAAAGGATTCCAAACTGTGAACTAATTACGGGATCTAATTTTGGAGCCTCCCGAAGCGAGTCTCAGAATTAGTTATCTTTTGCTTTCCTCTTACAATATTAAGACATCACCTTTCCTTTTCTCCACGTTTCTTTCATTTGGAATTAAAACCACGAGAGACAAAGTGCAAGCTATTTATATTTTATCAAGTTTCAAGAAAATGGAAACATTTCCTCCCAGTTAGTCCCGCGAGAAAGTCAGGTGACTGGAAGACTGGAGTTCTGACGACAGAGAGTGAAGGGATGGTGAGCAGTGACTCCCCAGAAAGTCGAAACACGGTCCTAGAGATGTCGGTGTACTCATCCTGGTCTCTCCATTCACACAAGTGTGCATATTCGCACGGGAGCTCAGCCAGGCGCTGGCTATGGAGAACAGCTGAGCATCACACCACAGGGCACCTTCCTGTGCTGATGGACGCCAGGCAGTCACCTAATCCTTCAACCTTAGTTCCCCCAAATGTGGAGCTAACAGTGTTTGTTCAGCCTGGTTCAAGGGCTTGTCCCAAAAGCCAAAGGAGACATGGTTGTGCTAGTTACTGAGAGAGGGGCCTAGTGGATACCACGATTATAATATTATATATTATAGAATGCAATGTGAGATTCAGGGCTCTTCATTTAAGGCCACCGCCACCAAGACGGCTTTTTGTTCGTGAAGGGGATGACTGAAAATGGGTTCTAGGGACAAAAGCAAGCACTGAAGTGTAACCCTGAACATGGATAGTTTAGTTACAATTAGCTTTTTTATAAATTAAGTAATATAAACATAAGCTAGAAATAGTTTAAGAAAAACATAAAAAACAGAAAAGTATTTGTTGTAATCCTAGATAAAGCAAAGAAGCCACTAAGCTTTAAAAGTCATTATAGGGGCCAATAAGACAGCTCAGAGAATAAGAGTGCTTGCTGCCAAGCCTGAAGACCCAAGTTCAATCCCTGGGACCAACATGGTGAAAGGCAGGAACCGAAGCTCACAAGTCATTTCCTGATTACCACACGCACGCTGCCCACACATTGTAAATAAGTAAATAAACATTTTTTAGACAGAAAACACTTCTCTCTTCTTACTGTATATTGTTTTTCATCTCTCAACCAAACTTGCCATTATTTGAGGCTGCCAGAATCTCACAGCTCCCAGAAAACAAATAGCAAAACTAACACACCTGGGCTCACCTGCCTCAGCCTCGGGCAACTTGAAACATGCTAGAAAGAGGCCTTAGTGGCCTAAACTCCTGTCTTTAGCAGCCACCATTGGAATCAATGGAGAAGAGACATGCTTCTGAGGAGAAGGGAGTCCCAGACAGGCAAGGCTTGAAGAGTGACCCAACTCTGTCCCTTCTGTCCCTTCTCCGTGTCCCTATGTGGTCTCGGTGCCAGGGAGAGCAAGTCACCAAATACGCTGGAAACACTCGGCCAACAAAGGGTAAACTAAGTCAGCCAGCAGGCTGCGTGTGGCTAATGCTCACAACTCAGACTATTTGGATGCAAACCTCATGCCCATGCGAAGGCCAGAGCTGACACCCTGTCTCTGTTTTGTGAGGAAGCAGCACTACTTCAGAGATTTTTCTCATGATTCCCATTGTGTTTATTGTCTATTGGGTCACTCAGGAGATTCATTCGGGGTGAGCGCTGGACGTTTCCTGACGGGAAGATCATAGCTTATGTGGTGCTTGTACCTAGTCATGCAGCTGTGTTTAAGGATACCTGTAGTAGAAGCTACAGAGAAAGGATACAACCCAGGGGCCTTTCCAGTGCCTTCTATTATTGGACAGTCTTCTCCTGTAAGTCTTTTCGGCTGTGGGACCTGTGTCCTGCATGGAGTTGTTTGTGGCCCTAAAACAGGGACACACACCCTGGACTTCAGTGATCCCAACTCGTACTGGCGCCTCCAGCTATTCTGATCGGTTCCTGTGGATGGCCGCTCCACAGATAGTGTCTCTGTCTGCCTCTCCCCACGCTGTTGGGTACCTCCAGTCCTTAAAAGATGATCACCACAACCTGAGGTCTACCTCCTGAGGGTGTGCGCAACGCAGGCCTTCCTTCCTCTCAGGAGCTCTTCAGCTCGGGGATGTGTAACTCTCAGCTCTCTCTCTGGCCCCCTCTCATTGGTGCCTCTGGGCATGGCTTGCACCTCTTCCCAATTTGCTTCCTGTGAATATTTTGTCTCTCCAAAGGATGGAAAATCTGAGTGACACATTACAGGAATGGCGACCTTGAGCGCTGCCAGAAGACAAGCACCTGACCTCTCATCGCAAGAGTGGGGCT
Organism: Arvicola amphibius; assembly: GCF_903992535.2. NCBI lineage: Eukaryota > Metazoa > Chordata > Mammalia > Rodentia > Cricetidae > Arvicola > Arvicola amphibius. Next base: position 6,109,413 of record NC_052054.1, read on the forward strand.
CACTGAAGCCGGGACACTGTGGCTCTCTGCCCTGACGGGGAGTGGGAGACAGAGAACCTGAACCTGGGGTGTGGCTGTGAGGAGACAGAGCCCTTCCTGCCCAAGGCTCCAGTGGGAGAGCTTCAGGATACATACTGAAAATAATATCCTGGGGTGAGGGCCAAGGTCACGGCCAGCCAGAGAATCCAAACCAAGTCATAAATTAAAGTAACCTGGAAAATCAGAAGCCCAGGTACTGAGCCAAAGTGAGGCCCTGAGCCACAGGGGTGGCCAAGAGTGCAGAGACAGAGTTGGTGCCACGGCTGAAGGTCACCTCAGAGTCTTCACCTCTGGCCACAACACTGCTGCCCTCCCCAAGGCAGAGGGAACCCGGTGTTTCAGGCAGTATTTGCTAGAAAATTCGACATGCTCCCAGATAGCACCCAAAGTTGACTCTGGTACCACATTTAAAGCTCTCCACTCAAAGAAATCTCCAGTTATTATAAGTTCAAACAAGCGCTGATAACTGAAGAGCCAATTTAAGGCTCCAAAGAAAAATCAACCCTCCCTTCCATGAAACCCTACAGAACATCCAGAGTACAGGGAGCCAAGAAAGAGTCCCAGCAGCTTACAGAGCTTCCGACAAGCAGTGAGGGGAAATTTAAATGTATGGAGGTGGAAGGGGCAATCCCTTACTTCACCTAACCATCCACACATACTTCCTGTCTTCCTCTTCCTCCTGGAATATTGTTCTACATGCCAAATGCCATAAGATTCCAAAGGGAATCTGAGCTCTTGGCAATTGTCTAAATCAAAGTCTGGCAGAAAGGCTAGTGTAACACAATTTCTAATGGTCTTAATAATTTCTAATTGATCTTAATAAAAACTCTGAGTCAGATATTAGGGGATGAAAGCTGAAAGGTCAGAGATGCAGAGCGGTCATCCACTAAGTCTTACCTCTACGATATTCTCGGACCAAATGGAGTATCCTGTTTCTACAAGTCCTCAGACTGAACGCCTTCAACTCCTGTCTCTTCCCGCCTTATATTCTTCTCTCCTTCCAGTCACATTCCTTTCAGTTTCCACTTCCCTAGTGCTGGAAGGCGTGTGACTCCCAAGCAATGGGATTAAAGGTGGGAGCCGCCACAGCCTGGCTCTTTGAGACTGGATCAATCTAGTGTAGCCCAGGCTGGCTTTGAACTCATGGAGAGCCATCTGCCTCTGACGCCCAAGTGCTTGGATTAAAGGTGTGTGCCACCACCACCTGGCTTTTTTGGCTAGCTAGTGGCTTGCTCCACACTCTGATCTTCAGACAACATTTTTTGTTACAGCACAAACAAATCTCCCCACAGGCTGGGCTCTCTGTTAGAGGTGGGATCAGAGTACGGAACCTCTCCATGGGCTGGTATGGTAGCCCAGCCGGAACCTGTCCATGGGCTGGTAGGGTAGCCCAGCCGGAACCTGTCCATGGGCTGGTATGGTAGCCCAGCCGGAACCTGTCCATGGGCTGGTAGGATAGCCCAGGCAAAACCTCTCCATGGGCTGGTATGGTAGCCCAGCCGGAACCTGTCCATGGGCTGGTAGGGTAGCCCAGCCAGTTAAGGTGCCTGCTGCCAAACCTAATGACTGACTTTCAAGTCCGAGACCCATGTGGTGGAAGGAGAGAACCGATTCCATAAAATCCATAAAAGACTCACATATTGCACACCTACATGTGTGCAAGCAAACACACAATAAAGAAATACACAATTTTCTAGAACCTCACCACACACTCTGAAAAACAAAAAATTTCAAAGCCCATTTCTGTTAGTTGGAAAAATTCCTGACAAAAAAAAAGAAAGAAAAAGAAAGAAAAATGTGAACACATAGAGTTATCTCTAGTTTCCCCTCGTTATTAACGTTAATCTTTAAGCTATTAAATGGTCACTGACAATGACTGTTCCTATGCTATCTGGGTTTGAACTGTAACAAGTTCAGTGAAATATCTCTCTGTTCTGCCCTCCATCTTCCCTCCCTCCCTCCCCACCACTGCTAGAAGGGAAGAACAGAAAAGGAGCGGGAGCCCGGGTCCCTCACTGGCCTGAACCCTGTAATTGGATGGAGACTCATTTTGGTGACAGGGGCTGAGAGAGATCCAGGTGTCCCTACATTATTCCAGAGTTGACTGCGATTTTCTTCTCTGTGGTTTCTCATGAAGATCTAAAATAGTTAAGACTTTAGAGAACAAGAAAAGAAAAAAAAACTTTTAAAAAAGATTTCTTTATTCAGTTCATTGGCCGTTGAGTAAAAGTTACCACTTTTGTAAAACCTTTTATTTTCTGCTAAGAAACTCAATCCTGGTTTGGGATTGTGTTCCCTGCTTTATACCCAAAGATTTAACCATACAATGTCTGTGTGTCTATCTGTCTGTCTGCCTCATTCTGGACAGGGCCTTACTATATAGCCCTGGCTGGTCTGGAACTTGTTATTTATCCAGCTGGCCTCAAACTCACAGAGATCCCCTGCCTCTGCCTCCTTCCCTGGTGCTAGAACGAAAGGCATGTGCCACCACATCCAGCCAGGCAGTTCTCTAGCATGAATTCTCTGTCTCTCAAAATTTGAGCATGGCACTGAAAACAGAGAACAAGATTCCTTTCTACCCAGTGACCAGAACAAAGGGAAACTCCAGGAGTCTTCTCATAGGAAACGCTAGAAGCTCTCAACCAACACAGGGTGGGAAAGTGGCTCTCCTCTACACTTCCTGGCTTGAGGAGGAAACCATGAGACAAGAGGGAATAGACAATACTAACAACAGCAATGGAATGAGGTTGGGGAAATGGTCCTGTGGTCCCTGCGGGCATCAACAGGTCTGGGTCCCGTGTGCATCTGGGGGCTTTCCTCCTTTCCAGGGAGGACTCACTTTGATGTCCACGGTGGTAGGAATACTCGGCCATCAGGTGGCCAAGAGCACAGGGTAGTTGTCTTTTGGGAGGTAGATCAGCTGTCATTTGGAAGTGGCTAAAACACTAACTATATATACTGTGTCTGGTGACCAGAGGGCCACACCCTGTCCTCTCCTTTGCCACTGACTCCCTATGCTACTTAGAGCAAGTCACTGCCTCTACCTCTGCCTTGTTTTCCTGAGAACTTTCTCCCCAGAACTGTATATTCTCTCTGACACATCTTCAAGCTTCAAGATCCTGTAATCACAGCAAATAATCACAGCAACCAATACCATCAGGAAATGCTGAGATTATTATTTGAGCCACTAAATCCTATATATGAATTACAGAGCCATTCTATGGCACCTTAAATGTTACTTCAGTATCATTTTATCTACTCACTTCCGGGAACATCCTGAGTGTGTCTTTATACCATACCAATAAATCCCAAACAGTGGAGGAAATACCTTACTGTGTACAGAGTAGCAATTAGGAGAACCGATTTTTATCTTAACAAGGGAGTAGTTATTTATTGAACACCTACAGTGCCAGGCAGCGGTTATACCTTGACATCTATTTCCTTGCTTATCTTCATAGCAGTCCTGCGAACTGTTTGCGTCTTCTTTTGCAATAGTTTACCTGTGTCTCCTGAGAGTTTATACAGTGGGGCTTTGTCCCCAGTGTGGTGGAGGGACCTTAAAGAGGCGAAAGCAGTCAAGTCCTTTGGAGGTTGTTGAAAGGACTCATGGAGTTGTGTGGAACTCCACGTCAGTGCTCCAGAGGGCTATTGTAAAGGGGGAGAGTTTGGCCTCTGCACCTGACCATCTCAACACAATCTCTTACTCTTAAAAGTTCCCCTGCCATGATACCATCTCCCATGATACCATCACCAGAGCCAGGCAGAGAAGGGGCCATACTGTGTCTAACCTCTAGAATATAAAATAGATTAATTTTTTTTTTCCAAATTGCCACCAGATACATACACGGTAATGGAAAATAGAAAATATCATTTCACAGAAGAGGGGTGTAAGCCCCAGAAAGGAGAGGAAGAAATTCTGTTTGTCACAAAGCCACGTCTCTGACTCTGCACTCCTCATCCTGAGTACTACTCTGCATTTCCACACTCTCTGAGAACATTAAAAACATGGTTATGTTAATCACAGTCCTTCTTTAAGGGTAAGAACTTTACACTTTGCTTTGAGACACACACGGTAGTCTTCTGTGTAGCCAGGCTGACCTCGAACTCGCAATCCCCTGCCTCGACCTAGGATTCTGGGTGTGTGCCATTGTGCCACCTTAAAGAAACTTGTTCTGAATACTATCTCTGATTAGAACAGGGGCTACACGCAGTCAGATCCCACTAAACATCTGGTTCATGAGAGGTAGCACCTGCTTGCTGGCGGACTGTATCTCCTTATGCCCATGTCCTGCATAGTTGTCTGAGACATAAGAAATCTTTTTATTAATTTTTAAATCACATGTATGTATATGTTGGTATGCTACATGTGTAGGGTTGCACAAGGGCCAGAGGTCTTGGATCCCCTAGAGCTGGAGTTAAAGTGACTATGAGCCACCTGATGTGGGCTGCCAGATGCAGGTTTTGGGAATCATACTGGGTCCTTTGGAAAAATCAGTGTGTGATCTTAACCACCAAGCCATCTCTCCAGCCCCATGGGTGACTTTTTCTCATGTGTTGCCCAGTCAGCAACCACTAGCCATATGTGGTTATTGAATACTTGAGATGTGGTAAGGGTGGCTGAGGAACTAAGTTTTAGATTTCATGTAATGTTTATAAACATAAGCAGTTGAGTGTAACTTGAGACTGCCATTGCGGTCACCGTGGCCTGAATGTGTGTGACATGTATGAAGCATGGTAGGAATTGGTTTGCCTGAAAAAAAAAGCACTCTTTGAAATGAACTGCATTGGTCAGGCAGGGTGATGCATGGGTTTAATCCCAGCACTTGCAAGGCAGAGGCAGGCGGATCTCTGTGAGTTTCAGACCAGGCTGCTCTACAAAGAGAGTTCCAGGCCAGCCAGAGCTGTTATATAAAGAAATCCTGCTTCAAGGGAGAGAGGGGTATGTGGGGGTGAGGGAGTGGGGGAGAAATTACCTAATTACCTTGTCTAAGGACTCACAAACCAGAAGAGCCACAATTGTGATTTAATCCTGTCTTCCCAGTATGACCCAAGTGTAAACAGAAGTTTCTGTCCCACCTGATCCCAAAGCCATTCAGTCCCAAAGAAACATGCAGAGGCTTATATTAATTATAAACTGTTTGGCCTATTAGCTCATGCTTATTACTGACTAGCTCTTACAACTTAAATTAAGCCATAATTCTTACCTTTGTTTAGCCATGTGGCTTGGTACCTTTTATCAGTGAGGCATTCTCATCTTGCTTCCTCTGCATCTCGCTGATGACTGATTCCGTCTTTCCTCTTCCCAGAAATCTCTTAGTCTGGCTGCCCCGCCTATACTTCCTGCCTGGCTACTGTCCAATCAGCACTTTATTAAACCAATACAAGTGGCAGATCTTTACAGTGTACAAAAGCATTATCAATAGCACCCAAGCTCACACTTTCTCCACTAATTTCCCCATCACACTATAGAAAAAACAATGAACAATTGGAGAATCTTGGCCTAACAAAGCCTCTGAGCATGAACAAAAGGGAGCATCAACTGACTGCTCTTAATCATTGCAAATGGCTTCACATGGGAAAGATTGATCATCCCTCAGGAGAGAGGACACTCTGTCTGTTGACAAAAGCTCGCCCAGGAAGAAACATGCCTCAGCAAAACAGAATTTCCAGACCAACAATGGCGCCGTTCACTCCTAGTCATGAAAACACGATGTCAGGATGTAGGATGGTGGTCTACTGTTGGGCTGCAGGGTAGAGAGGTGATCTGTGTGGGGTGGGTGTGACTGCCCTTGCTCCCCAACAGGATTGCTCCTCATAGTCCCTCCTACCTGGGTGGTCCTAGGCTCATTCAAGACCATGAATACTCACTGGTCGTTTCCCTACCTGAGGTATGGGGTGATCTCTAATTGGTGGGTAGATTGTGAGATTCATTCAAGCAGAAACACTGTGGCAATTCAGTCAATTCCCAAATCCTTTGTCTCCTGGCAGACACCGTTTTGAATTCTCTGACTTCAAGGCTCTCTACAACACCTGGGGAGAGCTTCAGGGTCAAGGTTTAGGAGTCAGTGCCTACGTGCAGTATGTGCACCCATCTGGCCCAAGTCCATTCTTCCAAAGGCTCACAGAGGCTTTCAGAGATGACTGGATTGAAGTCACAGGCAGTCTACTGCAAAATATGCACAGTAACTCCGTCTTAATTAGACATACATGTCTCCGAAGACATAAATAAACGCTTCCTTTTTGATATGTCTGATTTAATAGCCTAATAACAGGGGAATGTTGCTGAAATATAATTCAGGGGGGTGAGGGAGAAATTAATACACTCAAATGTTTAAAGCCCAACAGTAATTAACAAATCATTTAAAGCCAATTTCTGAATTTTAATGTTATCTATCTTTATCCAAACAGGATTCGCTATCACACCTTACAGGATGCTCTGCCCCCTGCTAGGATCCTGACCCTGTCATATAGTGCCAGCTGACTGGTGCCATGCATGACATGGTGGCGTCACCTGAGCTCCCACAGGGGCAGCATCTCACATTTGGCTGTTTCGTATTTTACTTCACATCCAGTGAAAACTCTGAAATTAATGTTTCATGATGCACATCAAGATAACTTGCAAAACCAGAGCACGTGCTCTCTGTAGAGTTCCCAGCATCTAGATGGAGACCATCTACATGGTTAACCCTTAATCAGCAATGGCCACCTGAACCCCGACTTCCTTCCAGTTCGTGTGGAGGGGATGTGAGTGAGGGGAGGGTGTCTCCTGGCATGTGTGCCTGGACAGCCTAAAATGCAATCCCCCTTTCCTTTTTGTTATGATGAACTTCTTAATATTTTAATTGTTTGTGGAATTATAATTAGATAGTAGGACTGCCTTTGCACAAGTGTTGTGTGCCTAACAAACAGGTCTTCATTAACTCAGTTCACTTTTTCCGTCCTGTCGCATGTCCTGAGAAACCATGGCCCCAGTTTTTTCTAGCTTAATTTTGTTTCATCTGTGGTCAACACCTGGGAAATGATAAAACCATGAACGCATCCCTAGACCCATCCCTAGATACTTGTTCTTCACCCCAAGAATGAAGAGTAGTGTCCTCAGGCGTGGAGGGTAGACTCAGCTTTCCCCCATTTGTGTCTAACAGAGGAGCAATGGGCAGAGTGTAAGCAAGCAGAATTCAGTAGAACCCATTGATGGAAGATGCTGCGTCCCAAGGGTGAGTGTGTGTGTGTGTGTGTGTGTGTGTGTGTGTGCTAGAGAAAGAGTGGCACAAGCCAAGGGTGAATGTTTGGCTGTGAAGAGACAAGGACAAGTGGGCTATGGGAAGAAAGGAGGAAGCGTGATAAGCGTTTGAATGATGGCAGGGCTCTGAAGCTTCCCTGAATCCTTCCTTGGTGCTAGGTGATCTGTGCTTCAGAGGCCCCAGACACTGGGTGCTCTCTGCTCCAGGGACTCCAGAGCTCTTTGGACACCACACTGTCTGATGTATAGCTTAGCTCCTCTTTTCTTTTGTTTAGACTCATGTGGACCACAAAATGATGCCAAAATCACTACCAAGCTTTCAGTGGTTGCGGCAGCCAAGGAAGCGTGGACATCCCCAGGAAACTCCAGAATGTCAGGCAATGCTGAAAGAGGAAGTAAGCTCAGCACAGAAGGGCTCGCTGAGGACAGCTGTTCCTCTTAGAAGCTGCAGGGAAGGCAGTGGACACTATGGCCCTGAACTGGAGAACTGCTCAGAGGCCAAGATAGGTGAGTTGATGAGAGAAAAAGGGGAGGCCCCGGGAACAGGGTGGTGCACTGGAGTCTTTCCTGGGGGCAGAGGGCCAACAGGTGAGGCTCCCTACAGCTATAGGGCTGTCATCAGAGGGTGACTTCACTTCCTAGGGTTACTGTGACAAACGGCCACAAACTTGGTGCTTAAGAGAATGAACCTCTCCCCATCCGGAGGGATTGAAGTCAAAGATTGAGTCCTGTGCAGCGCTGCACCATGACGTCCAGGGACTGAGGCTCTTCTCTGCATCCTCCAACTTCCAGTGGCCATGTCACCCCAGTCTCTGCCTCCATCACTGTGTGGCCTTCTTCTCTTCCCTCTGCGGCATCTCCTGCATCTCTTGAGTGATGATAGGCTGCAAGCCAACTATTCAAGCAAAATGGAGAATGAGAGAGAGACTGAGATGCCCACCTCGGAGATTACTGGGGCAGACTCTGTCACCAAACTCTACTGTGTTCTATAACTCTACATGACACACTGCTACAGGAACATCAGTCCTGTGTGATTCAGGAAGGGAGAATTTGGTTGACTCAGCCCAAGCAAAAGTACTGGCCATCCAGGATACAGTCATGGCCACTCTGGAAATAGGAAGTCACACAAGCCAGGGCTCTAGGACAGGGGACCTCAGGAAGTCTGTGTGCAGGGGAAGACAAAGGGTTTGGGGTTTTTGAAGCTGGACAGTGAATTGATGGGAGTGGGGGAGGCAGAAGTAGATATTTGGAGATGGGTAGCCAGGAAAGGGCTTCCCAACGTGGTTTTTATCTAAGGACCTCTTTGTTTTTGAAATCTCTGTATGCGTTTGCATGTGTGAGTTTTGGTGCATACTGCCACAGCACATACGGAGGTCAGAAGGCAACTTTGGGAGTCAGCCCTTGCTTTCTGTCTTCATTGAGACACTTGGTTGTTCAGAACCACATGTGCCAGACTATCTGACCCACAGAGTGCCAGGGAGTCTTGTTTCCACCTCCCACATCCTCACGGAAGCTCTGAGATTAGACGTGTGCACGAACACAGCTGGTTGTATGTGGGTTCTTGGGATCTGAACTCGGGTCCTTATGATTGCATGGCAGTCCTTTTTCACTGAGCCATCTTCCCAGCCCTGCTTCCTCATACTCTTAAAAGTTAGCTAGACCCCTGGAGAGGTAATCTATATCCACCAATATCAACCTTGTTAGAAATGGTGTGGGTGTGTTCTACACATGAGCCTGCAACCCACGTAAGAACAGCGAAGTTCCTTGTCTTCTCATGAGGAAATAACGATATTGCTCCTGAGAGAAGAAAGAGACTGAGGAAGTCTTCCTGATACTAGGAGTGATTTTGGTCTGGAAGGCCCTTAGAATAGATTTAGTCAGGAGCCCCAGACACATTTGAGGAACTGTTGGCACAATTGTGTAGAGTTCCTAGGACATGACTCTCAGAGTCTGAACCTGGGCTCCACACTGGGGATGCTGAAGGGGTCTTAGTATCCCCATATCATCCCTGAAAACGAAGCAAGACTGGTTCCATTGTCATAACACTGCCTGAAGGACTAGAGACGAGTTGGGCAAAAGCTCTTAAAACCTTGGGAGGAACTTCACATGGAGTCTGGTTCCATGAGGACTCAGGCTTAATTCTGGTCACCGCAAGGCTGCACCTGATAGAACTTCAAAAAAGCTTTATCTTCAGGAAGATCTGCCAAAGATCCCTAGAAATTAAGTACAGTCTGGTTTTGTATTTCTTTTTTAAGCAAAGATAGTTATCAAAAATATCTTTTAAAAATGACATGCACGGTGGTGGGTATCACTGAGATACATCAATCAACAAAAATGTGAAACTGAGCCTATTTATGAATGTTGCATATGTAACAAATCTAAGTTCTTTTTGTTGTTGTTGTTGTTGCTTTTTGAGACAATCAGTCCTGGCTGTCCTGGAAATTGCTCTCCAGACCAGGTTGACCAAATCTAAGTTATTAATGCTTAAAAATGATTTAAAATATATCAGTGTGCTTGTGACACCTGAGTCGCTCTCTTGGCATTGACTTAGTTGATGGTCAAGAACCAAATGGGGAATAGGCTTTGCAGGGGTAGATGCACACAATGCCTATTCCAGCTTCTGTAAGCCAGGATGTCTGGACCAGCTTCCTCCCAAGGACAGCCATATCTGAAGGACAGTCCTATGTGGCTACCAGAGAGATGGTGGAGCTGATGGCCAGAGCTCCCTTCCACAGAGACTGGGTTTTATTGCTGAGGCAGCTCACAGCCACCAGTAAAGATTTAAAGTTTCTGTGGAAACCATCTCTTTCCAGTCCTTAGTCAAGAGTTGAGAACATTGCCTTGCAAGGGTGAAGGACTTTCTATCTTGTGGTTTGGAGCCCTGTGATTGTGGGCTTGAGAGCATAGGAGAAAAGCAGCTGAAATCAGGATTCCTGCTCTCAGTGTGGATTTTCTCCTTGGCTGTGAGGCTCCTTAGGTGGGTAGGGAATACTCATTTCTAGTTTTATAAAACGAGAAGGACAACTACCCAAACAAGTGTGTGGCCTACGTGTTTGAAAAGATAGTAACAGTGTCTCTAATCTTATAGAGAAAGCCGGCTCCCTCTCATGCTCCGCTAGCGCACATCTCTTCGCGCCAATCACTGGAGCCCAAGATTTTAGTAGATAAGGGCATCAGGAAATCCATATAATAATCGACGCTTAAAGGCCAGAGTAGCTCAATAGGCCCAAAGGGATAAAGTTGCCAACGTGATAACTAAACTGGCTGCTGAGCTCCACGGGCCCTCTCTCAAGGCTGTCACCGTGTTCCGTGGGTGTGCAGGGATCTGTTGAGAGCTTGTATCAGACCATGACATTACCACTTCCTGGGAAGGTTTCATCCTGCTCCCAGGACTAGGAGCTCTTGGATCAGAGAGGGGATGTGCTTGTTTTCCAGGTCACACAGGTAGAATCAGAGCTTAGAAAGACCTTGGTGTTTCACCCGGTCCAGCCAGTGCTTTCTCTGTGAGGGAATCTCACCTCTCTGAGTTCCTTTCTCGGAGCAGTAACTTTGGATCTCAAACGTACTCGGTCATAGCTGAGATCAGTGGTGATGCCTGTATTCCCAGCTACCGAAGAGACTGAGGCAGGAGGATTGCTTAGACCCAAGAATCTGAGGCTAGCCTGGGCAGCATACCTAGATTACATCTCTTGAACTCAGTTGTCAATCAATCCTTTCTTAACACGGGCTTTATGAACATGGCTGCACCTGCCCCTCTGACACAATGCTGAGTGACAATGGACACAGTCACACTGCCTCCACTACCACCTTGGGCTTCAGAGTTTGGAGGCTTCTTCCTGCACGTCCTCTTCCCTATATACAAGAACTTGTCTTCTGTTTATCACAGCAGCCGGAGTAAAAAAGATCAGGACCCCCATTCTATAGGGGGTCTACTGAGGCCCAGAGGGTTTATCCCCGTACCCCTTGGGATAACAGTCCAAGGCAGTTTGACTGCAAACCCCAGTCACTGCCCTGCCTATGAGTTCTAGAGTTTTCTTTTCCTTTGGGACAAGATCTCACTGTGTAGCTATAGCTGTCCTGGAACTCACTATGTAGACCAGGCTGGCCAAGAACTCACAGAGATCCACCTGCCTCCTAAGTGCTGGGATTAAAGACATGTGCCACTGCCCCTAGCTTCCAGATTATTTTTAGTTATCAGGATTTACACTTAACCTGTTGCCACCAAAGTCTGAATGGTGCCTTTGCCAGGACAGAGAGTGGTTGGTCCCCCTCTGTGTCACTTCCTATCACTGCAAACAGCATCAAAGTCCTACCAGAATATGGGGGAAATCTTCTTGATGTTGAATTTGCATATCTAAGGACTAGAGGATGGTTTGTATAATCAAATTATGTGGGATTGTAAAAGGGAGCAGCGTTTAAATAGCTTACAAAATTACTCTGAAGACACACATTAAAATCTACAGAAGCCATCGCCTTTGAGGTCTGAGCAGAAAGTTAAATGCTAATTGATTACGACAGCTTCTTCTCTATCACCAGCACCGTTGTTGCCTCTGCTTTGTCAGGATCACAGCTCACACGCCACCCCGCCCCTCTTCCAACCACATTCAATCCACGCTAATACGAACAGATGGGGTTTTATACAGCTCCCCACATCCTGGAGAAGATCAAAAGAAGCAGCCTTTAAAAAAAAATAAAAACAAAAATACAAAAAAAACCCAAAACTAGAATTTTCTGAAATTCTGATTTCTTCCAGCAGCTTTACAGATTTTTATAACTTATTTTATCGGCGATGCAAGGTCTCTGAGCCCAGCATCTGTTTGTTGCATCTGGGGAAAAAAGATAAATTCCCTTTTTATGCCACGGAACCAAATTTAAGAGGTAGGAAGACAGGCAGGTCTTAACGGAAGAGACGGCAGCACACCCTCTCTGTCCAGGCTGTCCTCTGTTGCCGTCTCTGTGTCCTGTGGGCAGGACAGGGAGAACAGAAAAGAAAGAGGAGTTCAAGGCTCGGCAAGGTTGCCTGCTTAGAGCAGGTGCCCCCCAGTCAGGGGACCTGGGGGACGATTGATCATGAACCTGGGGTACCGGGAGCTAGCGACTCTACATACTTCTTTTCTTAAAAGGCCCTACACATCATTTATAATTTTCCCAGACCTAAATAAGTGTGCCTGATCACCAAAAGCCTTGCCTAGACATCATGGGGCTTCATTATAATGGCCCAGTATTGTGGCTTCTTTAAGACCCCAACTCAACCTCCTCAGCTCCATAGCTGTTTATAAGATTAATAGATATATAATTGACTCTTCTGCAGAGAGAGAGGGAGAGAGAGAGAGAGAGAGAGAGAGAGAGAGAGAGAGAGAGAGAGAGAGAGGGAGGGAGGGAGGGAGGGAGAGAGAGAGGGACTTATCTGAACCTTCTCAAAGGTAACATTCTGACAGTGACATAGTGTGATAGTGTCTGTCCCCACTGACAAGGTTAAGGGTCAGGAAGAAATGCAAGCATTGTGGGAGAAGGCTTTGGATGTTTGACGGACTTTTCCAAGTATGGCCAACGCTTTTGTAGACGTCCTAAAATAGCCTTAGCTGTACAGCCTGTAGGTAGGGTCCTGCTCTGTAGCCTGGAGCAAAGGTGAACTGGGAGGAAGCAAGGCAGAATAGAGTCCCACCCACATTTGTGAAGGAGAGGGAAAGGGAATCATGGGAGATGCATGAACAGGAAGGACAAAGGGCCTGACAGCTGTAGGCAGTGGGGCTCAAAGGCTCTGTTTTCTCTATCTGAGGTCATAGGTCACAGGACTTATGATCAGGTTTTGCAAGAGTCCCAAAGGAATCCAAACAGGTAAGAATGGCAGAGTAAACCTTCGGGTGTTACCTGAAGGTTAAAGGAGATAAAACCCTTGGGTAAACAGGCGAAGGAAAACACTGTAATACTGCTGCCAGGGGGCCTGCTGAGACTCCAAGGCAGGGTCAGGTGACTGTGTCAGACTGCATAGGGTGGTCTTTGGACAGTGAAGACCTGAGACCCATGGGAGGCAGGGAGGGGTGCTTTTAAAAGTCTAGGGTCCATCTAGCATTGTCCCTGGACACCCTAGGGTGTCATTTGTGCAAAATCATACTCTGTAGGCTTATGACCCTGGCAAGGAAATGAGTCTAACGGAAAGATGGTCGCAGGAATAGGATGCTGATAGCTGGGCCATTGCTACACCTTTGTTTAGAGCTTGTTTGAACCTTTAACAAAGAGACCAGGCTCACTGAGCATAGGGTTAACTCACAGGAAGATGGCAAAATGCATTAATAGGCTGAACGGCAGAGAGAGTCATAGTTCCCCCTCCTGAGCAGCGAGCGGCTGTGTGAAGAGGATGTCGGGATCTTTGCTCCCCAGTTTGAGGAACAGAAATGAAGCTGATCTTTCATTGTCATCAGATTTGGGATCCTTCCTCTTCGCCTTAAATAGCTGCCTCCAGCTGAGCAGCCACACGCCTGGTTCTCGGGTGCTGAGACAGGATGGAAGACCAAGACTTATCTCTGCTTCTATTTTCCTTCAGATTAACCACCATGTGACCTCAGTGTGGGCACAGGTCGTCTGCCTTAATGTGGCCCCATGGAAACCTGGTGCAAGCAAGGGCAAAGAGCTGACTGTTGCGGGCATTTTGGGCATCAACCCTCTTCTCAGTTCGTCTTTGTGAGGTCAGCACATTTTTGTGTGTGGATGAGATGTGTATGTCTGTATGCATGTAATATGTATGTAACTCTGTGTGTGTGTTTACTTGGGTGTGTGTATATGGCGTGTATGTGTATGTAGACCAGAGTCAACCTCAGGAGCTCTCCACGTTTTTTTTTTTTTTTTTTTTTTTTTTTTTTTTTTTTTTTTTTTTTTTTTTTTTTTTTTTGAGACACAGTCCCAGAGGCACTTGAGTTTACTGGTGGGCAGAGTTGCCTAGTCAGCAAGCCCCGGTGCCCTCTGTTCTCTGCCTTCCTAGTACTGGGACTGCAGTTGTGTGCCACGATACCTGGCTTTCTCACTTGAATGCTGGGGACTGAAATTGGGTCCTCATGCTCACACAGCAAGTATATTACAAACTGAGATATTTTCCTAAATCTTAGCATGTTTTTTAAAGCATGTTATTCATTATTAGTGTATGTGTGGTGGTGGTGGAGAGTAGGTACATGTGAGGTCAGTGTACAACATTTGGGAGTGGGTTCTCTCTCTCTTTCCTCTGTGGGTTCTGGAGACTGAAGGCGTTCGTCAGCTGAGCCAGCTCACCAGCCCTCCGCTTATTTTCTACTGTGGGCTAAAAGGCCAATGTCTCTCAGTTAGATCTGTCACGAACCCTCCCCTCCTTGGAGTTCGGACTTCGCAGTTAACCCTTCCCAGTGTTTTCAGGACTAAAGAAGCAGAGAACACCGTGTGTGTCAGTTTTATTGACACCCAGGAATGACTGGTTTTTGCAGAGAAGTAATATAATTCCTGTCAAACTAGGTGTCTGATAGGTGCTAATTTGACATGGCAACGAGATAAAAGTAGGGCCCAGGCTGTCTCCAACCTCACTGGATCGGAATGCTGTCTACTTAGCATAGGAGTCAAACATCTCCCTGGCAATAGATTGCCTTCCACTCACAGGCCTACTAAGTAAATAGAAAAGTAATTAACAGTGTGCTGGGGTAGAAGCATCAGATGGAATTTCATCAAGGCGGGAAGGACACAGCGAATCCTAAAGTCCTGTGGTGTCCACTGTGGGCTGGATCTCTTGTGCTGTCTCTAAGACGGGCATGTCACTTCTGCCTGTCTCCAAGAAGAGAAATTCCTGAATCTTCAATTATAGTTCACTTTGATCAAGGGAAATGAAACAGAAAAGTCAGAAAGTACTTAAAGTTGCTCCAAAAATAAAGAATCATTTTCATTTTCTGGTACACAATGTTGGTCTTGAGTCCTATGCATGTCCTCCCTTTCCCATGGCTATGTTTTCTATTTTTATTTTTTCCTTACCTATTAAGTATCTTCATTTTGAAATGTGATCTGAATGCCTCCTTATTATCCCCCCCTCCATCTTTGGAAGATACATGGTATTATGTCATTTATGATGGTAGAAAGAAATGAAATTTCCTAGGAAGGAAATTTACTCTCAGCTGGAAAGAAAGGGAGGGGGGATTAAGGTATGCATTTTTAGCAGCCTTTTAAAAAACACATTTGAAAGCATTAAATTCCATTTCACGTGTCCAGTACAGTAGAAAGCAATGTTAGCATGTTAATTAACAATAAATGTAGTATTTTGCGTTATACAAAGAAGCCAAACAATTCCCTTATGGAGGAAATGGGGGTCATACGATTTTACTTTGAGAGGGGAGTGAATTGCCCTGAGTAACTATGACAAGAGGGTGACCCAGGCTGCGGGGCGTCTTTGGAATTCTTTGAGTATCTTACCAAGAGCCATTTTCTCCCTCTCCAGATGTCATCTGTCTCCACCCAAGAACGCCGCTCACCCTTCAGCTGGGCCTCTCTGACAGATGGAATGCTGGGTGAGGGTGAGGCTCGCTCTTGTCAGCTCTCAAGGGCCACCTTTGTACGCACCTGCCCCCGGGCTCCACAAGAAGGTGGGCTTGTCAAGCACTAAGGTGTTTTCCACTTGTGGAAATAACTCCAGCATTCCATATTTTACATATTTGGACCTTTGGACTGGGAATATTTTCTTACATTTCACATAGCTTCACCCCCTGTGGGGAGAAAACCCTCGTCTTTCAAGTGGCTATTACAAATCTTCGTGTATAAACACGCACAAGAGGTCATCACGACGCCAAGATGGCTCTTGAAAGGTTCAAGTGTCTCTCAGGGAGATTTTTCAGCTTGTTCAGTGACAGTGAATCAAAGTCTCCAGTTTTCAGTGGCAGAACTTCACTTTTGATTGTTCCTTCAAGGTTTTCTAGGGGAAAAAAAGATTTTGGGAGATTTGATTGATATTCATTCCTTCATCTGTGCATCCTATAGACACGCAATGAAGTATTGACTTGCTGTGACCATCTTGGGTGCCAAATATCTGATTTTTTAAGGCATTGCAACCAGGGTTCTAAAGGTTGAGTCTTGAAATGTCTAGATTTTAAATCTGGAACTGTGATCCAGAGAGATTAGGTGGCCTTTCTCGTGTCAAATTACATCATGGAATCCAAGGTCAGAATCAGATCAGATCTGACCCCACACCAGGCTGTGTCCAGCTGGAGTCTGGAAGGTTTGAGGGGCCCAGTGTAGGATCATCCTGGGAGCCCCTGGACTGTGGCCCGATTATGTCATTATCTATAGCTTTGATGGGGCTCTTTATCTTTCAGGGCAATAATTCCACGTTCCCTGATAATAACTGGTACACACATTTAGTTTCTGATTGCTTAGATCCCCTGTGTGTCCACGCATGTGCAAGTGTGTATGTACACCTGCGAGTGGGCACATGGAGGCCAGATGAGACACATGGGTGTCTCACTCAATGTCCTCTCCACCTTACGTTTCTGAGACAGGGTCTCCAACTGACTTACTAGGCCTGGCTGGTGAGGGAGCCCCAGGGGAATCCTCCTGTCTTTGCCTTCAGTAGTGGGGGCCACCACCTTATGCCACCATTGCTCAGCTTTTTACACAGTGGCTGGTGTCAAAACTCGGGTCCTCTACTTCAGAGGCCAAAACTTTGCTGTTGAAGCTATCTCCTCAGTCCTACAAAGATTCTTTTGATGTAGAGTCTTTGGCTCAGAATCAATCTAGGGTATTGCTATGAGAGCAACCACCATGAAGGCATGTCATATGACGCTGTGTCCATCGTTGTCTTACCGGGCACATACGTGGTGAGAGAGTGACCACCGTGAAGGCATGTCATATGACGCTGTGTTTGTCCTTGTCTTACCGGGCAAGTGTGTTTATTCACTTTCTCCAATGAACCACTTTCTTCTCTACTGTCATTCTCCTCCAGATTCTTTTAGCCAGCATTTTCTGAGCTCCTGTGGGTGAGCCAGGCCCACAGTCTGGAGAGAGCTCACTCCCAGGTTCTACCCCCACTTCTTGGCTCCCAAGAGTCGGCTTGCTTCTGTTCTCTGAGGCCCCCACTCGGAATATAATATCCTATGACAGGATGTCTTTCCACGTGCACACCAAAATAGCGCTGGCCTCTGTGTGCTGAGTTCCTTTCTCAGGCCTCTGCTGTCATGTCATCTGGGCACCCGTAGAGAGGGCTTGCACGCATCCAGGTTGACTCGCTTCTGGCTTCTATATTTGTGAGCTTTGAACCCATTTTCCTCTCCTCACTCCTCAGCTCCGTTTGAACTACATGCCTGGTAGGAGCCTGATCCCAATCTTCAGTGTTTCCAGTCTGATCTCATTTTCCTTCTGCTAACAAAGACGTTAAAGAGACCGTACACTTGGTTTGGGATGGGGCTTCAGCTACACTTTAGAATGCAGCACTTACTCTGATTGTCTCAACGGATTCTCTTCTTAAAGATAGTTAAACTGTATGCAACCTTAGAAGTCCAGGGCCCAGTGTCTTTTCCTTATGGATTGCGGAATCAAGGCGCACAGAGGTCAGAAGCTATGCAGCAATCCTACAGGAGTCTTTCAGTCCTGTGCTCTTGGCTTCAATTTCATGAACCGGACTGTCTGTTTTCCTTTCTTGAAGATTACCTTTTATTTTAAATTAAAAACATGCATATACAAGAACGCCAGCAGCTTAGCCTGTTATGTTGAGTCATGTATGTGTCATTTGGCACCTGAACAAGCCATTTCAGCCCCTGGCACCTTGACCCTAGTTTTTAATGTCTCCCCTGGCAGCTCACTCATGGTGTTCACTTGCCCTCTGAACTCCACAGAATCTGCATCCCTTCCCAGTCTTTGGCAGTGCTCACACGGGTGGGAACCCCTCTCTTGGTAAGATCTTGTTTGACATTTGGTCCACTCTGTTTCTCTGGAAATTTTCCTTCTAATCAACCAGCTTACCTTCCTGTCTTTGCCCTCATGTGTACATTACATTGTCTTCATGCTTTTAAGTAAGTTTGGCCTGCAGATCGGACTTCATCATCACGTGTTTCCCACCCCACTCTTATTCCGGGCCCTTGAATTCCTCGTCTTAATTGTTCATTTCTATTTACATGGAGAATCTCTCACCAATGACCCCTTTGGGCAACCTTCCGTCTGTTTCCCCACAGCTCTCTAGGATGTGGCCCTAGGGTTGCCCTCTCATTTCATGGGGCATACCTGCGACCAGGAGTCTGCTGTCCTCCGACACTGGGAAAGTGTGGGAGAGATTCTTTGCGGTCCATCATGTTCAGCCCCACCAGTTGGGAATGATCCCCAGCCTCCCTGGGATGAATTCTGTCCCCTGTAGCGACGCAGGGTACATCTAATCCCTGCTAGTATTTTAAGACCATGATCCCATCTGTCCCTCGTGGCTCTTCCCCCTCTCCTTATATACTCTTTTAAAGGATAGATACAAATGTGTGCGTGTGTGGTGGCCATGCGTCTGCCTCATGCATAGACAGGTAGGCATTTTCTTGCTGGATATTTATCCTTTGGTTTGTGTAGCAATACCATCATGCCTTGGGCTGCTGGTCAGTCAAATTCCCCGCCTCTTTCCCAGTCTTGCATGGTTGGCTGTAAGCCTGAGCTCCACTAGACTCTACTTATGTCATTTATTTATTTATGAACGCCTATGAATTCATATCCTACTCAGATTCACTTTTCCAGTTGATTACCAGAATACTCTTGAATCTCAGTGTTCTCCTTCAAGTTTCTATTGTGCACAAAGCTAATATATAAATTTTCATGTCGAAGGCATAGATAAAAGTGTTCGGTGGGTTTCTGGCCTGCTAACTTTAAGCAGCTTTATCCATGTATTGGGACTGGACAAATCAGAAAAAGAATGGTGGATGCTGGGAGCCAGCTTCTTCCTTGGTGGGGCAGTGGAGCTGTAAATAAGGTGGGAACCGCTAGTTCAGAGACCAAGAGATCTCATCCTAAAAGAACGAAGATGCGTGTGTGTGTGCACGTGCATGTGCGTGCATGTGCGCGCGCACGTGTGCATGTGTGTGCATGTGTGTACGCATGTGTGTGCATGTGCATGCGTGCGTGTGTGTGTGCGTGTGCATGCATGTGTGTGCGTGCATGCGTGTCCCTGCTCTTCCCAGTGAGAACAAAGCAGCAACATCCTAGAAGTGCCATGTTCATCCTGGCTCCATAGCTCAGACTCTACATTCAGTTCTCCAGGATAGGAAGCACAGCGCTTTAGCAAAATGGCTTTCTAGAGCCGAATCAAGGGAAAGTCAAACCTGAAGCATCTTATAGTAGCAAGAAACAAGTCGCAAGTGCTCAGATTACACAGGAAGGGGACTTGTCAAAAGGACTCAAGGGACAACTTAGAAAACCCCCTCAATGGCCAGAACTGCCTAAGTGTGAGCAAAAAAAACTAAGTAAAACCCTACTGCTTTGTAATCTAAGGTGTAACACGAACATGCACGAGCATGCTGCGAGAGAACGAATGGTTGTGTGTGTGTCAGGCTCCCTCTAGGCCTTCTCTCCCACAGCCATCGACTGTAGTCCACTCACTAGAGCAAGCGTAAGAAAAATAAAAACAAAATGCAACCAAGGGACATTTATCAACACTACCTTCAAATTGCCAAGGTCACCAGAAACAAGGATGCATTGAGAAAGTGTCACCGAGCAGAGGGAGACTCCCGGGACGTGGCCAAAAGGGAAGCACTGTTGCAACTCTTCTGTCTATTTCAGATTGTTCCCTGAGAGATTATTAAGAGATAAAGGAGGAAGACGTGCAATAACTAAAATGTTTAATAGGCTAAGAAAGAGACTCCTGTGACATTCTATTGACCGCTTGCCGGTTGGTGACAATCTTGGTTTTGAAGGTCTCAGGAGCCTCAAACTTGCTATGTGGCCAAGATGACTTTGAACTTCTGGTCTTCCTGCCTTCCTTCCAGCTGTGTTCCCCCACATCCAGCAAGCAGTGCTGGGGACTGGGGATTGAAGCTGGCCTTTGTGCACTCCAGGCAAGCACTCTACCTACTGAGCGACACCCCAGTCTTCATTCAGCAATTTTTCTGCTGGATCTGAATGACTGCAGACCTTCATTCTTGTGGGTCAGATGGTCCAAGCCTAGCCTGGGACTCTTCCTAAAGCCTTGTCTTTAGCACCCAAGTCTTTCCCTCTGTGGAATGACTTATATTTTCTTCTGCTTGCCCAGACCTTGTCTAGCCAGTGACTTCCTATTATTTTTGGACTACTTAGAAATCCACAACTATGTATAGCTAAATATATCTATATCCAAGGTCCACATGATGCTTCCCTTGTACTGTTTTCTTTTCGGCACCCTAATCACCAGGTGAACTCCGTGTCCCAGTCGCTGAGACCAAAGACGGCTAGGCTATTTTTGAATTTCCTCTCCATCTACAATAATCCAGCCAGCCTCTGGCCTGCAGGGGAAGTTGCTTTCCTGTTGTCTGTTCTATTTTCCCTCCTCACAGTGGGTAACTCCAATCCCCAGTGCTTCTGCAGACCCAGCTCCTGCCCCTCTCCCATCCTGTGTCCACAGAACTTCCCCTTGCACATTGTAATACTTTCCTTGAAGCCTCCAACTTACTGAATTCCCATCAAGTAAAGCCCAGGTTTCTCAGTGATGTTTGCACCTACCTAGCAGGGAATTCTCCCAGCCAAGCTGCTTTGCCAGGCCCTCCCACTCCTAATCTGCCCTGTTCCTTAGTCCCTTAGCTTAGCCTCTTTGCTTCCCAGCTTGTTTCTTGCAAAATGACCTTTCTGGCCTCTGTCTCCTGCTCTTGGACACCAACATATGCCCTTCCCACCACGTGTCACATGCCATCAAGGGGCCCTTGAGCCAACTTCCCGTTAGGATGCCATGTCACTTCTGCCGTTTTAGCAACTGCTTAGTGATTGTGAAGCTGTGCAGAATACAATTATTCTATTTTTGGAATTCTTGCTTTCTGTGCTAAATAAACTATAGGCTTTTAGGTTCAGGTTCTGTGTCTTTATTTTTTTATACTAATTTCACAAGCCTTTACTTTTATGTCTTTATCTTTAAAAATTATTTACATGTAGCTTGACAAGGTGATACTTGGAGACCATGCATATCTAATTAGTAACATTATCTTGTTGTGTGCAACCTTCATGGTGGACCAGTGCTAAGGAAGCTGGTGGTGTCTGGTGAAGGTTTATGTTGCTTTTCCTTTAAGATTTACTTGCATATATATGAGTGTTTCACCTGCATATATGTATGTGCATCACATGTATGCCTGGTGCCCACAGAAGTCAGAAAAGGGTATCTGATTCCCTTGAATTGGGGTTCCAGAGGGGGCTGGAAGTCACTGTGCAGATGTTGGAACCAAGCCTGGGTCCTCTGCAAGAGAAGCAAGTGCCTGGAACCTCTGAGCCCTCCCTCCAGCCCCAGGTTTGCTATTTCTTCATAGTTGTTAGCTATTTTAAATGGTGGTTCCTCATGTGTGGCTTTGCTGCTGAGAAAGAAAACATTGTTTCCTCACTGTTCTCAGGATCCGTGAGCTCTATAATGCTGTCAGAAAAGCTCCAGATTCCAGAGCCGAGTATGCTCTGCAAACCCCACCCACACCTCAAAGGGCCGCTCTTCGACTCAGGCTGACGCACTGACCATGGGCAGGTGTTCCTTACCTGCCTTTCCCTGTGTATGATATGCGTGTGGTTACCCCTGGCTGTGAGTGCCTATGTGCCTGTGGGTGCATGCAGGGAGAGGCCAGAGCAGGACAGCAGACTGTCAACCTTCTTGCCTTGAGCCTGAAGGGGCCATTTCAGCTAAGCTGGCTGGCCAGTCAGCTCTAGGACCCGCCTAGTTCTGCTGGGCAATGCTGGTTAGCCGCTGACTCCCTGTTCTCACTTCTGAGGACCAGGCATACTTAGGATGCACACAGGTTACAAGCAGGCCTGGCTTTTTCCCTTGGACGCTGTGGGGGCTGTGTTGAACTCGTTCCCTCATGTTTGCACAGCTCCTACCCGAGGAGTCCTCTACCACTCTTTCTTGATTAGTTCGTCACTGCTCTTACCAAACTCCACTAACCCTTGCTATCCCATAAATATATATATTGCTTGACACAGAAGGGTGGAGTGAGGCAAGGAAGGAACAATCACCATAACTTCACGAAGAAGAGAGGAGGGTGGTCCTGTCTGCATGGAAAAGTGAGTGTGTAACTGTACGAGCGTGTATCTGAGTACATATGTATAGGTGGTGACCTGGACTGGTTTATGTACTTAGTTAGGCATATGTGTGTACATGCTTATGTTTCTGCATGTGCCCATGTTCGCCTGTGAAGGTATGTGTGCATGTTCCATGTTTTTGTGGTTATGTGTCTGTGTGCGACCTGTGAGTTATATGTATAGCTATTGGTGTATAGGTGATATGTATAGATATGTGTGTGGTGTATGTGTATATGTGTGTAGTCTGTGTAGTAATATGCATGTTGTGTGTATAGCTATGTGTATGTGTCAATGTGTGTAGTTTTATGTATATGCGTGTTGCTGTGTGTAGATGTATGTGCATGTGACAAGTGTAGCATGTATGTGTGTGCGCTATATAGTTATGTCTGGATGTATGTGCTATTCACATTTATGTGCATTTGGCTTGTGCATGTGTATGTAGCTAGGTATGTGCAGCTATGCATGTATGTAGTGTATATAGCTATGTGTGTACAGAATGCATATTTATATATGTGTGGCATGTGCATGTAGTAGAACCAGGGAAGAACTGACCATGGCCTCAGGACTGGCATTGCTGGATTCTGAAGCATCCCTCTGCCTCCAGATGAGAAAGGAACTGTTGAATGTTGTGTGTGACTCAGTGGTGGTTAGGAGTCTGCCATCTACGTTCAAAGTCTGTGCTTTATGACTTTCCCTCCATTTCTAGCTGCTGCCTCCACCCCCAGGAAACCTCCCCTCTCTATCCTGTAAGATGGTGAATTGCCAAGATTAGACGAGATGGATCAGGAACATGAGGGGCTTTGCTGGTGGCAGACATGAAGTTCTTTTTCCAGACTCAGGTAGTCTGAGGAACCTTCCACAGTGCTCTGCGTGGAGACCTGTCCAGAACTGTCCTCTTACTGTCCTGTGAAACTGAAGGACAGAGAGGCAGGGATGGATGCTACTTAACTTTCTGTGCACAGACAGGCTGTTTCAGGTGTCCATTCCCCGGGAAGCTTACCTATCAGCTCCCTTTCGTAAGCTCTGCGTGTGCGTGCGTGTTGGCACATGTGTGCTACAACATGGAGGTCAGGACAACCCTAGGTGCTGGTCTTTCATCCACCTTTTCTGAGACAGGGTTCCTTGCTGTTCACTCTGTGTCTATCATCACACTGGTCCAGAGCATCCAGGAACCCTCTGTCTTCATTTCCCTGGCTGTAGAAGTGCTGGGATTACAGGTATACTCTACCTTACCTAGCTCCGTGGATTTGAACTCAGGTTCCTGGGCTCACACAGCAAGCCATCACTCCAGAACCATCATTGGACTTTGATGAACCCCTGGGTATCGTGACTTATTGGCCCAGAATTGATCTGCTGATGGAATAGAAGTCATACATCTTTGTCACTGGTTCAAAATAAAGCACTCAATTTATCTCTCTTGCTTGGCAAATGTCATCCATAATGGATGCTATGCTGATTCAGGCTGGTGACTCATCTCTGGGGCACAGTCATGCAAATCTCTATTGCCGTCACCATCAGGCCGCTCTGTGGGTAATTAGTGACCCCACCCTGCCATCTGATTTCACAGCCAGGGTCTCTTCATGCTGTGTGTCCCCAACATCTTTGCTCTCCATCTGGAGAAGGTATGACTGGTTACCGCAGAGACAGGAATTGGGGTGGTGCTTGGCCACTGGCTTCTACTGTTTGCCCTACTGACCCACGGGGAAGTGTCCTCATGAGCAGCCGTGGCATTGCGGAAAAACAGTGGAAATGAGGTCATCGGCCAAACGTGGACTCACTTCCTCCAGACATTTATAGTCAAAGGGCAAGAAGAGGCTTCACGTCTAGCCAAAATGCATCAGAGATTTTTGTGTGATCTTTAATTCTTGTTACGGAGACCTGGAGATGAGCTACTTCAAACAGGTCTTACACACACAAGCACATCTTCTCTATCCTTCAACCCTGTCTTATGCCTGCGTCTCTGAGGTGTGTGTGGCCGCAGGCAGAATGTATCGGGTCTGTGGGATTTTCAGTATTTCAGGTTTGCACAATTTGTTCCAAAGCTCGGGGTTTCATCCCCAGCTCTTACCACGGGTTAGCGGTGCACGTACGCGTGTTCTTTGGGGAAATGAAAGTTGGCCTCCCAAATATCAAAAAAGGAAGTGAACGCAGCTCCTTCCTTCTCACTCTCCTGTGTGGCAGAGTCACCCTCCTGGGGGCTGTTTGGAGCCTTACTGTGTCGCTGTTGACAGGGAGACAGGGAGACAGGGAGACAGACAGCATCTCTGTCTCGTGCGTGTTTTCCACAAGCCATAGCAGTGTCGTAGACCTAGGGCCTGCTCTTCCTCATGCTCCAGCCTTGACCAGCTCTGGTGAGATGGAGGCAGAAGAATCCCTGGTGGATCAGCCTAGCCAAGTCAGAGAGCTCTAGGTTTGGCGAGGGACCCCGTTTCCAAAAATAAGGTGGACAGCGGTTGAGGACACAGTATGTCAACATCTGACTTTGATGTACATGGGCATACATGTGCTCACCCCCACATACAAACACACACACATATACACACAGACATGAACCCATACAATAAAGAAAGCTCAGCGTTTTCTCCATATGTACATGTGTCTGGGTATGTGGGGATTTGAACTCAGGTCCCGAGCATGTAGAGCATGACCTCTGCCCCACTGAGCCATCTCCCTAGCACCATCATTTCCTTTCTGACTTTCGGAGGCCAAAACATCTTCAAGACACTTCCTCAATAGTGGCACCCCACACCCACAGTACTGCCAGTTGGGGATCCCTTTCAGCGCTCCAGGCCTAAGAGTGGTTTTCCCTTCTATTCCGGTCCTGTGTGCGTACAGGTAACCACTTCCTCGAATGATTAATTAGGATACTATCTACAGCATTTGTTGCTGTAATCAGGAAGGAATGCTCCACGCATGTGGATTTTGATGCCCTGCTGTCAGAAGGGAACTGTTTCCTTTAGCCTTTCTGTAAGGGACAGAACAAGCTTTTGCTCAGATAGTTACTTGGTTACTGTGTGGAGCTACTGGCATATCACCCCCTATCAGTCCTCAGGTCATCCACGGCTTCCAGCTGTTGGGTGCCCTGAGGATTCTGGGTCATCCCTTGCTTGAGCTACTCTGACTATTGCCTATTTCTGACTACAGGACAGAGATTGCACCCTTAGCTCGTCCTTCAGAGCCCTCTCCGTCCCCATCTGCAGAGCCCGAGGGCTTGCTGGGCCAAAGCAGAGGCTGGAATCCAGTGGGGAGGAGGTTCAGGGAGGGCCGGGAATGCCAGCTTATCAGATTTTTTTCTTAGGTTTTGTTTTGTTTTCCAGTTCTGCAAAACTGTTTAGCTTGTGACCTAGCTGCACTTGGCATTGACTCAAGAGGAAGACAGAGGAAAGCAAAGGG
The DNA here is from genome assembly GCF_903992535.2 of Arvicola amphibius. NCBI lineage: Eukaryota > Metazoa > Chordata > Mammalia > Rodentia > Cricetidae > Arvicola > Arvicola amphibius. The sequence continues at coordinate 6,135,292 of NC_052054.1, forward strand.
AAGCCAGACCTGGCACGTGCCTGTTGCTACGGCGGGAGATTTCTGAGGAAGGATCGTGGCTAGTTCTGGTCAGCTAGGGCTACAGCAGCGAGTTTGAGGCCATCCTGGGCTATATAGCCAGACCCTGTTACAAACTAAACCAAACAGAAATAATGAAAGGCAGCAGGTGAATTGAAGTCTGGCTGTTTGTTACAGGAAGTTTCTTCTTTCCTAGGGCTGGGCCACAGCAGTGAGTCTGACGGAATCGATTCCATTGCCCTTACGATTTGATTTGCCAAAACTCTTGCCACAGAGGTGTTCTTCAGGAAAGCTAAGTGCAAGATTCCTATGGAACCATGCGCTTGGTTTCTGGAGGACCCCCTTGTGGGACAGGTGTCTGTAGTCAAGAGCTAGAGGCTCTCCAGGTGTTCTTGGAAGAGCTGAGGGGCAAGAATGAGGACGATCCTGCTGGCGCTGTGGCTGCACATCACAGTATCTGATGTCTGTAAGTGCTCGGGGCGTGGGCATTGTTACTAACGGTCAGTGGGTCCTGGGAAGGGCACCTCCATGAAAAAGTCTCTCCATTGTCCCACTCCTGAGATTCTGTCCTTCCTGGGCACCTGGTAAAACAGAAGCCAAGTTCTGGAGGCAGGCACAGGAAACATTCCCAGCTGCAAACAGCTTTGCTTGTGTTAGCATCTCAACCTGCCTGCCAGTCCTGGTCTTTAATCAGGTCCCAGCGAGGGGGGGCGTGTTGGGTTACACAGGGAATGGATGTGGGTGGGAATCTGGAAGAGAGAGCCCTGGCCCCCAAATGAATTGATGGAGGGAGGGAGGTTAAGGAATTAGAACATACTAGAAGTACCTCCAACCACCTGGAACTCATGTGGCATATTTATCTTACAGTTGCCTGCTTTAAAATAATATGCAATGTCTTCTTCTCCAACCTCTGATACGAGAGCATGTCCTTCCACCCCTAGAAGGGACAGCCTTGATGTCATCTCTCAGCCTCTGTGACTAACCAGGGACATAGCAGCCATGTTGTGCTAGTGACCTTACTAAGTTGATCTGGAATCTTTCTCTGGGGTGACTAACTACTAACTACTGACTAACTATTGACTGGGCTTCAGAAGTGAGAGATTTAGATCCAGGGAGATGAGTTTCTTTCTGTGGGCAGTTTGGACTTTGGACATGCAGACACCAGAGATGGGGGAGCAGAGGGCCCCATCGGCAGACAGGGCAGACTGTACCAGCCTTCCTGAGGGAAAAAGGAAGATGACACTCGGTGCACCTGAAGGAATGCGATCCAAAGCAATTTACTTTCCTGCTGGCATGGAGCCCCCACTCAGCCTGTCCATCAGTTTGAACGGCATACATCAGAAAACATGCCAACAGTGACTTCAGCCAGGGTATGTCTCCTATGGCACTGCTGGCATTTTGATTCAGGGGCCACACTGTACGCGGTAGCACGTTCCGCAGCACCCTTCCCCCAGACCCTCCAGATACCAGGAGGACCCTGCTTTGTTGCGATGCCCTAAAACATCTGTTTGTGTTGCCAGTGCCTACTGGGGGCAGGAGACCACTTCTGTGAAAACCTTTTTTTTCTCAGGTATAAAGGAGTCAGTTCAGAGAGAGGGTAGTGGCCTGAAAGAATGGTCACAGCCTTGCTTCCTGCCTTCACCCCTGCATGTGACCTTTGCACACTTGTAACATGACGGCTGTTCCTTAGGAAGGAGACAAGGGTGGGCATGCATGCAAACCTGTGTGGGCACACATGCAAACCTGCAGCTAGGACAGGGCAGACAACACAAAGTGAGCCCACAGGCGTGTGTGGAGCAGCGACTAGCTGTTCTAGAGAGTGAAGATTGCTTCTGACGGCTCAACGGGGAGAGGCCTGAGAGAGAAGCTGGCCTGGAGCCTGGCCAGCCTTGGGGACAACAGCCCTTAGGTGGTGGGGGAGGTGGGAGAGCATTCCAAGGAACAATGTATGGGGGCTGGAGACAGAAGCACAATAGGCCTGTGTCTAAAACTGTAAAATGTTTCATTCGGCCACCCTGGGCTGAAGGTCCCGGGCTGAACAATGTGTTACCATTGATCCAAAGCAAGGGAACCGTGGGTCTCAGCGACAGCACGCTGTGGAATTCCTGCACAAAGGTCGACAAGAACTGCAGCATTCTTCCCTTAGTTCACCAGCCTCTCTTCTGTATAGCTACAGGCTGGGCTGCTTAGAATTCTGACTCTTCTTTCCCCAGCACGTCGACTTTACACCAAAACCGCCAGGAGAGTCTTAAATTCACAGTCGGATCAGTTTGGGCATCAAACACAGACGTGAAGCTAATTCTCCACAGTCATGTTGAGAGGTCTTTGCTGTGTTAGCCCATTTTTTGAAACTATAAGGAAATGTCTGAGGCTATGCACCTTATGAAGAAAAGAGGTTTATTGAACTCAAAAGTTAGAAGTGCAAGGCTCAGGGCTGCCTTGGTGATGGCTTTGCTGGCAGAGTCCTCGGGATGCAGGGCTGTCATGTAGCCCATGAAAGAGAGCACATGGCATGCCTATGTGTGTGTCTGTCCTCTGACCTTCTGCCATAAAGACCCGAGTGTCCAACTGTGCTGGGTTGTTTGTCTGTTTGCTCCCCCAGCCCAATTTTTGTCAACTTGACACAAGCTGGGGTCAAACGCCTCCATCAGATTGGACCGTAGGCAAGTCTGTGGGAGACTTTTGGTAATTGATGATAAACACGGGGTGGGAGGGGCTCGACCCCTTACAGGTGGTGTCATCCCCCAGCAGATGGCCTTGGATTGTATAAAACAGAAAGCTGAGAAAGCCCTGGACAGCAAGCCAGTAAGTAGCACTCCTCCATGGCCTCTGTTTCAGTTCCTGCCTCCGGGTTCCTGCTTTGAGTTCCTGTCCTGGTTTCCCTTCATAGTGGCCTATGGGCGGAAATAAACCCTTATGTTCCCAAGCTGCTTTGGGTCACACTAACAGACACCTGATTAAAATACTAACCATGGGGGCTGTGCCCTAAGGTCCCCATCTATCCTTCATTGTCTCTTAAAGACCCACTGATGAGCACAATAACAATAACAACAACAACGGCAACCTGGCTGGCACACTGGGGTTGCCTCCCCTCACTCACACAGCAGGATCCTCTTAGCCACATAGTGTACCATAGCCACAGACTTAGGTTCTGAGGATGTGAACACCCTGGGGAGGGATTTTGCAAACAAACAAACAAAAATGTTTTGGAAAGGTTGCATTAAATAAAGTTAAATGAGTTTCTTTATAGCAAACCTTTTTAGAATTCTGCTGTAGAGGCGGGCTTTGCTGTGTGACTTTCCTGAGAAGGTGGGATTAAAAAGTCTGCTTGCAGTAGGTAGGGCGCCAACAACAGAATGAGGAACCAGTTCTATCAAAGTCTAGCTTAGTGAGCCAGTGTGTTTACCGTGTTATTCACAGGCTCATGGATGACGTAAGGACAGCTGACTCTCCGAAAAATCCTAGCCCAGCCTGGGAGACAACACACAGTAGCTGCCTCCCTGAGCTCTCTGCATGACTTGCAGGCAGCCGGACTGCCTGGAGAATCTCTCACCCACAGCCATTGCTATTGCTTATGCAAGCTTGGGGCCTGAGCCGTGTGCATTTTGTAAGTTTTAGGCGCTTCCTGGGATTTCCTTCCAGATCCTCATAAGTCTCAGCTGCTTCCTGATTACTTCCTTCACAAACGTCCCTTCTCCCTCTACTCAGAGGGAACACTACACACAACAGGCTCTCCTGTAGCCCAGGCAGGCCTTGGACTCCTGACCCTTCTTCCTCCATTCCTGGATGCTGAGGTTAGAGACACGAGTCTCTACACTGACATGTAACTGCTGAGCCATCTCTCCAGCCCCCTCCACGCCGACTCCTTTTCGGATGTGCTTGTGTATATTACAGAGTCCGAGTCCGAGAATTTGGTATTTGCCGATCTTGTTTCACCAAATCTCTTTTACTCCATCCTACTTTTATTCCCGGGAAGAAACACTTAACATTTCAAGATTAAACAGATCCCAGTCTCAGGAAGATGGGGAGGGTTTGGAGGTGTGGATTATGTGGGCTGAAGAGACTTGTGGCTCCTGGATCTAGCTCATTCCATGCAGGCTGCCCCATGGTAGTGCCTGAGTTGAACACCACGGGAGAGACAGCCTTCATTTCATCTCTGAAATTTCTGTGGGAACTGAGATGGTCACCACAGCCATCACATGCGGGTGGACATTCCTCAGTTACCCATGAATCAGGGCTTGCTACTGGGTCGTCCAGGCAACATCTTTTCTGCCCTCTTCCACTAAGTCCAGTGCCTGTGCCCAGTCCACTTTGCTCCCTCGTCTTTCATACCCTTGACTAGAAAAGCAAACAGCTGTTTCCCAAAAATACGCAGAGAGATTCCTTCAGCGTGTCTATACTTTCAGGGAGGAGGGGCTATAGGCCAGAGGGATGGGCCCAGGAAGTCTCATGAGTCACCTGGCAAGAATTGCCTGAGTATTTTAGGCCCTAGGGTGGGGTAGCAGGGGGTGGAGTGGGCTGTGCTTGTGTTCATGGTTGGGTTAATTTATGGGTTTTATCCAAGTTAATGGTAGCTCTGAGAGGCGGCTCCGTGGAGCTTGGCCACCAGAATGTGTCTTTAACTACCCTATTAAGCTTCCTTGTGGATGGGGTGCTGGTCCTACCCCGTTTGCGGTTTTTAATGTCAGTCTGTGAGCTACTGTCTTCATCCTGCCCCCTCATTCCTCCTCCTCTGCCCTCTCACCTCCTTAGTGAGGAGGGTATCAGGCATGTCTGCTTTGCCACACGCCCTGCCCAGCGCTTATCGGCTCTATTAAAAGCTCCAGTGTGGGATTCAGATTGGGGAATATTCCATTAAAACATCACATTAACGAGCCCTCAGAGAAAATCTCTCACAAAGCCTTTGAGCCCATAACCACTTGGCTGTCTCACGAGCCTCTACGGCTCCCAACAAGTTAAGAATCAGAAAATAAAAACGTTCCTAGTAACGGCTGGCAGCGGGCTGAGCTGGCCAACCTGAAGCTTCTCTTGGGGTACTTAGGGAGCCGGCTGGCCTGTAGGCTTTCATGCACTGGAAGCCACATGCCTGTACGTCTCTCATCTGTCCCTGTCCAGACCAGAGGCGGCTTTTTGTGAGAAGAGTTGCAAGGCCAGGGAGATGCTCACAGGCCTGGTGGTCGTCAGAGTCCTGGCTGCCGTCCAGCCACCCCTCAGACTCACCAGCTGAACGCTGGCCTGGGAGTTCAGGCCTGGACACAGCAGCCGTTTCCTGGGATAAGATCATCACGGGAAAGTGACCACAGTAAGGTACTTCTGGAGCCAGAGTTGACCCTCTGTGGGCACACTGCTCCTCAGCGTCCCCAGAAAAGGAAAGGAACACTGTTGCTGGGGTTAGGATTCTCTTCCTGCCCCATGTCTCCAGCTCTTGGCCTACTGCCTTCTGACATAGCCCTTATTTTTAGGGCTGTTTTAATATGACATTGTTGGGACCCAGGCACAAAGCCATGCAGTCAAGGAACCCTTGCAGCCAAGGTTTAGGGCCTGTGGTGTTCTCTCCACCCGCTACTGTTCCATGGAGGTGGCCACACTGACACTTTAACAAGAGTCCTCAGGGACTTGGGAGGATAGATTAGTCCTTAAAGTGCTTCCTTGGCAAGCACAAGGGTCAGAGTTTGATCCCCAGAATGCACATAGAAAGAAAAAGAAAGAAAGAAAGAAAGAAAGAAAGAAAGAAAGAAAGAAAGAAGAAAAAAAACAAACATGGTGGGCCATGTTTTAATCCCAGAGCTGGGAAGCAGAGGCCAGTGGACAGCTGCGGCTCACAGGAGCAGGAGCGTTCCTGGCCAGACACAAAGTATAAGACCCCACCCAGACACCAAATTCTCAGCACAGGGAGGTTTATTACCCTGGAGGGGCAAGCAGGGTGGAGTGGGTGGGGTGTGTGGCTATAAAGGTGACAGCAAGTAGCAGCAAGCAGGAATTTTCTTTCTCTTTTTTTTCTTTTCTTATTTCTCCCAGAAGTGGGTTTTTAAGAAGAAAAGGAAGAGTCTGTGTTAGGGTGACTTGGGAAGTCCCAACTGGACATATTAACAAAATAATGAATTTGATTGTTGACGTAGGTGTTTTGTCTCAGTAATCAGTCAGTGGCCAAATAAGGGAATGGGCCTTTGGGTGCTAGCTTTAGGAATGTAATCTAAAGGTTTTTAGCAAGAGGGAAAAGGGTAAAAGGCAGAACCTGTCAGCGCCGTGTTTGCTATGCTTGGGCCTGTGTTTGCCATGTTTGGGCAGGCTGGAGCTCTTCACAAATTGTATAGCAGAAGCTGACCTCTGATTTGACAGGCCTATGTACACATGTGCACTTTTACACACGTACACACACACGCAAACACACACACACATATGCACGCACGCATGCATGCATACGAGGCCCTAACATAATTATTTCGTTTCTCTGTTTTCCATCCTGGGTGCTGATGGCAGGCATAGAGTAATGGGTGAATTTAGTTTTAAGCTCTATACCTTGGAAGCAGAGTATGCGCTAGGTACCTGCTGCAGTGATACACACTGATACCTGGGAAGGGTGACAGCTGGCTGTGTGGCTCAGTTAAAATGGTCAAAGGCAAGAAGGAGAAGAGGTCCTTTTAGAAAGGACAGCAGAGAACACACTCAACAAAGCCATGAAGTGAGAACCCGCCCCCACCTTCGCCTTCCACCTCTCTTCCCCATCGCCCACCGGGCTGTCCCACAAAGGATCTCAGCCGCAGCAGCCACAGCTGTGTACCTCAGGATCACCCGTCAACAGCTCATCTTTCAAGTGAATGGCTGGACTAGGAGAAGACTGTGAGGTGAGAGTTGGGGCCTTCTGTTTTAGCCATCTTCAGTGTGCCCCCCACCCCGAGTTCATTCTACAAATGGAGAAGAAAGGCCTGCGCCAAGGGAAGTGCACCTGGGATCTGGGAGGAAATGGGGGTGGGGTGGGAGACACAGGTAAGCTGCAGTGCTAAACGAGGAGTGGGGTGAGGCCCAGGGAAAACCTCCCCTCCATCTTTGCCAAACGTACCAGCTAGAGTTGTGGGTCTAAAGGTGCATTGGGGTGTTCTGTTTTGCACCAGGCTTTGGGGAGTCAGCCTTCTCTGTAGTCAGGATCTCTGCCTTGGAGGAGCCCAGAGAGGAAAAGAGGACACAGGTGTGTAGTGGCATTTCATTTGTATTTTAATAAATAAAACTTACCTGAGGATCAGAAAAGTAAAACAGCCACACTGGCCAGCCTTACAGACCAGGCAGCAATGGCACACACCTTTAATCTTAGTAGCCACACTAGTTTGCCATAGAAACCAGGCAGTAGTGGTGCCCACCTTTAATCCCAGAACCAGAGAGGAGAGTAAGATGGGAGGAGACAGCTCTCGGTCTCAATCTCATTCTGAGATTCATGGAGGCAGGATCGCCATTTTGGACTGAGGTTGAGGTAAGAGCCAGTGGCTGGTTGTTTTGCTTTTCTGATCCCTGGATGAGGCTAGCGGGTGCCAGGCCAGGAGGCTATGCCTGATGCGGTCCTAGCCGTCAGATGGGTCTGATTAACGGCAGGTGGTTATTAAAGAAGCACAAAGGGTTTCTGTGGATGACAAGCCAGCGTATTTCCATATGTGCCCCGGTGTCACATCTCTGTACCATCCTCCTATAGAGGCATGCATAGGTGCCTCTCACTCCGCTCCTGGAGTAGTAACGAGCCGTTCTAAATGCAGCCTCGCAAAGGCTTCGCTAGAAGTGCTGTGTCTGCAGCATCTGTGATGGGTTTCTACAAAGCCAGCTTTGGAAGGAGGCAGCTGAGCGTATTTGCTGGAGAACGGTCACCGTAGCCCTTGTCTGCGTTTGGAATTTCCAGGCAGTGCCTTTTAAGAGTGGAGCGTGCATGAGCTGCTGATTCCAAAGCACGCCAGGTGTGATGTCCCCCACCTGTGAACACATTTTAAGTGGTGTTCTTGACTCCCACACTCTCATTGGCCTGCCTTTCATCCAAGATCAGATGCCCAGGAAGGCAGGCTCCGCAGAGCAATGGAGCCGGGCAGCGGTGGCATGGCTGTGTTTGTCCTTAGGCAGTGGAGTCCACTCTTGAGCCTTCTCGCCCATTTGCCAGGAAGAATGGAGGATCTGTGCCCTGTATGCATAGTGGTGAGGACAGCTCGGTCCAATAGGAGGAATGCTTGTCCTTTCAGTCTAGGTGAGGGCCAGGAGACAGGGTTCATTTTTGTGTCAGCCTTTCTGATGGCAGAAGCGGCTTGGACTGCTGTGTGTGGCAAAGTGAGCCACTCCCAGCTCACCAATGACACGGCAGTAGGTATTGAGAGAACATTCAGGACTCCATATGCCTGTACTTACCTGCTGGTCCTGGGCTCACATTGTTTTATCTGCATGCCAGCCCCCATCGTGGCTTTTCTGCTCAAAATTAGGGTCTTTGGTGGTCCTGCCCAGATCCAAAGTGACTTCTAAGCTTAACCCCATCCTATGCTGCTCAGGCCCTGGGAGCATCCTTTGGTATGTTCGTGGATGGTTCTACTCTTTTGGACACTTGACTGGCTTCTACCTTGAAGGAGTGAGTGGCTATTTGAAGAAGCTACTTGTTGGGGCTGAGATGAGCAAGGGCACAAAGCCTGCTCAGGTTCCAACAACTTCGAAGTTTCTGGGAGACATGTTACACAGCAAACACCCCCCCCCCCACACACACACACACAATGTACTCCTAGATAAACCATCTGTGTCTCCTTGGTCCTGCTGACCAATACTTTAAAGTTGACCATCAGTCCTGCGTATAGGCCTGGAATCTACCCTACCCTGAGCTCTCGCCTGTTCCTGCCTCACTCTATATACTGGTGTGGTTTTGGAACGGGGTTGAGGAATAGGGGATGGGGTCAAGAATAGGATGGGTCCCAGGAGAGCTGGGGAGGAGACTGAGGGTGGTATCCTTAGCAGGAAGAGGGTTTTTGAAAAATGTAAATCAAGCCGAGTTCAATCAAATGGTCCCTAATGATGCTGTCTCTGCCAGAAAAAAGCAGGGACAGCAGAAGCAGAATCAGAGGGCTATTGGCATAGGACGAGCAACCCTCGGGGCCTCCACCAAGGAGTGAGCATGCTCCTGCCGACAAATCATTGTTTAGCCTCCAGAACTGTGGGAGGATCCATCTCTGTTGTTTTTAGCCCCAGTGTGTGGTACTTTGTGATGGTGGCCCCAGAAAGCTGATACGGCCAGTTTCACCAGTTCCTAAACACCAATCCACCATTGCAAAAAAAACACCAAACAGACAAAAAGTCTATTGTATATTGGATGTTTTGAGAATTTGAACAGTCATGGAATAAACCATAGGTGAAAGAAACAAAGGGCCATTCTCGTGGAGACATTCGTTCCCAGGTGGGACTGGCTGCAGAAGCATCCCCAAGATGGAAGTGAACTGGCAGTAGAAGTCACCAGGTGGGACTGGCTGCGGAAGCATCACCAAGACGGAAGTGAACTGGCAGTAGGAGTCACCAGCACAGGTGATTCTGTTCCTGTACAAAACAATGACCAAAAGCAGCTTGGGGAGGAGAAGGTTTATTCAGTTTCACAGCTTATGGTCCATCAATGTCAGGGAGTCAGGGCAGGAAGTCGAGGCAGGAACCTGGAGGCAAGAACTGAAGCAGAGGCCATAAGGAATGTGCCTTACTGGCTTGCTCCCCTTGGCTTATCAGCTTGCTTTCCTCTATCACCCAGGACCTGTTCAGGAGTGGCCCCACTGGTAATGGACCGGGCCTTCCCGCATGAATCATCAGTAATGAAAATGTCTGCAGGCCAGTAGGAAAGAGGCATTTCTCAATTAAGGTTTCTTCTTTCTAGATGACTTTAGCTTATGTCATATTGAAGCAAAACTAATCAACACAAATATCCAGGAGAATGTCAGCAGCCATCAAAGAAAAGAAAGGAGGGCATGGAGCCAGTAGATCAGCTAATCTAAGACTCAGGGAGTCGGGCATGGGGCACACATCTGTGACCAGCCCTTGGGTGATGGGGGCATGAGATCAGGATTCAAGGCCAGACTCAGTTCGAACACAATTTCAAGGCAAGCTTGGGCTAAGTAAGATCATCTTAAAACAGGCAGAGGAACGAACATACCAGACACTGGGGAGGGAGGGAAGTCTGACGTGAAAGGCAACTTCAAGCCAGGGAGGTGAGAGCAGACCAAAATCTGACTGCTGTGTGCATCAGCCCCTAACAGGGGCCAAGTGGTCAGCAGTTCCCAGAGGCCACCTCTTGTGTAACCAAGAAGGCTGGGGGGCCCCCAAGGACCCGCCAATCCTCTGCAGCAGTGGAAGAATGTGCTGAGTGTTGGAGAGCTGGTCTCCGGTTAGGATAATCGTGGGAACTGACTCCATTACCTCCATTACCAGAATTACTCAAAAGACAAGAACAGTAGATTTTGAATACAAATTTTGAGTAATCTCTATTCCAGGAGATAGCACCTTTGGTGACCTTGGACACATGACACCAGTGAGCCATGTTATTTTTACTTGGGGTAGTTGAGCTCTCAAACTGCAGAATGGAGCCAAAAGGAGAGCCTTGTCTGCTCATGTGACAGGAGTGGGGTCAAATGGGATCATTTTAAAAGGAGGCTAGCTTCTCAGGGTTTATGTCTCAATGATGAGCGGAATCCAGGAGGGTGAGTCATATTGTTCATGCCAATTTACAATGAAGATGACTAGGTCAAGTGATGGCAGAAATCTTTGAAGCAAACTGTGTGACAAACAGGTCCGTGTGTCCATGGTGAGTGTCTGTTTCACATGATGCCAACAATGTCAGATTTCTCTATGAAACAAGATAGGAATCAGTGGGTGGATTTATTAAAATACCAGGTCAGCTAAACTGACACAGGCCTTGTGACAATCGTGTGTGCCGAGGAACAAAGGGTGTAAGTGGTATGACCGCTCATGGTGAGTCTCCCATCTCACTGCTGTAAAACAGCGGTGTAGAATATGGGAGATAGCAGAGGATTAGTGTGTTGGAGCCCTCAGCATAGTGCCGATGCTGTGGTAATAAAGATCAGAATAATGAATGAGTAGACAGATAGATGATAGATAGATAGATGATAGATAGATAGATAGATGGATGGATGATAGATAGATAGATAGATGATAGATAGATGATAGATAGATTGATGGATGATAGATAGATAGATAGACACATAGAAAGATAGATAGAAAGAAGATTGTAATAAGAAACAGATTTTTTTTTCACAAAACTCACAAAACAGGAATGGCTATTTTGCCATAAAATACCAGGTCTACAACATGTTACATGATGACTAAAAAAGATAGACCATATATATGATAATCTCATGGAGAATATAATTAGGTTAAAATGATTGAACATATTTTTGAAATAACATATATGTGTGGGTAAGGCTCAGACAAAGCTATAGGTCAATGCATTTTATTTTATATAAGTAGAGAAAATTCTGTATGACTCTTTGTTTAGCTTTTAATTAATAAATATATTTGAATATATATAAAAGAACAGCAATTTCTCCATAACACATGTTAAGGATGTATAGCCCATTTTGTATTAACTTATAGGATCCTAAGGTATAAAATTCAGTTCTGGGATGGAATTATAATAAGCTACCTATGTCATAGATTTTCTTTTTCTAAATTTATTTCCCAGGGAAGGGAAGGTCTCTCTCTCTCTCTCTCTCTCTCTCTCTCTCTCTCTCTCTCTCTCTGTGTGTGTGTGTGTGTGTGTGTGTGTGTGTGTGTGTGTGTGTGTGTTGAGGTTCAAGGATAACTTGTGGGAGTTGACTTTCTCCTCCTAGGAGTGCAGATCTTGGGGAATCAAACTCAGGTCGTCAGGCTTGGCAGCAAACACTTTTACCTGATGTGATTGATATCTAGGGGTCTTATGTCACTGTGAGGACATTTTCTGACTTTTCTTTAAAGGAGCTTAATAAGTATATTTGATCTTCAAGGAAACTGTCACTCCCCTTCAGAGTCATACTTGCTCCCTTGTGTCTATCTCTTCATTGTTGTAAGAACAATAATCTTTTTGATCTTCTAAATCTTTCTCTACTATGCCCACATCCCCAAGGGATGCCAAAAGTCACTGGACTTTTCTGAAGGAAAAGTTAACCAATAGAGAATTGAATAGTCGAGAGTATTTTGCATTGATGGATTCCCCAGCCACATTTGAAATGGTCAGTTGTCGCCTGATTTGTGCCTTTGAGGAGTCCTCTTTAATAAATGACAAAGCTCTCTTCAAAGTGCAGGGAGCAAGTCCCCAGGTGCACATGCGGAGAACAGCTATTTCTGTCCCCGAGGTTCCAGGTACACATCCCTGAGCCTGGAAGCTTTGTTCTCAGAATTCACGCTGTCATCAAGAGGACTCAACACAAATACCCCAGTGGGCTGGCCCGTGGCTCCGTTGTGACTTCAAGCAACTGCAATTGCCTGTCATGGCGCCAACCCCTGGCCTCTTTCTGGGTGTGGGATGCTTGTTTCCTGCCTGTTTTCCTCCTGGAGTAGGCTCCACCCTTCCAACCAACCAACTCCATGTTCCTGTACACCCCACTCCCTGTACTGCTCTCACGCCCCTGGCTTAGTTTTCAGCATTCATACGTGACACAATAATCTTCTGCATCATGTCCCCTGTTGGGACATAGGCTTCCCATGGATCTCAATGATCTCTGTGGGTCAGGGTGTTGATGTATCTAGCCTGTAGCCCTTAGGGGATCTTAGGGCTGTCTTATAGAAAGACTTTAGGTGTTGTAAAAGTCCTTGAAATTGTAGGCAGTTTGTGTCCTGTTGCCTACCAGCAGTTTGTCTGTAGATCAGGATGGCCTTGAACTCGCAGAGATCCACCTATTTCTGCCTCCTGAGTACCAGGAGTAAAGACGTGCTCCACTACCGCCTGGCTAGCAGGAGTATATTCTCTGGCTTCTTTAGTCCTGATGACACCTGTCCACCCAGGGGACTACAGTAGCATGGGGGTCCTTTGTAGTGCTTGTTTTTGGCTTATCACTGGGCATACCTGTGAGAGCCAAACGGGAAGCTTATCTAGGACATGTGGGAAAGAGCCTTCACACTAAAAAAGGTGGCCTGTGTGGGGGTTTGAGCCCCTCTTCCTTAACAGGAACCGTCCTTCTACCGATGCCCAACATGGACCAAACCCTTGCAGGAGCACACAGAGGGCAGAACAAGAAGCAGGAAGGCATCCAGGCTTTATTCCCCAAGGGTCACCACTTTTACCAGCCTGTGGGGAGTCACTCAATCATCTGATTTGTTAAGCACCGTAGACTTCAAGCAGAGGTGTAGCATTCTTGAGGGTTAGCACTATGTGATCGAATGGTTCTCCCTCCATAGGCTGCAGATGTCTGTGGGTGTTAAGTTAGATGCTGATGGGACTGATGGACACACAGGATCCAGGGACAGACCTCTACGTCAAGGGCCAGGCAGAGAAGGCTGGGGTGGAAGAACTTACCGGGCCTCTGACGGGTGTTGCCTAACTGAGGTCTGTGCTGTGCTCACACTCAAAGCCATTATTCGACCCAGCCAGGCACAGGAAAGAGCATGGATGTCGGAGCACACGGCGGTCTTGGGATGTTGCACTGAGAACCCAGCTGTCCCCTGACTAGGATGTCCAAGGACGCAGTGTGTGTGTGTGTGTGGGGGGGGGGACATAGGTCCCGCCCTCCTCAACAAGAGCACAAGGACAAATGGGCTTTGCTGACAGACATGCCAGTGCTGGGTGACCTGTAGTTTTGAGACGGGCTCAGAAACAATGTCCACACTCAGTTAGAAATCGCCGGGTCAGCAGCGAAGCCTCCATGGACAGTGAGGTGCGGATGCATTCACACTGCTTACTTATTTTCCCCATCTCCTCCTTCTAATCAGGAAGCTCACCACCCCCTCCCCTGCCCCCACCCATTGGCACACACCCCTTGAGAGAGGCTCAGCTCCTTTTGATACAAGTCTGTTCAAACCACACCCTCTGGGCTGTGTGTTCTTCAGGGATTGGCAAGGCACTCTGTGCCGTTAGTGGGCAGTCATCGGTGCCAGGGAGACCTTGAGAGCTTGGGAAATGCTTCCCACCTGTGGGTGGGGCAAGCTCTTCCTCAGAGGGACCAGACAAACATCTATCAGACGCAATATGAAGGAGTGCAATGTGTGTGCAGTGCCGTCCAGGATCAAACCTCACTGTGGGGTTGGAATTGGCTCTGTTCCTTCTGTGTGTTTGGGATAGTGGGTGTGGCTGGCCTGCTCTTCTCTCCTGTGTGATTGGATGGTCTTGATGGAGGTCACATCTAGGCCCTAGGAAGCCTGTAGTTTAAGCACAGGGTACAGGAAAAGGTCTACAGGCAAAGGATCAGGGGGCTGCTGTCAAACCAGGGGCTCAGCTGTCAAACCAGGGCCTCAGCCTCCAAAGAAACAAGCTGCCTGGTGTGAGAGATGAGGGACTCTATAGAGTTTGCAGAGTTTCCATCCTACAGAAAGAGAGGAATAAGCCCTGGATGAGAGAAGAAGCATGAGCAAGGGCCCAGGGCCAACCTGTAACCAGTGACCCTACACCTCATTTCCCTTGTGGTGGCAGTTTGTACTCTGCCATCTATGTTTTGTGGCCTGAGAGCTCGCTGTGCTTTTGTCTCTGGACCCTTGGAGAGACCTCTGCCGGGGCAGCTGTGTGCTCAGAGCCAGTGGCTGGGGGCAGGGTGGAAGTCACCTGACTTGACTAGCTTGAAGTGAAGCAGATGACACTTCTGACTCACTGGACGTGGCTGAAGGACATGACCCTTCCTGTGGGCCTTGCTCTTGGGAAAGGAAGTCTTTGGAAGTTTGTAGCAACTGAATAAATCTTGTCCCTTTGATAAGCGGGCTCCCCATTTGGCTGGCATGTGGAGAGAGCGCCACACTTCCTCTGATTGTCTCAGCCGATTGAGCTCCAGGGTGTGTGAGTTGATAACTCATTCCTGGGGAGCTCTGGCGGAAGCGCAGGCCCCGGCAGAGAGCCCGACCGCCTCAGCATGCAGGCCCACACGCAGAGCCCCAGCCTAGGCCCACGGCTGCCTGGTTATTCTTGGAAGTTATTTTGATCTGCTGGTCCTGTCATGGTTCAGGTTTCTGAGCCCAGCCCTAGAGCTGGGGAAGCTGAGGGTGAGGTGTTCCATTGTAATTATAGACTGCCGCTCACTGGGAGGAGGCGCGCCAAGGCTCTGGAGGCCCACGTGGGCTCCATGATGCCCCCAGCACGACCTGTGTCACCTACATAGCAGGTGCCGCCGCATCTTAGTCTGAGCCACGTGGGATGTGGTCAGGCCGGACCCTGTGCTTCTGGGAGGGTCTCCATCAGCTAGAACCCTGGCAGCTCCAGGGAGCAGAAGTAACTCCTGTAGGCTGACTCATGAGACCCACAGGGGAGAGGGAAGGGAAGGCTCCCTGGAGCCCTGGTGCTGTGCCGGAAGGATGCTTTCTCATGTAGCTGAGGGCGAAGAGGCTACTAACCCAGGAGGCTGCAGTTCCTCAGTAGGGACAGCTACTCTCTACGTCTTTCAGGCACCTACCCAGGCCTACTTTTAACCCTAAAAGTTGAATAATTTGTTGTTGTGAGAGACGTCATGCTTGCTAGGTGGGCATAAATGACCGTAGCCTGGTGGCCTGAATGGCAGAGATATACTGCTTTGCTGTGGGTATTCTGGAAGTTTGAAGTCTGAGGTCATAGCTGCCAGGTGGCTCCCTGCCCAGTCTGGGAGGGGGGAATCTGCCCTGCTGCCACTGTCAACCAGCTCCTGGTGGTGACTGGCATCCTGCTGTCCCTCAGCATGTAGCAACAACCCATTCTCTTACTTCATCTTCACACACATCTTCCCTGTGTGAAAGGGACCCAGTCACGATGGATGATGGTCTCTGTGCCCCAGTAGGACTCACCCCAACTTGGCTGATGACAGCAACGCCTTCTTTTCTGAGCGGGTCTGTCTCAACAAGGCCACTTTCTAAGGTACAAGTTGGGTAGAGACCAGGACCATGTGGATCCTGCAGGGAGACAGTTCAACATGTGACAGATGGGGACTATGTGGACTATAGCAACCTGGAAAACCATGACAAGCAAATATCAGAGGAGTAAACCTTATTTCTGCCTTTCAGACTGACACAGTGAATAACTTAGGGCACATACTTCTGGGAATGTACCTCAGGATTGCAAGATTTCTGGTTCACTGATCTTTGCTTTTCCATTTTACTGATGTTTTCTTATCAATACCTCATTTACGGTTTTCACGGCGGCTTTGTTTAAAGAAAAAAAAGTGGATCCAGGATTCTTCCTTGTAAGTGGTCACTGAGTCCCTAAGGAGCCTTTCTCCAGTGTGCCCATTTCTGTGGCATGGAGACCCACTCTGGATCAGGTACACTGCATGACATTCTACCCCCGAAATTTGCCACTGGGTCTTATGACATTGTTTGGCTTGTTTCGGTCCCTTGTGCTGCCTGTGAGCTAAGGCTTGCTGCTAAGCCTCCATTTGCTTCGAGGTAAGCCTTTTTTGGATGGCAAGCATTGCTGGTATACCCGAGAGGCCTAGGACAGAAAAGGGGAAGGACATTTGCTTCACCTGTGTCAGGCCTTGCTCAGGCTGGGGGTTCCTGCCTCGCTAGCAGGCGGGAGCCGGTGTTGGAGAAAGGCCCCTGGTGACACTGAGGCTGGCTTTTCACTGTGGAAGCTTCTGATGGCCGAGGGGGAACTTGCCCCTTCTGGTGGCAGCTGGCGTGCGGAGAGGAAGTACAACAGGGTCAGCTGAGACATGCCTGGAATCAGTCTCAAGACACTAGGTTCTGAGAAGTCCTTGCATTCCTGACATCGATGTGGTTTGATGGGCACATGCGCTCCAGCACACATAGGCCTCCAAGGTCTGGCTCTCCTGTCTTAGACTCTTGGACATTGTGTCAGCTGTATTCATTGCCTTCCAGGGAAGTACAGGGCTGTCTTCTCCAGCGCATGCATGCACACGTGTGTATGTGTGTGTGTGCACACATGCATGTGTGCATGTGTGTGCGTGTGTGTGCACGCACACAGAAACTAGGGAGTCACATCAGGCGTCTTTCTCAATCTCTTTCTCCTTTATTTTTGGGGTCAAGGTCTCTCGCTGAAGCTGAGCTCACTGATTAGCTGGACAATGGGCTCCAGGGCTCCTTCCGTCTCTGCCCTGCTGGGGTTTCAGATGTGTGTGACTAGCAATGTGTGACTCTCCCATAGGGGCTGGGAACCCAAACTCAGGTGCTCATGCTTCTGTGGCAGGCACTGTGGTAACAGAGCTACTCGCTGACCCACTCGCTGACTTTTAAAAACACATGTTTAGTCTTTCATAATTCATATTCTATCTAGCTCCAGGATACTCCCATAAGCTCCCTAAATTCTTCATGCTCCTCCCCAGCTGATCGCTGTCCACCCACAGTTCCAGGACAGACAGAGAACTTTTTCCTTTGCTTTCTGTCTTTTCTCCTCCCTCCTTCCTCTCTCTTCCTTCATTCCTTCCTTTTATTTCTTTAGACAGAGTCTCACTATGTAAGTCAGGTTGCCCTCAAAGCCCTGATCCTCCTGCCTCGTCCTCCATGTAGACAAATAATCTATAAAGCCTCTCGAATTTTATTTCTCTGTATGGATTATTCTGTCTCTCTTGGAACTTTGTGTGGCTGGAATGAACTGCATCCTCTCTCCCTCCCATTCAGGGCAGTTCTGGGTTTTGTCTAGAGTGAGCCCCAGCAGTTTATGTTGAGGTGAGCTGCTTAGTATCCCTGTCACCCCCATAGACTTCTGGTGAGTCTTGTCACACAGAGTGGGTGGGTGCTGCTGCCGTGTCCTGTGTCCGCATGGCCTCTAAGATGGTGCTGGCCATCAGGGTATGGGAAAGAAGCAGGACAGACACTCTCTCTAGTGAGTGGGCCTTGTAGACTGGCAGGATGGGGAGAGAGGTTTGAGTGAGTGTCACTGAGAACGGGAACAACTTTGCATGGATGCCTGCCTTAGTGGAAGTTCCTTGGAGGCAGCTCTGACAGCTTACTGATGGAGGAGGATCACCTGTCTATGTGTTACTTTCATTGGTTAATTAATAAAGAAACTGCTTGGCCTGATAGGTCAGAACATAGGTAGGTGGGGAAGACAGAACAGAATTCTGGGAGAAAGAAGACAGTGAGGCAGACACCTCAGGCAGTCGCCATGCCTCTCCTCTCTGAGACAGACGCAGGTTAAGATCTCTTCTGGTAAGCCACCACCTCGTGGTGCTACACAGATTACTAAACATGGGTTAAAGCAAGATGTGAGAATTAGCCAATAAGAGGCTGAAACTAATGGGCCAGGCAGTATTTAAAACAATACAGTTTCCATGTAATTATTTTGGGTAAAGCTAGCTGGGTGGCAGGAAGTGGCCCATCGCCTCCACACAACAGAGTGGTGCCCAACGTGGGGCTAAATCCACTTAAATACCTGAGAGGGCTTTAAAAAAGGGAGAGTTTAACACAGCTTTTTGCTGTTTGCTAGGACGTGCTGTAGAGAGATTTCCTGTTTCAGCAATAGCAGCAGAAAAAAAGCCTTGGTCATTTTGAAATGTGGCTTTCTGGGGCTGTGCTACCAGTGCAAACTCTGGCTTTAAAGCATTTCAATGGCTTTTATGGGACTGGATGTTTGTGTTCCTGCTTGGGATCGGAAAGAAAGTACTCTGAGACCAAACCAATGGCTAAGTGCTCCCTGCCTGCACCTGGGCAGATGCAGAATCAGGCTTAGGCAGGCAGGAGAGCATGGCGGATTTCTGCCGCCATACAGAGAGATGTTTCCGGGTTGGTTGCTCAGTGCTCTGCATGTCAGATTTAGCTGTAACTTGGATGAAAAGAGTTTCTGTGCTGCACACTCGGTCTTAGAGTTAAACTGATGAGTGCGGCTCCTACCTGATGGGCCCCAGAGCTAGTAGAAAATGGTATGTCCTCCATTTTGAAATTGGAGAGAGGTGGAGCCGACATCCAGAACAGCCTGCCACTGCCACTCTGCAGCCCAGAGCCACAACTGATTCAGTCACAAGCGGCTCCAGCTCTGCTCTGCCATGCTGAACTGTGCTGACCTCGGGTGGGAACTCTTGTAATTACCATAATAACAGTGCAGTTAAGGTTTAGAATGGGCAGGAAACAGGTGGTACCGTATTACCTCTACATGGCGCAACTTAAGTTTTTAAGAAGTGCTTAGCATTTTAAGAAATGTCCCTGGATAGTAAAAAAATTACAGATTCACAATAGGACAGATTCAGGCATAAAAGACCTTGAAATGGGTCACAGGGTTGGATGAGTGTACGTAGACTTGGGAGAGAGAAGAAAAAGAATATAGAGAATAAAGTTAATGTCTTTAAAATAAAAGGGTAAAGTTTTTAAAGATACAGAGTACAGATAGTTATAGATTAAAAGAAATAAAGAAAAATAAGCCATGTAAAAATGGAAAAATTCACAGATAGTCTGGATTATGCATTTTATTGTGTTTTCTTTGAACTTTTTGACTGTGAAGGAGCTAAGTACAGAAAAACATTTCATTGTATGGGCTGCCAAACTAAACCAACATATGTTCTAAAGGTATCTTGACTTCAGAATTTGGGTCTAAGGATATGATGCTTTGGAGACGGTCTTGTTTTTCACAGAGGATGAGACCCTGCGGATTGCTTCTATCCCAATATGGTATGATAGACCATGCCCTCCTGAAAGGTTGCTGTGAACACCCTCAAAAAATTACTTTACTCAATTGCCAACTGAGATGAAACTGCCACACAGGTTTATACCATTAAAGATCTGATTAACAGCACCCCTATACAGCAGGAAGAAGTTTGGAGAGAAATAATTACGTCCATATTCCCAAATATTGTTTATATATTTTTTTACATTTAAAGGGGGTTATGATATAGATATGAATAATTTGCGTTGGTATGGATTTTAAGGTCAATTTTGTTATATGTATATGTATTTCTGCTCTTGATTAAGATATTGTGATTGTGTAGCTCATTTAAAAATGTAATATATAATTAGGAAATATAGGTTGTTAATAGATAATCATCAATAATAATCAAGCTTGTAGTCATGTTAGTTAGATTTTCTAGATATATAGAGATATATTTCAGTTAAATAGGCATTCTTCATATCTTTCAAAGACTACAGAATATGGCATTTTAAATGTTTTAATAATTTAGGGCTTTTCATGACAATGAGACTCGTCTGCTCCTGGCAGCACCAGCTACTTCAAGAGGAAGATGGACATTGAAGAGGCTCTTAATGGAGTTTTATAGCCATTTGGGCAAGAAACTGCTCTTGCCTGGACTGTTGCATAAACTGGACACAAAGAACCCTCAGAGAGAGGACTGCTGAACTTGCCTAAAGGTGAGACGATCTTTCGGGGTTCCTGATTCATGAAAGAGTCTGCGAGACGTTCTGCAGGACACAGCAGAAAGTGACTGAACTGCCTTTCAAATTTCCTGCTTCATGGAAATGTCTCCTGGAAACTATGGGCCTGTAGGCTGAAGATGGATGCCCCAACGGTACAGAGGAACTTTGGGTGACTGTTGTCCAGACAGCGAGATGTCTTAGTCATTTCTAGAATTTGGAAGTTAATATTTCTTGTTTGTTTAGGTAATATTATATCCTTCTGGAGTCTTTGATGGAGCTGAAGAATAGATAGATATTTAGTTTTTCTTAGTTATGATAAAAGATAAAATAGATATAAATATTGTAACTGTAATTCTTGCTTGATAACTGTTTTGTTATATGTAATTTTACTATGTTAAAGTTAAAGCCTTTCTTTTTCGTTTAAACAAAAAAGGGGGAAATGATGGAGGAGGGTCACCTGTCTGTGTGTTACTTTCATTGGTTAATTAATAAAGAAACTGCTTGGCCTGATAGGTCAGAACATAGGTAGGTGGGGAAGACAGAACAGAATTCTGGGAGAAAGAAGACAGTGAGGCAGACACCTCAGGCAGTCGCCATGCCTCTCCTCTCTGAGACAGACGCAGGTTAAGATCTCTCCTGGTAAGCCACCACCTCGTGGTGCTACACAGATTACTAAACATGGGTTAAAGCAAGATGTGAGAATTAGCCAATAAGAGGCTGAAACTAATGGGCCAGGCAGTGTTTAAAAGAATA
Source organism: Arvicola amphibius (assembly GCF_903992535.2). Classification (NCBI taxonomy): domain Eukaryota; kingdom Metazoa; phylum Chordata; class Mammalia; order Rodentia; family Cricetidae; genus Arvicola; species Arvicola amphibius. The sequence goes on from NC_052054.1 coordinate 6,156,472, forward strand.
CAGTTTCCATGTAATTATTTTGGATAAAGCTAGCCGGGTGGTGGGAAGTGGCCTGCCACCTCCACACAACAGCTTACCACAGAGAATACCACAAAACCAGGAGCCACCCCACAGCAGCTCACACCCTGGCTCTGTACAGCTTGGCACCTGCTCTCCCGGGCCTGCCCTGGTGGTGACTGAGAACTGAAGAAATCCCATACTGTTTTTTATCGTGGTGGCATTTGTCCTTCTCTGGGCCCTTTTGCTCAGTCCCACTGACATGTCCCTTCTTTTACGGCCGCTCCTCTTGCCGTGATGATGGGTAATCTTTTATTTTGTAGACCTGTAAGGTGGCCAGGAACTTTTCTGAGCATCTTTGGCACATAGCACAGAGAAAGAAGGAAAAAGAAGAAATTGCATAGGATACAAACGGCCAGAGGAAATGAGGGCTGGGGAGGGGCAGGGGAAGGGCCTTGCAGTTGGCTCCAACTTCTCCCCACCTCTTCCAGGGTGTGTGAGAAGCTGAGGTCTCTCTCCCACCCACCCCCCCACATTAGCCTCAAGTGCAGTGTTAGAGCACACTCGTTAAGGAAAGTCAACCATGAGTGGAACTGTGCTCTGAGCCCAGGAAGGGTACTGGATGTCACATGGTCTGTGTCAGTGCCGTAAAGCTTCCTTCCACTGCTTGTCTCACTCTAGGCTCGAATGATTTGCTTCTCTATGATGAGGCACTGTCACAGGGCCTTTCTCAAACTTGAAACTGACTTCCCAAAGCCACAGGCCCAATCTTTGTGTGTGTGTGTGTGTGTGTGTGTGTGTGTGAGAGAGAGAGGGGGGGGGAAGGAGGAAGAAAGAAAGGGAGGGAGGGAGGGAAGCAGCCAAGGAGGCAATGGGTAAGATAGCCCAGTGAGAGCCCTGCTTCAGAGGTCGCCAGGGACAGAGCCTGGACACTGGGGTATGTGGAGATCAGGCCAGAGAGGATTAGAGAGAGAAAAGCCTCATGGACGAGAAAGTCCAGGAAGACAAAGGCGAGCCCCTGTGTGACAGCCATGGCAAGCATCCTTCCAGCAGAGAGGGGCTGTGGGAAAGCCCTGATGTCCCGGCCCCCGTCAGTGCTGGTGAAAGCAGCCCCTGGCAGTGGTGCCCCCAGGAACTCCAGGAGGGCTGCAGCCTGGCACACGGTGCTGCTCATTCTGGCCACACTTGGGAACTCTGAGTTCCCAGGCCCCGGCAAACAACCTTGGGCAGAATCCCACTTCCTCTCTGAGAAAAGCTTTGGCACAGGCAGTAGGGAGGAGCCGTACATCTCTGAGGGATGAACTCCCCCAAGAGTGCCCCAGATTGAGGTCATTCTGGCTGTGTTGCTCCCTTCCAAAGGCCCATGGAGGCAGATGGAGAGGAGGGGGGGAAGAAGGGATCATTCCCTCCAGGCTCTTCCTAACATAGGTTCAATGGCAGAACTCTATAAATGTGGAGGGGAGAAATTGATGTCCAATGAGCTTAAGATACCTGGCCCAGAACTCCTGACTGCAGGATGTCCAAATTCTAGTTCAGGATGAGTCCCCCAAACCCATAGGTAAAAAAGATTCCAGAGATGGGATCCAGAGGAACCCAGAGCCAGTAGAGTGCTCTCCCATGAGGCTGGAGAGAGGGCCGAGAGCATGTGTTCTTTCTTGTGGAAGATGCAGGTTCGGTTCCCAACGTTTATAGGGTGACTCCCAACCCTCAATAGCCCCAGTTCCAGAGGGTCCAGTGCCTTCTACTGACCTCTACCAGGCACACACATGTGCGTAGACACACATGCAGGCAGAATACTCACCCATATGAAAGAAAATAACTGAAAATAAAAATTTAAAAAAGAGGGTTCTCTTGTTCTGAACCCCATGAGGAAAGGGCTGCTAAGGTCAGTTTCGGGGTGAGGGAGGAATTCATCATGACTCCCAACACCGAGAATCGATAAATGACCAAGATGATGGACATGCTAATGACCTTACCATCATCCCTCTTGAGCTGTCACTCCGTGTGCCATTTACATGTATGCACGTGTGTGAAGGCACAGAGAAGGGATGGGCAGTGTGGGAGGGCACAGCACTCTGTCACTTTCTGGCCTAGGCCTTTGGTCAACTGCTCTCCACGGCCTACCTATTTCTTGCAGTGTAGGCTGCCCTGCACGGACTTGTAGCATGTCAGGGAGTTAAGGGAGTCTGAGTGTCTGTTGGCCAGCTCCCTGTGACTGCTAACTTTTCTATACCCTTCTGGAGATGGAGAGGCCTCTGGCACCTGGGCTGACATGTCACCCAGAATCCTGAATGTTTACCAGCTCCTGGTGGGATGTCCTGCGTGGAATGTGTAGAGCTGGATCTCACATCTACCAACATCTCTGGATATGCTGAGTCTGCGTACCTGGAGGTAGGGCATGCCTGGGAGCTGCCAGGGTAGGTGTCAATGGTATCACATGACCTTGAGCAAATGGTTTCATTTCTCTGACTGTCCCCTCAGCTGTGCCCCACCCCCAGGGCTGTGACCAGTGCTCACCCCAAAGTTCCTGGAACCTCTTGTTGACCGGCAGTTACCTCACCCAACCTTCATTCCTGTGCCCCTTGGCTCTTCCTGACCCTTTCACGGCTCTTCCCTCAACCCCTAGTCAGTCACATGAGCAGCCAGAATGTTCTATCTGAGCAGGAGACAATAGGGAGGTGTAGACAAGGACCTGGTGATGCTGGGCACTGGGTAAGACTCAGGGATCTGCCAGACAGTATGGGCCAGCAAGCTATGCCCCTTTTCTTCTACATGGTGGCCACCACCCCTGGAACAAGCATTTCTGGTGAAGAAGGCACTGCCAGGCCTGGTTTTGGTGACCTTCTCACCGCATTCCTCTGTGCCCAGGATGGATGGCATGCTCAATGGCCTTGGGTAAGGTAAGTAGCATTAGCAGAAGCTTCCACAGGAAGACGAAAGCCGAGCTGGGGGATGGACCAGTGAGTGTGAGGGCCCCAGTTCAGATCAGATGCAAAGGTCGATGTGGCGGTGACATCTACAATCCCGGGAATCCTACAGCAAGATGGAAGAGGAAGCAAGGGACTCTGGGAAGCCTGGGAGACAGCCAGTCTGACATACCAAGTGGTAAGTATGGTAGACCCTGTCTCAAACAAGGCAGAAGGTGGAGGGTGGTGCCCGAAGTTGGTCTGTGACTTCCACATGAGGGCCTGGCACACACACACACACACACACACACACACACACACACACACTCACTCACTACAGCAGGTTTTACCCTTCACCCTGGTTTATGACTGTGGTTCTTGGGAAGCTGGCATGTTTATCCATCCCCCAGTCAGGTTTAGGGGCAGGCTGAGGGTAGACATGTTGAGGGTGGGAGAGTTGGGGTGGGGGAGGCTGAGTCTCTCTGGAGGTGAACCAAGCTGAGCCGAGCTGACAGTCTCACCAGTAAAATGCTGAGGAAACAAACTCCAAAGTGATGGAGGCCGTGTTTGCTAGGGCTAAAAATAGACATTCCCTGGAGTTCTGTAGTAACACCAAAATCGCTTCACGGATGTGTAATGTGGAAAAAAATTTTATTTTTCATGCCTTGGTCTTCTCAGCCGTAAACAAACAGGGTTTGCCATCCGTGGTCAGCATCATAACACACTGTGAGGAGCGACCTAGCACAGCTGCCGCCAGTCACTCACACCAACCGTGGCCACGCTGATGGCAATGTATTCTAAGATGAACGGAGATTTCAGAGAGTATCTAATTTCTATTCTTGTTTATATAATGTGTTTACCTTTTACATACATAATCTGCTCTGTTATGTGTTCTGAACACCGGCTGCTGAGAGATAAAATCTGAGCCGTGATTTAAGTGATTTTCACAGAACACTGTCTTCCCAATGCTTTCTTTGCAGTTTTTGCATTGGGAAACAGGCCGGGAGCACCGTGCTAACCTTGTCATGGTCCACTGTGGACGTAGGCAGAACTGCAGTTTAAAGCTTGGTCTTGACCCTAACCTTCGCCAAACGATTCTGTTCATCACCTCATGCAGTGATATTTCATTTGTGTTTTAATAAATAAAGCTTGCCTGAAGATCAAAACATAAAACAGCCACACTAGTCAGTCATACAAGCCAGGCAATGGTGGCACACACCTTTAATCCCAGCAACCACACTCATTAGCCATAGAGGCCTGGTGTAGGGCCTGGGTCTACCCCTGCTCCTGGGGTTCATCTTGAGGACAGTTTCTGGTCAGCCAGCTAAAACATCCTGTTTGTTCCTGTGCTCCCTCTGCCCCTCCTGGTGATTAGCTGTAGGGCATTGTTTACTCCATCTTGGGTGTGGCCGTTTTTACCACCTGCCTGGGAGGGAATTCCTCAGGCAGCAGCTAAATATTTAAGAATTTCCCCAAGGAAATTGGCTGATCTCCTTTCAAAAGACCCAGGTCTCTTGTGTGTTCTTTCAATCTCCAGGCCCTTGCCCAGCTCACTACGGTACAGTGGCTTGCGAACTGTACCAAGTGGGTAACACAGTATCGAACTGTACCGTGTGGGTAACACAGAATCAGATGTTACAGCCTGGCCCTTGTGGTGGTGGTGCACGCCTTTAATCCCAGCACTAGAGAGGGATATAAGGCAATGTGGGATGAGACAGGAACTTGCTCTCTTTTGGTCTGAAGATTTGGTAGAGGTAAAAGGTCTCTCTAGAGGCCTGCTGGCTGCTTTCCTTTTCTGATTTTCAGCTTGAACCCCAGTATTTGTCTCCGGGTTTTTATTATTTGTGCGACAACCTCATACTTGGTTCCCAGAACCAATTTCATCCTCCCACTTGGGGTTTAGCTTGAATTGCAAAGCTGCTTCAGTGTGTCCACAGTTACCGTGCCACTAAGCCCTTAGCTACACCCGTGAGCAACCAGCAAGCCCCTGGCGATATGTGTTCACTTCCTTCACAGCCCTGCCATGAGTAGAAGCCTGGATTCATATTTTAACACCATGGAGCTCTACCATGGCCACAGGGGCAAGAAGGTAAGGCACACAGCCTCCTTGTGTGAGGTGGTGGTAGCCTCTGTGACTGCTGGGAGAAGTCTCTGCAGATCCCCAATAGACACTTTATAGAGGGAAAGCTTTCCCCAAGGGGGAGCTTCTTGACCTCGCTTGTGAGACTCCATTGTGTATGTCAGGTAGGTGACCTTGGAAGTCCTGGGGACACTAGTCACAGTTTAAGCTAATCTGAAGGCCTTGCTCTGTTTTTCTGCAGTGAAGCTACAAATTGAGGGGAAAATCCCTTCAGCAGGATGTAGTCTCTCTCACACATGCATGTATGTACACACATAGACACATACACACATACACATGGGGGTAGGGGGCAGAGATCACACAAAGGCTCACCACATAGCAAGAGTGGGGTGAAGACTGCCACCCCCTCAGAATACTTTCCCACTGGGCTCTTTCTAAACTGAAAACATTCTTTTAATATGGAGAATCCCTTGGAGGGCCATGAAAACCCTGATCCTATGACATTTTACCCACCCACCCACCCCCGCCGGAATGGCACCTACTGAAGGGTTATTAAAATTTTACCTTTTTGTCAATAAAGCTCTTTATACGACATTTTTTCTGGCTGCATTTTAATGCAACGTCCCCTGCCCCAGATGCATGAGAGAGGAGACAGAAAGGCCATTTAAAGCCCTGGTCTTAGAATGGCCCTATTATGCTTCTCACTGAATCTAGTGCCACTTGGGCTCTGCTCTGCATGGACACAGTTTTAGCCGTAGGTTGCTTTCACTAACTGGCAGAGACACTGGATCTGCAGTAGACAGGATATAGTAGACATCTTCCTCAGGGAGAGTGGGCATTTGCTGAAAGGAGCCTCATGAGCCTTCCTTTTAGCTGATCTGAAATCTTTGAGTTTTAAATATTTGCTAGAAATTTCCCTTTTTGTATTAAAGGAATCGATTCTCTCTTTTTTTTTTTTAAGTTTTTTTCAAGTATAAAGGTGACAATGACAGTGGATATTTGGGAATGCTTGAAGAGCCTTAAGACTTCTGAGACTTCTTTGGTCTTGATAACACTCAACAGCAAAGACAACTGGTTCTTGCCAATGGCCTTGTTGCTGAATCGCTTAATTTTCTTCCTCTGGACCAAGGATAGCACAGTTATCTTCCACCAAAGGGACGTTGACACTCCACCATTCCTAAGCTCACAACACTTTTGTTCCCTGAGAGCCTGTTGCTTAGTGGAGACGGCAGGAGTGGCCAGACTAGCTCATGGCATCACTGGAGAATCTGGCTTGAAGAGCAGCGACTTTCAATTTGCCAGGACCTTGCAAAGGGCTGGGAGTTGACGTCTGAAAGCCTGAACTTGGAATGGTGACTTACAAACCTCGGGGTGCATCACAGTCATGTGGCAGAGTGACAGGCCCTGAATGGAAGCTGAGACACAGCAGTCCCAGCCAGGGCCCCAAGGATGTGCATTCCACCCAAGCTCTTAGGCCTTCCTGCCTTTGCCAGGGCAACTCTGGTGTCAAAGGTGTTAGGACACAAAAGCACCTTCTTTTTGGTTGCTATAGGGATATGGACTGGAATATTTGAGGCTGTTTTCCCGGAGAGGAACATGCATATGACTGGGACCTATCAGGCTGATGTATCCTGGTTGCAGTAGAAGTCTGCAGAGGAATCGATACAGTTCCCCAGATAAAGGGTGGGGAGGGGAGTGGACATCCAGTCAGACACACATGGAAGGAGACAGTGAGTTTGGTATGGTCATCTGTATAATGCCACCTTGGGAAGGGCCAGCTGGGCATCGAGTATGTGTGTGCGTGTGTGCATGTGTGCACCTTCAGAAAACATTTAAAACATTCCCCTTTGACAGTGTGATGTTTGCCTCTGAATGACAGTGGGACCAGACTGTACTTTCCAGTTCATTCTTCAGAGTCTGACAGTAGATTGGTGGGTGTCCCTCTTCAAGACTTCACAGAGTGAATGTTCTCTGAGTCACAAGGACAGGCTGGGATGGCCTTTGTGTCTGACTTAACAGCAAACTGTCTATGTTGCTGGGTAGCATCCTTAGTCATTTGTCCAGCAAATGTCGCTTGAAGGATGAGCATGGCCTGAGACTGCCACGTGTGAAGTTGAGTCCCTGTTCTCACTGAGCAGGTAGATGCATGAGTAAATAAACAATAGCCATGGCCAGACACTTCCCACCACCATGATTAGACACTTCCATAGTCAGACACATCTCACCACCGTGGCCAGATATTTCCCACCACCGTGACCAGACACTTCCCACCACATGACCAGACACTTCCCAACACCATGACCAGACACTTCCCACCACCATGACCAGACACTTCCCACCACATGACCAGACACTTCCCACCACCACGGCCAGACACTTCTGCTTTGTAAGCACAGCAAATAGGTGGGCAGAGTGAGAGCAGAGGGGCCCCACGTAGGGAAGGGACATTTAGGTGAGATTAGAATGAGGTCAGGAAAAGAGGGTCAGAGCATACACCTGGCCAAGGCATTGCAATGGAACCGGGGATCCCATTGAACCCTTAAACAAAAGCCTTTTGTGTGTGATTCTCATGTAAACAAGCAGGTAGATGCTATGGAGTCTGTTTTGGACAAGTGGCTATCATTTTGGAAGATTTACATAATTTGCTGGCGTGGTATAGAGGACAGAGACTCCACAGCCAGAAACCATGACTTGCTTCAAGCTATAGAGCTCCTGAAACAAACAGGCTTGGTATAGTCCTCATCCCCATGTCTCCTGTTGCTTCCCTTAAGTAAGCGGGACACCTGGATGGGGGTGTTCCAATCCATAGAACACAGGGATAAGTTAGAGACAGATCAACAAACCCTTCACTAACAGACCAGTGCTCACTACACCGCACACATGCTGAAAGGAAGACATGTCCCCCTTGGGGTCTCTCAGTGCTCTCTCTCTCTCTCTCTCTCTCTCAGTGCTCTTTCTCTCTCTCTCTCTCTCTCTCTCTCTCTCTCTCTCTCTCTCTCTCTCTATGTGTCTCTCTGTTTTTCTCTCTGTGTCTCTGCTTGTAATGAAACCCAATGCCTCCATGTTACGCCTTTTGCTCTTAATTTCCTTGGAAACTCTTCAGACTGTAGAAGCCTGCCTTGGGGTAGGGTCAGAAAAAGCAGGCCATTCCTAGTTCTATACACAATATGTGGCTAAATTTGGTTTTGCTTTTTAATCTCTAGATAACAAAGTCCTGCCTCTGTGGGTAGTTTGGTCCTCTGAAAAACTGCCTCACTGTGAGGCGATTTCCATCTCTGGGTAAGAAGCGCTGTGTTGCCTGAGGGGTGTTCTGGTGTGTGTTGCTCTGTTGGGGCGGATGGGAGTCACTCTTCATACACTGTTTATCTTCAAGCTGTCCGTAGTGAACACCCAACACATGGATACGTAGTGGTCACCTCCGACGTGGCTCACTTCCTATAGACAGGCAAATCTGCTCTTCGCCGTGGAGGGCACAAGGGGCTCAGCCAGGCTAAGGAATTTTCCCAGGGCGGCACAGCTAATGGGTAAGAGTGCTGGGTGAAGTCAGAACTCTTGGCCAGTCTTCCTGCTTGAAATCAGGCAGTTTTTACATGTGTGCCGGGGTGAAAGGGCAGAGCCTGTAAGACCTTAGGGGTTACGAGCACACTGTAGTCTTCTTAACTAACAGTATCACAGACTCTGGGGTCTCCTTTCATTACATGGGCAATGCTATGACCACAGCTTTGCTTGTCACTAGACCTGCAGTTATGCCTTCCAGATACCTACAGGTACCTTTGTCCTCACCTGGACCTGGTCTCTCTCTCCCCTCAGTGAGCTCCTGGAAGCAGGTGGTGGTGCCCCAAAGCTAGACCCTGTCCCTGGCTGGTCCCAGGGAATGAATGATGAATTCGCTTGAAGAATTGGGTCTTTACTTTTGGAAACAGGAAGCCTTAAATAATTAGTACTGAAGATGAGGCCAGAGAGCACAGAGAGCAGGAACATAAGGCCTTTCTCCACTTTTATGCAGAGGTTGTGCTTTGCTTCAGAAGTGAGATACTCAGGGCTTGGCGTGTCTGGGAGGTGAAGCCATTTCTCAGGTGTGCGGCCCTTGCTACTGCTTTATGAAGTTTTCTGGGCTGGGTTTCAAGTGCCCCGAGCTTCCTGCCTGGCATGTCTGAGCAGCCATGATCCAAGGCTGACTGCTTTCTGGTTTCTCTTTGCTTTGCAATTTTTTTCTTTCTCTGCTGAATGAGAAAGTACATGTCCTTTGTCTTTCTCTACTCAAAGTTTCAAAATCCTGCCATAGGGCCCAGGGAGTGAAACCACGAGAACTGAGCAACCAAGAGGAAGCAGGGGTCAGGGAAGAATTGCTAGGGGCGACATCGATCCTTTCCAAGGGTCATTAAGCGGCACACAGCCACGTTCAGGGATGAAGAAAAGCCCCAAACAAACTGCTGGGCAACACTTTGTCAACAGCACACCTAGCCTTCGGACACCATGAGATGTACAGCATCATCCCTGCAATCGTGGAGCACGGAGTCCAGCCAGCTCTCTCTTTAGAACTGTGTTGCAAACGTGACACCTCACACCTAACCCTGACTCCAGACCCTCCCCAGACTTCTCACCTGCACCCAGATATGAACTGCAAAGAAGCCCGGATCACTAGTTGGCCAGAAACATTAATTACAGTTATAGCTGAGGTTATAACAGGCTGTGAAAATCTCCTGCTATAATTGGAATATAGATTCAACAGCTTTATCGAATGTCAAAGCGTATTATTCCACACAGCTGCTGGAGATGCACCGCTGAAGTGATGCTTCTCTTCCATGACAAACACCTATTAAGCAGTCAGCACAAACTCTTCCTTACGGCCCCAGATATCACCCTCAGGGCAGGCAGACACAGCACAGCAATTGCTGAATCGCATATGAAAATTATAGTTTTATTGTCTCTACAACTGAAGGTTTAACTCGGACTCCTGCCTCCATCTGAGCTGGATAAAGAAGCAATTCTCCTTGTGGAAAAATAAGCACAGTACACTATTGTAATCTAAGAAACAGGCACCATTTATGTATCGGAAAGCCTCGCTTCAATAGGGCTAACAGTCATACGGCCCAAAAGCCGCTATGTTTGCAGCTGTAGAAAAAGAGCTGTAGAAGCCACAAGTAACGAGATGCTAGGAGCAGCAGAGAGAGATAATTGTGGCACCAGGGAGAACCCCTCCCATGGCTGCCCTGTCAGTTCAGCAAGCACGACTCGTAGGTGGGTACCATGTACTTGATGTTGATGAAGGCATCCTCCCCTCCGTAACGCTCGAAGGCTTCCAGGGTCTCCTGGATCAAGTCGCCAATGTTCTCCCTCTTCTGCTGGCTGTAGTCGATGCCGTCCCCGGAGTTCACTGGTTCAGGTAAACAGACAAAGAGGCAGTTATTTCTGTGTCGTGTCCTGAGAGCCCTACCCCACAGGTCAGGCATTTCCCGAGGGCATGTCAGGAGACGCCGACAGGTGACGGTTTCACACTGTCTTGTTGAAACTGGAGGCTGGTGGAAACTCCACCAAAACACCAAATCTCAGATGATGGTAATGCCATGTCTGAGAGCTTGAGGCAGGAGGATCACTATGAAATTTGAGGTTAACCTTGACCAATAAGACCCCTTCTTTTAAAAAGTCAACCAACCAACCAACCAACCAACCAACCAACCAACCAACCAACCAACCAACCAACCCATTAAAGAAATGGCAAGAGAAAACACCAAATCCCAGCGCTTAGCTGGTGAAAATTAACCTAAAATAAAGAAACAAATGTGAGAGAATCATGTCATGAGTCCCCTTTCCAGTCAGAAGAACTCTTCGTCACTGATCAGAGTGTTCCCTTGGGCCTTGGCTTTGTCCACCACAAGCAGAGGGAACTGACTATGGTTGGACCAGGCAGGGTAGCTCCATGAGGCTCACAATGAACAGGAGAAAGATGGGCTCAACTTAGAGCTGTACCCCCATGTCTCCACTGCTTTGTGTACACGGCAAAGTCTTGCTCTGAGCATTAGGGACCCCAGGGTCCTGCAATTACTTCCACTACTTTGCTGTGGCCATTCCTGAATGACATGAGATATTTGGCGACCCATCTTAGGGTCGTGACAGGCCAGGGCGTTAGTGTTGCTGCCGGTACTGGAGCTTGCAAGTCCAGGAAGCCTGACTGCAGCCCAGCCTCTCACAGGCTGCAGCCAGCCACTGTGGCTGCCTTGCTGGTGCCAAGAAGGAAGCGAGTCCTAGATGTCCTCGGCAGGCCTAGAACCTGCATCTTAGATCTCCCACGCAGTAACCTCGGGCTGCAGCTACTTGGACAGAAGGTTCCTGATAGCCCAGACTGTGAGATGTCTGGAGGAACCACAGGTCTGATAGAAGGACCCCCGTGCACCCTCCCGACTCTAACACGATCACATTTCTGTCTACGCAGTCATTGCATGCTTTCTGCCACAGCCACCCATTTCCAAGGGCTTTAGTGTCACTGTCCCTTGACGAGAGAGATCATTGCACCTAGAGAATCAGCTCACATTGTCTGGTGACATAGAAAAGGGCAACAAGTTGGGCTTCTAGGAGACAGGGGGATGAAGATGTGAACTCACACCTGAGGATGCCGCTGGGTGAGAGAGCACAGCACAGCCTGAAAGTTCCCTCCTCACAGAGGAAGGATTTCTTCCTCCATACCTCAAATGCAGGCTTCAGATGTTTACCCAGCTGAAGGTGAAAATAGTGGATGTTGAAGTGGGTCTTGGAACTTCTCGTCCGGGGTTATTCGGGGACATTTCTAAAAGGTTGGGTAATGGTTCAGACCAGAGCAGAGCTCACAACTACAGTCCCACACTGCACAGACAGACACTTCTGTCCCTTAACGTTCTTCCAGAAACTTCTTAGAAGAACACCACTGTCTTAGATGACGCAAGAAAAACAGACTGCCATTTGCTTGGCAGGAATGAAGGCAGATAGAAATACAATAAATTTGCAAAAGCAGTCTCACAACTGCGATACATTTTAATTTATTCCGTAAAGTGAACTTACAAAGATTTACACAACCTTTGTAATTAGGTGACTCTCCCCCCATCGTGGATACCTCTCCATCACATTGCAAACTAGATTTAAGACCATTTCAACTTTGACTCACAAAGCGGCTGGTTATTCAAAATGTCAAACATATAGAACACATTCGTGAACATTGTTCAAAGCAGTATTCATAGTGTGAAGAGAACGTTTACCACCAGGAGAGAAACCTGGTAAAGACTTTTGTCATAATTTTAAAGAGAGCATAAATATCAGTCAAAACCACACAGATGAGTTCACATTTAAGCAAACAGGCTTTACCATCACCATTGTCACCATCATTACAGATTGACCTGGTGTACCTTGAGCAGAGAGGGTGTGGGTGGGAATGGCCACAGCAGGGAGAACACAAGTCTTCCATAGCAGAGGGGCCTTCAGTTGAACTGGGAGAGGAGTGAGGAGGAGATGTGTGGGTTGGCAGGGCTGGGTGTGGCTGCTATTTGATGGAGGTGTGATGTAGATCTAAGTTTCTCAGCTGCTGAGTCCTGCAGCTATTCCGTCCCAGAGAAACACACAAAGGCTTATATTAATTATAAACTGTTTGGCCTATTAGCTCAGGCTTATTGTTAACTAGCTCTTTTAATTTTTTTCTTTTTTCTTTTTTTTAATTGATATTTATTTAGGTCTACATTTTTCTCTGCTTCCCTCCCTGACTCTCCCCCCCCCACTTCAATCCTCCTCCAAAGTTCCCATGCTCTCAATTTACTCAGGAGATCTTGTCTTTTTCTACTTTCTACTTCCCATGTAGATTATATCTATGTAAGTCTCTCTTAGTGTCTGCATTGTTGTCTAAATTCTCTGGATTGTGGTTTGTAGGCTGGCTTTCTTTGCTTTATGTTTAAAACCCTCCCATGGGTAAGTACATGTGATAATTGTCTTTCTGGATCTGGGTTACCTTACTCAAAATAATGTTTTCTACCTCCATCCATTTTCTTGCAAAATTCAAGCTGTCATGTTTTTTTTTTTTTTTTTTTTTTTTTTTTTTTTTTTTTTTTTTTTTTTTTTTTTTTTTTTTCTGTGTAGTACTCCATTGTGTAAATGTACCACATTTTTCTTATCCATTCTTCGATTGAGGGACATTTAGGTTGTTTCCAGGTTCTGGCTATGACAAACAAAGCTGCTATGAACATAGTTGAGCACATGTCCTTGTGGCACGATTGAGCATCCTTTGGGTATATACCCAAAAGTAGTATTACTGGGTCTTGAGGAAGGTTGTTTCCTAATTTTCTGAGAAATCGCCACACTGACATCCAAAGGGGCTGTACCAGCTTGCATTCCCACCAGGAATGCAGAAGAGTTCCCTCCCCCCCCCCACCAACCTCTCTCTAAGTTGTCATCAGTGTTTTTGATCTTGGCCATTCTTACAGGTATAAGATGGAATCTCAGAGTTGTTTTGATTTGCATTTCTCTGATGACTAAGGATGTTGAATATTTCCTTAAGTGTCTTTCAGTCATTTTAGATTCCTCTGTTGAGAGTTCTTTGTTTAGGTTTGTACTCCATTTTTTTATTGTATTATTTGATCTTTTGATGTCCAATTTCTTGAGTTCTTTGTATATTTTGGAGATCAGACCTCTGTCTGATGTGGGGTTAGTGAAGATCTTTTCCCATTCTGTAGGCTGTCGTTTTCTCTTGTTGACCATGTCCTTGCTTTACAGAAGCTTTTCAGTTTCAGGAGGTCCCATTTATTAATTGGCTAACTAGCTGTTACAACTTAAATTAACCCATAATTTTTATCTATTTTTAGCCATGTGGCTTGGTACCTTTTCTCTGTAAGGCATTCTCATCTTGCTTCCTCAGCATCTGGGTGGTGACTGGTCTCTGCCTTTCCTCTTCCCAGATTTCTTTTAGTCTGGTTGCCTTGCCTATACTTCCTGCTTGGCTACTGGCCAATCAGCATTTTATTTAACCAATACAAGTGACAAATCTTTAGAGGGTACAAGAGCATTATCCCATAGCAGTGTGAGGGGGAAAACAGTCCTAAATGAAGTCAAAAGGGGACCAGGAAATAAGATAACAACAGTCAAGCCAAGCTTCAGAAGATGCAAGTGCAATAATCCTTAGCTAAGTAAGTTTATCCTTACTTACTTAGCTAAGTAATAGCTAAGTGCAAGTTTATCCTTAGGAATGAAGTCAATGTCCCAGGAGTCCACTGTGAGTGGACAGAGTGTCCCAGGGTGTCTCTGGCTATTCTGTGTCCTTCTTCCCTCCCAAGTGACATTCCCCATCAGTACCAGCTTGTGGACTTTCATATAGCTAGGGAGAATTTAGCAGGCTGCGTTGTCCTTAGATGGCCAAACCTGAAACCCTGTGCCTCACAGACACCTGGAAGATAAAATTGGTGGTGCATGGCCGTGACAACCCTGATATGGCTCCTTCTAAACAAAGATCCATGTATTAGCCACTGGTAAATAGCGCCTTTTGTTGTGCCCAAAAGGTCAAGGACAGAAAGGGTCATAGGACAGGCACATTTTCCCGATGGCGCTGAGGGGGTTCGGGAAGTCTGAACACAATGGAGAGCTCCACAGGCCCTACTGTTCACTCCCTTTCACAGTGCAGCAGCGACAAGCAACACTTTATTCCATGTTCTTACTTTTTAAAAAATGTTTAGCTGTAGGAGTAGCTCTGAGGCTGTTTTTGTTTCTCACTGTGTACCAACCGCAATGATAAAGGAACAGAGCAGAATAGAAGTCACTTGTTCAGGAGGCTGTTGGAGTTGCGCTCGCTGTTTTGTGGTTGCAGAATGTGGATCGCGGGGGCAGAAGAAGACCAAAGGGCAAAATAAAAATCAGGAGCCTGCGGCTTGTTTTGCATGCTGCAATGACGACTGGCAGACTAATGTTGAGCGGTGTTGACAGGCAGGTGGTGATGCTGACTCCATTTTGAAACTGCGCCTTCTCAGTTTCTTGAGAAGCAGGAGTTGAGCTCCCTGATTTAAATGCAGACAGCACTGCTGGAAAATATGTTTGTAAGAAGAGTTCACTTAAAACAACAACAACAACAACAACAACAACAACCAGGTGGTTATTTACAATTGTCAGTTCTGGTTAGGAAGATGGCATGCCAATGTACAAAGTGGAGGGGGGGGGCGGTCTACAATCACATGTAAAAGTTAACTTTTATTTATAGCTAAACAGGTAGGGCTTACATAAAGGGTGTGAGCCAGGCTTTGTGCCCCATCAGAACGACATGCAAATAGTTGAACAAGGGGTGAGGAATGTCCTGAGAGATGCTGGCACGCAGGAGGCAGGCCATGGCCTCCCGGAGGCAGTTCCCAGTTCCAAGTTATTTGAACAGAGTTTAGCGTTTTGAATGTTGATTCTTCTCCGATTATCTGAGCAATCTGCTTCAGGATTAAACACATTCAAACTTCTCTCTAATTCATGGAGATGGTCCTGCCCCAGATGCTACTTCCTGTCCCTCTTCAGGTCAGAGCAAGGCATGTGTGTACTTCCTCTGTGCCCAGGGATGGCATCTTCCTGGTGAAAGAACTCAGTTCGCGCCTGAGCAGTGGTTAGCCCTTCACCGAGGGCCACAGCAAAGGCAGTTACATGAGACATTTACATTTCACACAGAAACCTGCTGCTTGCTGGATGCTGGCCAGCAGCACACAAGGATCATGTAGAATTTTGGTAAAATACCTCCAGTGTGATTTCAATTTCTAGACTGTGAAGCCTCATTCTTTTCCTTTATTCAGTTGCCACTAATACACAAAAAAGGAGCACAATCCGAGGCAAGAGGTCTGAAGCAGGAAGGAAGGCCAGTTCTGCTGGAGCGAACACCTTCTTCTTAAGCCAGGTTTGGGATTGGCTTTGAAGCCTTGCTCCTTGGTCCTGAGCCCACCCTTGGCCTTGGCGGCAACCGCGGCTACTGTTACAGGGTGTTCTTTGTGCACCGGGAAAGCTCTGCCGGGCCTGGCAGGATGAAGGGACGTGAGAAGACATCAGGTCCTTGCCCTGGGGGAGGGGGAGCTCGCCAGCTGGACAAGGAACTCTCATAGGTCCACTCTTCACGTAGGACAGATGACCTGCACCCGAGAGAACACGTGTGTCCCATGAACCCAGACGTTGGTCTCCCTTTTGCTATCCACTGGACATGGGCTCTGAGAGAATTCTGCCCCAGTTGCTTTAGCTAGGTAGGTGCCCAAGGGAAAAGCAGTACAGAACATGTGGATGGTTATTGGGCTCAGAGAGAGTTCAGTTCAGATTTGGTTTTTTCTGCTTTGAATGCTGATTTTGGTAATGTTCTTTAATGGAAAATGGGAAGAAAGTCTCATGAGCAGTCACAGCCCCTGTTACTTGGAAATAAACGGCTTATTTAAGTCAAGAGAAATATACAGAAAACAGATAAAGGCTTACTTTAGGCCCTTCACCAACACAGCAAGAGAATGAACTTCGTTGACTCCTTTTGACTTTAACTGAGGAAATAAGGGTTAAGGAGCTCCACCCGAGGAAAGGAGCCCCTTTCACCTTTAGTAACTCTGACACACCATGGCCTGGGGCTGCGGGAGTGTGGCCCTCAGGAGGAGACAAGATCACACAGCTGGGAGCAACGTCACCATGTGATGATGATGTCAAAAATACTGCCTGCCCCACCTCCACCTTTTGGGCCTACAATGCCTCATACATTCTGTAAAGGTTAGCAGAAGATGAGGGGTGGAGGGATGAGGAGACATCTTCTTAGTAAAGACACTTGCCACCAACCCTCTGACGACCTGGGCTCTGCTCCTGGAACTGGAGATGGAACCAGAGAACAGACTTCCACAAGTTGTCCTCTGACCTCTACACGTGCCAAGGCAAACATTTACCTCTACACATAAAAACAAAGCAAAACAAAACAAAAACAAAAACTAAAGTTGAAAATGAAACACAGTAAAAATGCTAAGAGAAAACAAGAACAGAACTCCGGATGAGGGGAGACTCTGACAATGCCTAGACTTTTGTCGCCAATCTCTCCTTGCCCAATTCGCTAACGTCTAGAAATTCTGAATTTATATAACTCAAGTCTAACAACAAAGAGATTGGTTTTGCCATCCAAGTCTTGGGTAGCCCCTTAGGTAACTGGAGAAACCAGGAAGTATGCCAGGGATAAAGAGCAGAGGGAGCACACAGGGCTGAGCTGGCCCACGCTGGGCAGCACCGGCTATGGGGGCAAGCTGCTCGCGCACACCAGAGGCTGAGTGACAGCTGGAAAGGGGGGACTCGGATGCCACTCCAGGCCAAACACAGATCGAAGCTGCCCCAGAGAGGGAGTACTCATCAACACCAACGAAATGCCGAAGTGCCTTCGAGCACCAAGGCCCTGGGTGGCGTACATTGTGGCTGGGTGAGCTTGCTGAAGGAACACGAAGTGGAGTTTAAAGTATGCCAACGGAACAAATGCAATTGTTTCTGGATCAGAAAAAGCATTCGTCTAGTTCTCAACAAACTCAAGTTCCTGTGATCTATCTGGATGTGGTAGAATGCACCTGTAATTCCAGGACTCAAGAAACAAAGGTAGAGGCTACAGGGATATGACTTCAAGGCCAGCCTGGGCATAGTGAAGTCATTTATTTATTTATTTATTTATTTATTTATTTATTTATTTATTTATTTGTTCTTTCTCATGGCACCAGTTATAGTTAAAGCTGCCCCCCTCCTTAAGTGGCTTGTGGTGATGTCATCAGGAGATAAAGAATGCCCAGGGCCCAGGTGCAGGTCTCAGCAGGCAAGCTGGGCAGACTCTATGGCAAATGCCACTATCAGAGATTTTTTTTTGGACACTGAACCACTGTAGATTTTCTGTTCTATGCTTCTACGTGATACTTTGCTCCGGGCTTGCTGGATTTAGTATTGGAAGATTGAGAAAGCCAGAATGGCAATTTCCTGTTTGTGATAACTGCTACTTAAGGGGGTATCAAATTTTTAAAAAGAATTTTATTTAAATGATAACCCACAATATTAAAAATGCCACTAAGATAATATAAAGTTTATGAGTTTAGAAAAGGTGGATTTTGAGTTACTTTTCCTTTCTTTTTAGATGGGATCTTATGTTGTCTGGGATATTATTTAGTATTTAAAATATTTTATCAATTCTTTGAAAATTTCATACAATGGATTTTGACCATATTTAATCTTCTTCCTCCAGCTCTGCCCAGGTCCATCTTCTTCCCTACCTACCCTACTTTGTGTTCTCTTTAAAACACACTCACACACATACTCACTCACTCACTCACTCACAGACACACACACACACACACACTCACACACACAAACAAACCCACACTTACATGTGCAGCGTCTGCCAGGGGTCATACTTTAAAGACTTAGAGAAAGCTGACTCACTCCTCAGTTAGGGATAGGACTGCATGTCTACCTCCCAGTTCCAAACTGGGAGTTTTCCCTTATCCATTGTGTGGAGTGGGCATTAAATCCAACCAGAAAGTGGTTGGTTAACCCCATACCATCTGTGTCCCCATTGCTCCAGTGGGCATGTCTTGCCAGACCAGTCATTGTTGCAGCTCGCAGGACTCACAGATGGGCAAGACTGACATAGATTTTCTCTTCCAGCAGCATGCATAGCACATGTCATGAAGCATCACGAGACAACTGGTCCACACAGATGAAGCATCACGAGACAACTGGTCCACACAGATGAAGCATCATGAGACAACTGGTCCACACAGATGAAGCATCACGAGACAACTGGTCCACACAGATGAAGCATCATGAGACAACTGGTCCACACAGACGAATCATCCTGGTTGAAGCACCAGAAGGATTTCTCTGTCTTATGACTTAAGTAGGGTCTGAAGTCATAAGGTCTGTTATTCTGCCTTCCCACCTCATTTAACCCTTTCTGCCGCATTATCCCTCCTCCCCTTTATACAAACTATCTCCTCTCCCTTGGAAATGCCCTCCTTCATGTCCCCTTACTAGTTTCCTGACCTCTATGGGTATTCCATATGGACTATGGTTATGTATTAGACATGAAACACACATATTTAAAGATCAAGATAATACTCACAGATGAGAAAAAACATGCGATATTTGTATTTCCAAGGCTGGGTTACTTCCCTCAGAACAGTTGTTTCCAGCCCCATTCATTCATTTTTCTTAATATCTGAATAAGATTCCATTGTGCTGATATACTATGTTTCCATTATCTGTTCAACTATTGACAGACATCTAGGCGGTTTCCATTTCCTGGCTATTGTGAGCAGAGCAGCAGTGAACATGCACAAGGAAGTGTCTCTCTAAGAGGGTTTAGAGAATTTTGGGAGCGCACCCAAGAGTGGTTCAGCTGGATCATGTGATAGCTCTGTCTCCAGCTTCCTGAGGGAATTATACAGTGATATACAGTTTGTACGCCTGCTAGCTGTGAGTGTGTGTTCTCTTCTCCCACGTTCTTACCAGCATTTGTACCTGGGGGAAATAATGCCATTCACAATAGCAAAGTCAAAACACAACAAACAACAACAACAACAAACCAAGGAAGGACAATAAAAACTTCAAGATGCTAAAAAACATTGAAAAGTTACCAGAAGAGGAAAGGTCTCCTGTGTTCATAGATTGGTATTGTGAAAATGGCCATTCTACCAAAAGCAGTCCACAGATTCAACTCAATCCCCATCAAAACTCAACACAATTCTTCATGGAAATTGAAGAAATAATTTTAAATTTCATATGGAAACACAAAAGACCCAGGATAGCCTAAACAACCCTGAATAATAAAAACAGTGCTAGAGATATCATGACCTCGGATTTCAATTATGCTACAGAGCTATAGTAATAAAAACAATATGACATCAGCATGAAAATGGACATGAAAATCAATGGGATAGAATTAAAGGTTTACATTTAAGTCCACATACCTACATATACCCGGTTTCTGACAAGAAAGCCAGCAATATACACTGGACAAAAGACACATCTTCAACAAATGATGCTGGTCAAACTGGATGTCTGCAAGTAGGAGAATGTAACTAGAGTCTTGTCTCTCACCCCTAACAAAACTCAACTACAAATGGATCAGGGATCCCAACATAAGACCCAATACCCAGAATCTGACAGAAGAGAACATAGAGAATGCTCTTCAGCTCCACAGGCACAGGAAAGGGCTTTCCAAACAGAACCCTGGTGGCTTAGGTATTAAGACCAACAACTGATAAATGGGATCTCATGAAAGCAAAACGCTTCTGTGCAGTAAATGACAGCATTATTTGAGTGAAGAGGTAGCTTGCAGATTGAGAACAAATCTTTCCCAACTATACATCTATTTGCAAATAGTATCTAAAATTTTAAAATATTAAACAAAGTAAAAAATCAAGAAAACAAACTACTCAATTACAAAATAGGACATGGAACTAAACAGAGTTCTCAAAAGATGAAATACAAATTGTTGTGAAGTATTTGGGAAAATCCTTAATATCTTTACCATCATGGAAATGCAGATAAAAACTACTCTGAAATTTCATCTTACTCCAGTCAGAATGGCTAAGACACACACACACACACACACACACACACACACACACACACACACACGCGGCAGGTTTTGAACTCCAAGACTTAGAATCTCTTTCCTTAGCTTCCTGTGTACTGGAATGGCAGCAGGCACATGAATTCTTTTCTCTTTTAATTCCAATTACAAAGGAGGAGAAGAGAGACGCACACAGATGTACTTTATCTGTTAAAAAAAATTTCAGTAACTAAAGAATCAAAATTTGATTTTGGCAGAAGTCACTCTTTATTGCTATCAGATTGGTTTCTTTTATCCAAATAGCTTTGTCTGCTCTAGACGGAGAAGATCTTCTCTGGAGTTTGGATAATTATGGGGTAAACGAGTGTGAGTTCTGGTCTGATCATCTCTGAAGGTGGGAGACACAGAAGCCAGGAACTGGGGCAAAATTCTTCTCCACACAGATTTCACTCCCCACCCTGAGGGAGGGGTGTTGACTTTGGGCAGTGATCCTGGGCCAGAGGCCACACCCAGACACTTGGCATCCCTTGAAGACTGCACCCTGAAGGATGTCTCTGCCACGGATATTTCCAAGGCCCTGGTTTTGTGGTGTGTGAATCCAAGCTGCCATGGGTTTGCAACCAAAAACTTTTAATAACCAAAGCAGCTGGGATGCTGGAGATGCCCAAGGGCTTAAATCCTTCAATCTTTTCAGATCTTGTTGACATTAATGAAATTCACAAGGCCTCTTTCCTCTGAAGATGAAAGCTTTGAAGCAAACCCTGGGTGCCCAGCTGGAAGTCCCACTATCAGCCTCTCCCTGACACCGAAGCTGGGGACAAAAGCAGGAGGCCACTGAGCCATCAGAGGGCTCCTGGAGTCCCCTTGTGTGTGCTGAGCAGGCACCAGTCACTTGTGGAACCGGAAATACCACAGTTTTTGGCCAACAGCCAGTTCACTACCTAAATCTCCCTCCCCTAGACAACGGGTGCATCTGAACAACGGCCATTGTCCAACAGCAGCATAGGCTCAGTTGTCTCAGTTCTGGTGTACGGGAGAGGACACTGTGCCCCAGGGAAATAGTCAAGGATAAAATGCCTCAGTAACTGGGGAAATAGGGAGAATCTGGAGGAGTGGTGAGGGAGGAAAAACATGATCAGAATATATTGTATGGAAAAAACATTTTTCAATTAAAAATCAAATTATCAGTAATTTCGCAGCTCTTTACTCCAGAGAAGGCTGCTTTTCTTCAGCCTTGGTCACTGCCTGTGTATAAGAAGGGCTGGACCTTTGTCCTCTCATCCTAATACTGCTCTTTATATTTCAGCAGAATTTTGGACAAACACTGTGAAGTGGCCTTTATTCAACAGACAGCTCCTATGATCACAATGGCATACAACTCTTCAAAGTCACTCACAAATACTTTCAACGACAGGTTCAGTTTTTGCATCGAGTTCTGAGAAAATTTGAAGGGACCAAATGTTTAGAAAATTAATTCTAGTTAAGCAAAAGAACACTGTCAAAATTCAAATGATTGTTGACACAATGCCGAATGTTATGAGTCCGTGATTTCCAGTTCTTATGGCTTATTAGTCCTTAGTATAGCATAATCTTTTTACATGTCCAGTTGAAAATGATTTTGTTGAGATAAGAAAAAGGTGCTTTGGAGTCTTCATTGATTAATGACTGTTTCCATGTGGATGTCATATTGAGAAAAAAAAGAATAGGTGAATTTGCCAGTTTATCCCTGTCTCGGATAAAGATATCTTGAGTCTGTAGCCAGTGATGTGAACAGAGTTCAAGCCCCAGAGGTGAGAAATTATCTCTTTTCCTATGTGGGCAGTATGATTCAGTGGGCGGATGTATCGGGAAAGACGGGAGGTACAAATTCTCCACCCCACAACTACTCCCCATCTGCTACCTCTGGAGTAAGGAGACCAAGAGCGGCATCTCTCACCCATGGTGGGTCTTTTAAAACAACAGCTGTGTGAGCCCAATACTACTGCCACTTCCCTCCAAGGAAAAGAGAAGCCATGTCTGGACAGGTGAGATGGCCGAGCAGTGACATAAGCCATAAGTGACAATGAGGTCCTGACAGGGAGAAACAGAGCAGCACTCTGCATCATGTAAGAAAGATGACAGGAAGGTGTGCAAGAGGGTCCAGGTGTCACTTGTCACCACAGAAGGCTGTGAGGTTGAGGAATACTGCCTCCCCAGTACAGCAAAGTACCAGCTCCACAGAGTAGGCGCTGCTGCCCAGGGATGGCCCAGGTGAGTGCGTGTCAGCAGGTACGGGATCCACAGTATCTCCGGTGGTGGGCACTGGCACATCTCATCCTCGTGTAGTAAGGCTACGGTCACGCACACTTCACTCCGTCACAGGAAGGATGGCAGGACGAGGGCTGCTGGTTTCAAGGACTTTTTCAGTGCGATGAATCCATGGTAAGCATGGGGAAACTAGGATAAGTTTCATGCTTCATCTTCCCATCTTTATGAGCATTTATCAGAGTTGACGTGCCTTCGGACGGCCTGCAGATGAGGGACTTCTAGGGCCGTTGGGATAAAGGGAGGGACTTTAGAGGTGCTGCTCTTAGAGGTGTGTCTAAAGAACCAGATGAAGCTGGGAAGCCGGAACCTTCTAGGGAGATGACTGACTTGTCAATACCTTTCAGAACAAACACAAAAGGCCACATCAAGTTCCAGGTGCTGGGGAAGTTTCGGAATCCACGTTTGGGGTTCCCAGGCTTCCTGCAGGATGCTGTTCCTCCTTACTCTCCCCCGGCCAACCATACTATGTGTAAACCTGGAGGGGAAGGAGGACACTGGCTTGGAGCACTGGGAAATCTCTCCTTTTCCACAGTGAAATCAGATTATCCCAGTGACTTTGTTAGCAGCCTTTACTCCCAGAAGCAGAAAACACTGGATTCATATGGAGCTTGTAATTAATATTTAAGTTTTGCTTGATTAAATTTTTCTCAGAGCTACTTGGTTATTCTAGTCAGTCTGATGAAAACTAAAGCAAGTGATTTTTTGTTTGTTTGTTTGGTTGGTTTGGAGGAACTTATAGATGACTGCTCAGGAACGATACAGAGCTTCTGGGACAGTTGTAACTAGTTGTGGGTTGATGCTGGGAGCTGTCGCTGTCGGCCTGTGTGGCAGACATTAGCATCATCCTTCATTTCTACTGAACGCGAATGATGCCATATACAAGCCGCTCCTTAGCCTTGCACTTTGGTTTTCTTCTCTGTAACTGAGGTGAAAAAGTGAGAAAAGAGACATCAGATTCGGAACAAATGCCATCCTTAAATGCAGTAGGCTGAATTCTCCGTGATCTGATGTCACGAGTTGTGGTCCCAAGGACTTTCATCTAGGCTGGATAAACAGCTTAGTTTGCAGAGTGCACCATTCCAAGCATGGGAACCAGGTTGTCCCCAACTTCTGGAACGCATGCAGAAAGAGCCAGGTGTGGCCGCAGTCCTGGTGTTTAGACAGAGATGGGCGGATCATGGGGCTCATCATCCAATCCAGTGCTAGGGAGACAGAGATGGGTGGATTATGCATCAGCCAGTCCACCCCACCGAGCCTTTCTTGTGAGGCCCAGGCCAGCTAGAGACACTGTCTCAAAGAATGAAAAGCGAAAGGGCAGATGGCACCCAAGGAACGAAACTGGGTGGTTGTCCTCGAGTTTCCACATGCGTGTGAATACTTATGTTCCCACATACATGGGCCCTCACAGGTAAATACGTGTAGAAAAGACTTCCATCTATGTAATGGACTCAGCTCCCAAGACCTCCAGCTCTGTACAGCGGTACAGGGTGAGGGAACCCTGTAGGCAACAAGCCTGCTTCCAGGGCACAAAGCCCAAAGCTAAAGACTTGCATGGTGCGATGCCCGATTTGTTCTACTTAAAAAGATTAAATAGATAACTCGGTGATTGTACTTGGATGGAAAACCCACGGTATGCCACCCTAGCCGTTCTATGGGTTAGGCTGTGCTTGGGTTTGTGGGCTGCATCCCAGCTTGCTTGAAGTACCTACTCTTTGAAAGTTCTGAGATGTATTTATGAGAACAGAATTTGAATAGATTTCCAAGCCATTAGACAGAAATTTTATAGAGTGGGAATATTTCACATCAAATGAGCTCAATTAATGCAAAAATTATATATTTAATGAACAAATCAAAGCAATCTGCTGTGCTAAACTGAGCTAACTACTATAAGCAGGACAGAGTTAACACCTTCCAGCCGCTATAAGTGTCTCAGTTAAAAATAACCCCGAAATCGCTTTCAAAGCTCTGGCCATCAACTTTTATCAGCTTCCACATTGGTGAGCAAAATGTGGCAAGGGACAGTCACCAAGTGTCTCAAGGCAGGACCCTGGGGCTTGCCTAACAATAATGTTCTCACAAGCGTCCAGGGCTCTGCTAAGTCCAAAGTCTGAACACACACACACACACACACACACACACACACACGAGGAGAGAGAGAGAGAGAGAGAGAGAGAGAGAGAGAGAGAGAGAGAGAGAGAGAGAGAGAGAGAGAGAGAGAGAGAGAGAGAGAATCTGTGGGGGAAATTAAAATGTGACCATTTAATTTGCCACAGCAGAATTGGATCGGTACAAGAATGGACCCTAGAACTTGCTGGAAGCGTTGAGGAGTGGAACGCGCTGGCATTTGAGACTTTTGAAAAAGGAATGTTTATTTGCCTGAGCTACATTTTTATCTCCTGAAATTCTTGAACTCCGCGTACTTTCATCTGAATCAGGGCTCTGTCTAGATGAGTGGGGACAAAGACCGCCTGGAAATAAAACGATAGTTTGGTGGGTGGTCAGGAGGGCGCAGCCAGGTTTGTTGTTGACCCTGCATGGCCCTGCCTCCCAGCCCTGCTACTAATTCTCTCTGAAATAGCCTGGACACCACACCCAAAGGATGGCGGCAATGACAGAAAGTCTGCAGGCTGTCTGTGACGCTGTAACAAGCCACTGAAACATGCTGACCATTACAGCTGCAGCCACAGCTCCTGCATTACCACAGATTATCTACATTGTAGCTCTCCTCTTGGACCGGCAGGGAGAGACCCCCTGAGCACCAGGTAGTCTACTTCTTGCCTTAGAGTTTGATAAAATAGGCTCACTCTGCCATCTCAAAGGGTTGCAGTGATATTAAAACATGGCTATGGAATCCTTGGGTCATGCTGAATTCAAGGGCAGTGTGACCAGACTGACCGCAAACACGGTGTGATCGCCTGTGCGATGCATTGTTGGTTGCTGGGAAGCCGTTTCTCTGTTCAGCCCAGGTGATCTGAGTCCCTGGCTGACGCTGGGTAACTTCATCTTCCTTCCTCCAGACCCAAGTCAGGTCAGGACATTGACGAGCCCATCAGGACACAATGGAGACGGCGACAAAAGTCTCACCAGATTCCTTGGCCTCTTCCCAGAGTCTCTCAGTGGGGCCCTAATGTTCTTCAGCTGTCCAGTCTGTGAGCTACCCTGCTCAGGTCTAGCCTTGGAAGCATTCTTCCCCAGGGGAACTCTGCTCCCACACACATTCCTGTTATTACTGAGACTGACTTCTAACTCAAGGGTATGCTTGTATGATGGGCCCCTTGTTTTTACAGAGATCTTGAGCTCAGAAAGGCAGTGCTGATGGTGCAGACAGAGCCTAGACATTCTCTCATAGGAAACCCTGTACAACAGGAGCAGGGGTCACAAGTATCGCAGCCACATGGCCTGCCTGTGGCTACAAGAGAAAAAATGGGTTGTGGCTCTCCTGTCATCAGAGGCCAGGAAGTCTGTCTGTCCAAACACTCTACCTTCTGGACCCACCTTGTTCAATCCATTGACTTTGGGGTTATCTTTTAACTGGATTGTCTTTTAAGGAGAACATAAACACCACTGTTAATTTGATTGGCGTGAAAAGTGTTAATTTGTTAAATATATACAATCCCAGAACACTGCAGCTGAAAGTCTTGGGTTGGCATGTCTATGCTTTGCAATATATAGGCGCTTTCAAAGACAGAGGCTGTCTAGGACTAGCGCCCCTGATGTCTGGGTAGTAGGAGCAAAATAAGGCCAGGAGTCAGAGATAAGAGATGGCACAGGAGGTGTTGGAAGCCAAACTTGGATGGGGTCAAAGCTAAAACTAAGTGTTTGCTCTGAATGACCAGCAACAGCTTGATATTTATCTTCAGGCAGGGAACAGTGCAGACAGCTGTAACAGGAGCCTCCAAATAAGTCTACGCCAACGGCCTCGGCCTGAGCCTTAGCGTGACCTCTGGTGGGAACAGGGTTCAGTTGGTATCCTTTCAAAGCATCCATAAGCATAACTGGCTTTGAAGGATGTTTGGAGGTTTGTCAGTGAAGGTGGCCACCTCCTTAGTGCTAACAGGGGAATGTAGACGTTCCTGTATAAAGGCGGGCTTTGGAATAGGGAGAGTAGACGCCAAAGTTTGAAACAAGTTGCGAAAGCATTCTGAATTTCTTATTAAGACAGGGTGATCAGAATAAAAGTCAGCTCGATAACTGATACAGCCGTTTAATGAACTAAGGTAAAGATAACTGTTTGGATAGACCCATTCAGCAAGGCAATCTTTGGTTCAGAATCATCTTACCCTTTAAATCTCTTCATTATCTTTTATATAGTTAGAACCTGTTAGAAAACGCTGCATAAACTGAGATAGAGCAGGCCGTTCACAGATCTCTGTGAATCACTGAAGTGCCATTTCTCACGGTGGAAACTACTGGCAGGCCTAATTACTAGCCTATTTGAGAGATCATGCTACAATAAAATGGAGAGAATAAATCTGCAGGCTGCATGTGTTTCCACCTGACCCAGCCATTACACGAAAACTGAGTCTGTCAAGAAACCATCCATTCATTCTACAGCAGAATTCCAGAATGGGACCCTCAAACAAGCCCAGCACAAAAGGCGATGCTGAATGAAACTACTCAAAACATTAAGCGCCCTCAAGCCCTCGTACAATTGTTCTCTGCTAGAACTCATTCGGCTCACTTTTTAAATCAGTTCTACTGTTCTCTTAGAGAACCTGACATCTATAAGATGATGAATTAGAAGTTCCATAGCGCGTTAGACCCTGGCATCTGTAATTCCTGCAGCGTGAAGCTCTAAGAGCCCCACAACAGGCTTCCTCAAGACTCTGTCTCAGTGGGTTATGGTTGGAAAGGAAGGTTCCCGGGCACTGACCGCTGCTGTTTTATGGAGAGTGGAGGGAGGCTAAGGACGGAGGCTCAGTGTCCTGCTCAGAAGAAAGGGAGAGTGCACTCTCCTAGGCTTCGTTGAACAAACTGTTCTGACTGGCAGAAGGTCTAAGACAGACAGCAAAAGGCGCGTCTTGGGGCCGGAACTGACCCTCGGAGAAGAGAAGGTATCAGGCACATGGCTCAGAGGTTTTGTTATTTCTGAGGGTTTGGCAATGAAGACAGTGATGGTGGAAACACCGGCATGGACCACTCTTCCAGGTATGTTAGAGTGCTGGTTGCAGGCTAGATAAAGCCACGTAAGTGAGCAGATGGGAAATGTGACCACTTGGTGCCATTTATTGGAGAGGCTTACTATAAGTCAGTGCTGGGGTCTTCACAGGTGGCTGCTAAGAAGGTGAGCTAACACTGTTCTGAAGCTTGGCAGCTGACGGGGTCCTGTGTCCTTCCGCTCCTACTAAGGTGGATCTGAGAAGCTTGCTGTATACTTAATACTCTTCCAACCACACTCACGCTACAGACGAGCGACTGTCAGAGGTGGGCTTGAACCGGAGGCTTAGCAGTTTCCGTCTCTCTTGCCTCCACGCCCAGGAATCCCAAGGTTAGTGTGGCCCTTAAACTCTTTCCAATGGACTCTGCACACTACTTGCTGCTGGAAATATTTGGGTTCAGGACATTCTTCCCTCTGTCTTCAGGAGGGAACAAAATGGTGAGAAACAAAACTAAAACAACACAACAGTTGAAAATGGAAAGCTCGTAAGATTTTTGCTTTAAAAATATGCACGTAGCCTACAGTACTAACAAAAGCTCCTTCTGTGATAGCGCAGCCTATATTCAATCATTTTTGACTCATAAACCTGAACTAAATTTCAGTCCTTACAGTATTAAGTGTCTGAGTGCATCTTCCAGCTTGATCTCCCTTCTTCTCTCTGTAATGAGACATATCCAAGCATGGGTATGGGGATCCTTTGTAAAAGGATCTGCTTTTAAATTTTTTGTGTGTGCAAGTGTATGTGTGCCCTTGTACACACTTGCCTACAGGGGCCAGAGTTGTGGGCTCCTCAGTAGCTGGAGGTTACAGAGAGCTGTGAGCTGCCACACGTGGGTGCTGGCAGCCAATCGTGAGTCCTCTCTGAGAGCAGTGTGCACTCTTAGCAGTGGGCCATCTCGCCAGCCCATTTAACCTTGATTCTGAAGTATCCCCCACAGGCTTCTCGGTGGGGTGAGTTATTTCTCTTGTCTTACAGATGAGGGGTGTGCAGGAAGGAAGGCCAGGTCTTTCTACCAAGAACAAAATGTGAGCGGCCATATGCAAAATGGCTAGTGTCGTTATTGGTGTTTTTACCCATTTGGTTCTGATGTGTATATATGATGGCAAAATAAATAATATAAAAAGATAGAGATATCACTTTAGGGCCAGTAAGATAGTTGGGATGCTAAGAGGCACTTACTGCTAAATCTAATAACCTGGGATTGATCCCCGAGACAGTGGTGGAAAGAGAGAACTGGACTCTTGAAAGCTATCCTTGATATACCTACACACATACACAGCCACCATATGTACATGCATGCACATACATGACAAATAAATGATAATCTGTGTTCTAAGCCTCACTCCATCAATCATCTCTGGCATCTGAATCATCTATGAAATTAATTACCAATTAATAACTATATATTGTAACCCCAAGTCACTGTTAATTTAAATGTCAAAACAGAAATGGCTGTCATAAAATTTATTGCAAAAGAAAGAAAAAAATTTACATCTGCTCCTTCCAGAAAATTTCCTTCTTTTCCAGGCTCCCCAGTGGCTTTCTTTTGCTTAAGTCACCATTTTACACATGGGCAAAGTGAAGACTGAAGTCACCATTTTACACATGGGCAAAGTGAAGACTGGCATTGGCAGCTCCACTTTCACTGACTGATTTTAAAAGTAAATTTAGTGGGGTTTTTTTGGTAAGATTCCTTGCTTTTACACAAAAATTATTTGTTTCTGGGTACAACCAAGATTAAGTCTACAGATTCCCCCCCCCCCACAGTAATATGTTTTTTAATGGTTTTATAAAAATATTACCGTAGGGGATACAAGATAATATTATGGTGACATAATTTGTTTTACTGTGTGCAATTTCATAAAAACATATATAAAGCAATATTATAGCAGATTAAGTTTCTTATATGAGATTAAATTCTCGTTAATATATTTTTAATGTTTTATGAAAAATATTTTAATACAAGGAAGTACAATTTCTTCATTTATTTTCCTACAATTGCATTTTTTTGTTTTAGATCATTTTCATTAAAATGCTTTTGGTTTCCTAACCTCCAATTTTTTTTTCCTTAAAGAAATAATTGGGTCATTTTCTGTAATGACTGCTGGAGGTCTCAGACTAGAGACAATCTCAGCAAAAATAAAAACTAGGGTGGAACCGGAGGGTCAGAGAGTGTTAGCAGATATTAATACTGGACTGAGATTAAAATGTTAGTGATGTTTTCTGCTTACTCATCTTTTATATTTATCTTTTATATTTATGGTAACAGTGTATTCTTGTCTAGAGTGCAGCCTCATAGGAACACAGCGCTATCAGCCTATTCTTCCCACAGCTCCTATTCACGTCGAATACTCAGGTTTCCATGGTGACAAGAACTAGATGTTTATCTTGTAGTTTACAGGTCTTCTTAATTTCTAATTCTTTAGGTTATAACTTTTAGTCACAAGTCCTGCTTACCTCATGGATCAAGGTTTAGAGGACCAGATCACCAGAGCTTACCTAAGTCACCATCTCTACAGACCACGGTGCAACTGACTCCATCAGGGACCTGGGGGGGGGGGGGCGGGGCCGCTGGGGCTGCCAGGCCATTACATCGGAAGCAGGAGTGGCAAGTTGGAAGTTACTGCTGTGTTGATGGCTGCCCTCTGGGCCTTCTGGAAAGTTTTCATTATTTTTAAATTTTATTTACTTCTTCTTCTTGTTCTACTTATTATTAGAGCCAGTATGCAGACAGGAACTGACTTTAGGTCTCTGGATATCGCAGAGGTAACTTTGGCGCTCACCCTCTGCAGAGTCGCCTGCCTCCTGCTTGCTTGCACGCATGCACGCATAGCTTATGCATATGTGTAAAATGCTATAATGCTAGGCAGGAAGGCCCGGGGCACTTCTATTCAGCCTGAAGTCGGTGGCTTATTACTGACTGCTATGGACAACCTCTATGTTATTAAAATCTCCAAAGAACAGGATGGTCACAGGGTGTCCTCGGCCTCCTTGCCGGCAATATCACATTAGAGGAAAGGAGAAGTCTCCCTAGTATGCTGGGAAGAGCTAAACACTTGCATGGTGTTTCATTTTTATATTGGGATAAATTGTTACCTACTTCCATCTTTAGAAACAAAATCCTTGCGAAAACATGAAATCATCTTCTCATATCAGGTGACCTTGCTCCTTCATACTGATGACTTACAAGAAAAGGCCAGAAAAAAAAGTATTTTTTTTTCCGGAAGAATCTAAAGAAACCGAAATTTTAGTTTATCTGACTTAGATTGTTCAGTATTATTGAAGAATATCAAGGCAGCAAACAGTCAAAGAGCATAAATATTTCTGAGTTGTGTGTTATTTAAAAGCAAACACTGGCCCAATGGGAGTTTCCCATGATGCCTTCTCCCTCGTTTTGAATTTACTGTTTTATTATAGTTATTCAACAAATGCTGTTGCACAAAAGAAACATTTTACATACTGGATCCCTGTTCCCAAAGCTCTAGGTTTTGTCCCTAGCAAAAGTGTCACTGTCGTTGGCTCAGGGGTCACCCTAGCTCGGCTGACCAGGCTGGACCTATG
The DNA here is from genome assembly GCF_903992535.2 of Arvicola amphibius. Taxonomy (NCBI): domain Eukaryota; kingdom Metazoa; phylum Chordata; class Mammalia; order Rodentia; family Cricetidae; genus Arvicola; species Arvicola amphibius. Next base: position 6,188,014 of record NC_052054.1, read on the forward strand.
TCCACTTCTGCTGCACACAACCACACCTGGCCACTGAGGCAGGTGCCTCTCTCCACGGCCTCTCCTGTCCTCTCCATCCCCTCACATCCACCCTTTACAGCTGCCAGTCTGCATGGACTCGCCTGCCTTGCATCTCTCCACTGGGGCGAGCACTGGACATGCCCCTCCATCTATGGATGAACAGCAGCTTCCTAGGCTTGAGAACTTTGAGGTCATTCCTGTCTTTTATGCCTCCCTCTCAGGAGCCTGAGGTGCACCAGCTGCTACCCAGGGACTCCCACCTTCCTGTTCATACTTTCCTGCTCCTGCCCACTTGTCTGCACCCCTTCTATGAGGCTGGATCATCAGCAAAGCCGCTCTGACCCCTTTAGCTCATCATCGTATGGTGTTCTGGTGTCCCTATCGCCGGGTGCAGAAAAAAGCCCAGCTTATGGTGCTGAGGTTTGGATGTGGTGTGACGGTCCCCCAGGGATCTGTGAGTTGAAACCTACCCTGTTCTGGGAAGTGTGAGACCAGGGAGACTAACCCAAGTATGGCACTCAGGTGTTGAGGGGGGAAATCATAGCACAGGAATTAGGATAACATGAGTGTAGAGCCCCAGGTTTGAATCCTGGTATCGTATAAAGAAGAAGATTCTGTCTCTCTGTCTCTGTCTCTGTCTTTCTCTCCGTGTCTCTGTCTCTGTCTGTCTCTGTCTCTCTCTGTCTCTCTCTCTCTCTCTCACACACACACACACACACACACACACACACACACAGTCCTTGTCTTGCTGGTTTGTTACCTCTGAACTTAGCAGGTAAGAAGGCTATTACGAAAGGCTATTACAAGATGTAGCCCCTTTGACCTTGGATGCCAAGAACTCTGAACCAGCATCAACTTATCTTCTAAATAGTAGGTGTTTTGCTGCTGTAATCAACTGACTCTAAGAATGTCTTCTATTAAAGCAGTGAGCTTCCTGAAGCTGGGAGCCACCTCTGAGCTATCCAAAGATGTCTGTGGCACCCATCAGTGAGCTTTGTGAAGCTGGGGCCTCTGAGATATCCAAGGATATATGTGGCACCCATGCAAACTCAGTAGATGTGCAGGCAGTGACTGCTGGAAGCCGGGCTAGAGAATAGAATAGTGTTGCTATTGCAGAACTGTAGGTGTGTGCCCACCCCCATGTGGGCTTCAGTACACAGGACAGGGGACAGCCTGCCCCCAGAGGAGTCACCTGTGGATGAGGCAGAAACCTGAAAACCAGGATTAGGAGAAGTCCTGACTAGGATGCATCCAGGAACACAGGATTTTGGACAAAATCTAGGCAGTTAACTTCCTGGAAAGCAAGCCAGTGCTGGAAGCCAGGGCAACTGCTTCTTAAGAAGCTTTGATCAGGAAAGGGAGCGTCCAAAGGGAAACACCAGAGCAGAGAGGGGAGTCCTGTGGACCCTGTGCTCAAGAGACAGACTGCTCAGGTGTGTCTGACTCCACTCATTTCAGTGTCACCTGTAAAGGACCACTCTGTGCTCTTCCTGTGAGCCGTGACATAGTTATAGTGCTAACATCCGTTGAGAAATGTCTAGTGCCAGGTGATGTGTGTGTGTGTGTGTGTGTGTGTGTGTGTGTCTGTGTGTGTCTGTGTATAAACCTATATACACACATATATAATATATGGAGTAGTATACTTACACACATATAAACCATATATATGTATATATGCATGACTCAGTCTTTGCAATAGATTTGTGAGGCATCTTTCTGTTTACCCCCCTTATTTAGATTTTAGGTGATAGAATATCAGAGCAAGAAGTGATTGCCCAAATGTGAGTGGGTAACTTGAGGCAGGCCCAGAGGCTCTCAGATCCTCTTCCTAGTGCTACAAGTGACCTACTTCCTAGTGACTGACTTCCCAGCCTGCTTCTTCGGGATCCCTCTGTGCACTGCTCCTGAGAATGTTTAGAGCCAGGGGCTGATAAACAGTGTGGGGGTCTTGGAAAATTCTTTCTTGCAAAGTAGATTCTGAGCACAACCTAAACCTATTAAGATGACCACTCAGTGGTTGCTGTGTGTGTGTGTGTGTGTGTGTTGGGAGTTTTGAGTTATGACTGGGTATGGTCAAAGTTGGGAGCACAGCTTGGCTGTCGAAACCAGCACCTTCCACTTTCTCCTCTCCTACCTTGACTTACCAGTTAAACTTGAGTAGCAAGTCATTCACCTCTGAGCGCCTTCACTTCCTCACAGAGAAAATGGGCTCATAACAATGCCCTCCAGGGACTAGAATAGGGTTATCTGGAACACCACCGCACAATGCTGAGCCCAGAGTGAGGACTTCCCAGTGGACACACTGTTATTACTATAGCTGCTGTTTATGCTGGCACCATGTTGGGGTTATTTTATATAATAACACAGCAGGACTGAATTAATTACAAGGCAAATATAATGTCCACCTAACTATTTCCAAGGTCATCTTGAGTCTTTAGAAACTAATAACACAGAAGAGGAAACACTGAGAAAGGCAAGTTAAAAACTATTTCCACGGGAAAGCTGAAGTCAAGTGACTGTGAGAAGTACGAGCACTATTCGACTCTGACGATGGCAAGTGAAGTTTGGGTGTGGTTAGGAAAAGTAAGTACAGAAAAAAATGATACTTTTTCAGCCAGTTAGGTCTGATGTCTACTCAAGACAGTGGATCAAAGCTGCACTGGAGGTTTGGGAAAACAGTATGTCCCCTATACACACAGGATGTGGTGGTCTGTGCTCCCTCAGGAAAAATGACAGAGTTCCATTCTCCACTTTCAGCAACATTTCCGCAGCTTTCCTAGCCTTCCCTATTACCCTAGCATTCTGGCTGGAAGTGGCCGACCAGTGGAGGAATGGCTTTTATCATTGGGTTCTAACCCCACTGCTCAGTGCTCATGGCTTCTCTCTTCGGTAAGGTGGCTCACAGATAATCACATTAACAAAGAACCTAACCCTTAGCCCACTTCTGGATTCCTAAGGAAGCATTGATGACCGCCCTCATTCACTTCCAACAGACTCAGGTCATTTGAGCCATCCCATCCGACAGGTTTGCTACTGCTGCACTCTGGGATGGTAGTAGGAAAATCTACTTCTAAGCTTTTGTGGAAAAAAAAACATTTTCCCCCTCTGGGGTGGGGGGCTGAGCTGGGATTGGGGAGACGACTCAGTGGGTAAAATGCTGACTGAGTGGGCATTAGGCCTTCATTTGGATGTTCCACATCCATGTAATAGATAGGCCTGGTGGACCGTGTCTGTAACCCCTGCCCCAGGGAGGCAGAGACAGGAGGGTGCCAGGGCCTTGCTGCCAGGTACCCTAGCTGAGCTCCAGGCTCAGTGGCAGACTCTTTCCAAAAATAAGTCAGGGGATGATAGCTATAAAAAAAAGTTGACCCTGACCTGACACTGACCTTTGGCCCAGATGTGCACACCAAGGAAAACACATCTACACACGTGTACACACACACGCATGCACACACGCCCCTGACAAGTTCTCAGTTTATTATTTTCCTTCCAGACAATCAAAAATGAATCTTCTGTTAAAATTCCAGAGAAAATGCTTGTAACATTGATTCGGTGTTGCAATTCTGGCAATGGGGCGCATGCAGCTGGGTGGGTTCTAACATGGCATCAGCTCAACTTCTTACTCTTCTTCTGAATGGTTACGTTTAAACTGCCAGGCAGAGCAAAGGGGTTATATGACAGCGATGGCTCAGGGGGAGCTGGCTTTGGGCTGTCACCTTGAATTACCGTCTCCAGCTCTGTCATTGTCCTGCATGACAGACCTTATCATGAATAGTTGAGGGCACGGCATCAAGACGGAGCAACTCTGACGATTTTAGCCAACAACACAATGTTGGCAAGGTTCATGGCCATGCCCGAGTTGGGGGCGGGGACCTGTTTCACGCCTATCTCTCCTGTGTCTGCTGTTAGGGACACAGAAAGCACCAGGACAGACATGAGCTGTCCTTAGCACTCCAAGTTCACTTTTCTGGACACTGAAGTCCAGAATGACCCAGCAGGCAAAGCAGAGGACAGCTGCCCCTCCCCCCCTCAGGAACTGGAAATTTCAAGCGGAGGAGATGGAAATGAAGAAACACTCCTGACCATCTTAGTATGATGCCATGACTAGCCATCATCATAGGCAACACAGTTTTTTGAAAGATTAAATTCTAACTATAAAGACAACACAGGAGAAACATTATTTGAACACTGTCTTAACTTTATGGAGAGAAGAGATAGCGCCTGTAGGCCCGGCCTCTTCAATGGTTGCCTTTTAATTTTAAAGAGAACATCAAAGAAATAGTTCCTGTGATTGTCCTCATTTTGCAATCCTTCAGTAACCTTCCGACCATGCATATGTCCCCCGTGGCCATGGGGTCATGCACAAGGCAGCCCGGTTAAGACAAGGTACCCACTGGCCATCTTGTCCTGCTGTTTATCCATAAAAGGAACGAAAGCTGCTTCCCTGCAGTACTCGAATAGGCAGGCTATACCACGTTCTGGGCTCTTTTTTTAAAATATGTATTCATTTATGCATGTATATACTTATGTGTGTGTATATATGTTTACATACATGCATGTGTGTATGTCTATGTGTGTGCCTGAGTTTGTGTATACCACATACATTCCAGGGGCTCAGAGACCAGAAGATTGCGTCAGATTCTCCTGGATCTCGACTTCCTCTTTCAGGCAGTCATGAGCCGCTTGTTGTGGGCACTGGGAGACAAACCTGGGTCCTAGGGCAGCGCTCAGAAGAGCATCTCATAACTATGATGCAAAGCATAGCACAGCTGTAGATTCTGGACTGAGCTGTCAGATCTCCACGGAGCTGAAGCTCTTAATACGTTACGGGAAGTTTATATTATCATATGAACTTTTCAGAAGTTTCTGTGAAACTTGTTTCAGATCCCCACATTTGGGCTGGGGGAATGCCCTGTTAGTGAAGAGCCTGGCACAAGAGCATGAGGTCCTGACTTCAGAGCCCAGCACCCACGGAAAAGCCAGGTGTGGCAGCATGACCTGTGGCTCCGGCTCTGGGGGAGAGAGGGTGGCGGTGGCAGATCCACGGAGCTCGCTGGCCAGTGTGCCTCGCTAGACTGATGAGCACCAGGCCTAGTGAGAAACCTTCCCTCGAAAATGAGGGCAGAGAGTGATGGAGAAGGTCAGAAGGCCTCACTTCTGACCCTTAAACACATGCTTGCACCTACCCACCCAAAGAGGGACACAAATGTACGCTTGTGTACACGGTGTACACATACACACATGAATCCAAAATTTCCTTCTCATTTCCACCTCTGTGATTTTCCCCTACTGAATACAATTTTCATAAATACTTATGTTATTATGTGTAGTAAACATAAATGTCCTGCTTTATGGATAATAAAATATGTACTATTTTCCTAAAAACAGCAACACAGTCTGATGTTTCCTGACAGTAAAGGTTTATGGACAGTTCACACCTGTTTTACCACGCATACCAATTGTAACGCATGGAAATTCATCGTTCAGTCTGGAGGGTTTTATAAATCCTGAATAATGAACTTCCATCCATTCCAAAGGACACAGACTATAAAACAGCACGAGATGTCAGTAAACAGTTATCTGATGAAATATTCCGCTCTTCCCTCCATCTGCAGAAGCACAGACTGAGGCTCGAAGCATGCCTACAGCTACAGAAAGGAGAATCACATCAAACTGTGATGTCTATGGCAGAAGCCTGCCACCAGTACTTCCCCTCAAGGCTGGGAGTGAAGCCACACAGGTGTCCTACTGAGGTCCTTGCTTGGCCGGACAGAGAGACTTTGCTTACAGATGACAGTGAGGTGGAGCCCACCGCGAGTCTGGCCTGCTTTGGGGAATGTCTTTGCCGGGTGCTGTTGTCTACAATGCAGCCCGGTAACAGTGCAGTGTGGACGCTCCATACTGGAGCCTCCTTGTGCATACCTGAGACGGCTATGCTCCCTGCTCGGCCAGCATCCTGCACCCCACACCTGAGCAGAAGCCATTCCCTCATCTTTTCACAGGCAGAGTTGTGGCTTCTCTGGCCACTACCAATGTGAAGCAGACGTTAGAGACATGTTTCTCCTTCCCGGTGGAATCCAGGTTGTACAAAGAACTGAGCACTTGGGCTTGCCAGAAAGACCTGTTCTGGCCCAGTGTGGATCAGTCTAGCAGGGAAGAGGGATGTTAAAGAAACGCTTGTGTTTTATGGGACCTTCAGGAGAGGCCTGATGAACGCATAGGGAGAGAGAGGGAAGATGCAGGGCTACAGGCAAGCAGAGTCCTGAGGTGTGTGTGTGTGTGTGTGTGTGTGTGCAGAGATGGGGATCAGTCCCGCAGAGCATGGCTAGTGCAGGTGACCTGAAGCTGCAGGGAGGAGTCAGGTGACTTGGGGACCACAGGAAGGGCGATCATTATCTTCAGTGTTAAGTAGGTGGCTATGGAGGGTTTACGGGTGGCACGATTGGTCTTCTGTTTTGGTTGCCCTTCATACGAGGTTTGGTGGGGGTACAACATCTAGGTGCAGTGAGACCAGAGTGGCTTGGTTAGGGAGATAGAGAAATGAAGACGTCGTTTGAAAAATCACAGAGTGGCGAATGTTGGTGCTGAACGTGAGTGACAGAGAGTAGGCTCAGACTGCTGGCCTGAGAGCTGGGTGGCATTAACAGTGGACACTGGGACAGTACAAAGCTTTGAGGGACAGGAAGGAACAAAGATTTGCCTTTGGCCACATGAAGGCTGTGTACGTTGGAGGTGCCTGGGGAAGGCAGGTGGCTCCACACAGTGAGAACTCTAATATGACCCAGAGACTGGAAGAGAAATCCTATGACGCCATTAGTGCTACAATACTAGTTTTGTTTCCTGCTTGAAAATATCCACGGTAAGATGCTTAACCTGCCGAGCACACTAAGAACCATAATGAGCAAGGTTACGGCTGCTGCTACTCAGGTTCCTAGTCCAGGGCCCTCTGCCAGAGCGCTGTTCATCATGGTGTAGAAGAACTCGGCAGGGGCAGGGCAGTTCTGGGGCCTCCTTCGGTAACCCCAGCGCTCCTGGGTGTGGATGCACCCTTTTTAAAACAGGGTTTGCTTTTTGTCTAAGATGGTAGAAGGAACAAATTCAGCCCTGAAAGTGCTTAGCCTGTTATAATCCTGCAATGTTTTGGGGTTACAATGGTTCAAAACATTTAAAGGGAATCTGTTAATGAAACGCTATTGAATTTGTTTTTACTAGGAATATCCACTAGTTATCTGTCTGCTGTCAGTGCTGTTACTGTGAGCGTTCTAACATGAACAACACCAACTTAATCAAAGAACACCGACTTCTTTGCTCTCTTTGTTCCGTTTCTTTAGCCTTTACCTTCCACTCAACCCTGGCCCATGATAATTGGTCACAAATGAAGAAAGCCGCTTCCTTCTGCACACCTTCCATATCTTTTAAGCCAACCTTCTTTTGGGGACACTGTCAAGAACTTTGTGTATCCGAGTAGAGAGTTCAGGCACTTAGTTAAAGCACTCCACCACCAAACTGAACCATGAATGGTGACATCTATTTCTTTACCTCACGCACATCTGCAAAGCTGGCACATTTAAAAAATTTTTCTTAAAAATTAATCTGATTGTGATTTTTTTCCTATGAAGATGATGTCATTTAATAATTTGTAGACTATGTTCCAAATGGCTTCTGGGGGACTAGAGAGGTGGTTTGTGGCTAAGAGCACTTGTTGATACGACAGAGGACTGGGGTTCAGTTGCCAGTATGCACACGGCCATTTATAGCCTTCTGTAACTACAGTTCCAGGGACTATGACACTGCATTCTGATTTCCATGGGCATCAGGCACACATATGGTGCATATATGTACTTTAATGTAGCCCAGACAGTAATACACATGAAATAAATTTTTTTGGATTATGCTTACACATGGAAGCACACGCCAAGGAGAGGTGAGACGCGCTGTGTGACATATCCTTCTCCACAGCAAGGGCCTCTTTGGCCTGATCATTACTGCACGGGACTGGAAGAGTAAGGGAGCTCCTTGGCAGACTCCGGACCAGCGTGCATGAGGCAGCTGCTGGCCACTGCAGCATAGCCATGGAATGGGGGATGGAGGCCTGGGAGGACTGATGCGCAAGCAATCTGGTGCCCGTGTTTACAGAAGGAAACTGCTGCTTCCAACAGCATTATTTTTTTAATGCTGAAAATGAAGTGTAAAAAACACACAACTAGCTGGGATGTGTCTCTATATCCAAAACCAATAAAATGAGTTTCTTTTTATTGAAAGATTGGAGGGATATGTATATTACAGAGGCCAAAATGGAGCCACAGGAAGAGGCGTGGGGGGTCCAGACTTTGGATGTCCACTCTCTGATTCTAAGAGGATGTCTGCCTGGGGGTTACAGAGGGACCATGAGGTTCTTTCTGCCCAGCTGGATAAGTCTTGTGTGTATTAGCATGAACACAGCACATGTACCCCATTATCATCTTTGACTTTTCATTGGTGCTATTCTGGTGGAATTTTTCTTCTGTAGTGCATTGGTTTAAATATCTTTATGAATAGTTAGAAAAAGAAAATTGTACTATTTTCTTCAAGTAACCCAAAGAAGAGATTTTATTTTCTACTTACAGAAAATCGCAACAGCAGAACAGTCTTAATAATAAGCCTGTTCCTCTCTACCTACTTAGGCACTCTACAGGACTGGTTGAGTGGCTGTGTGTGGGTGTAGGGCCGTGTATATGTATGGGGTGACTGTGTGGTAGTGGGTATGCTCACCTAGGGGGTGAGGCCATGTGTCCTCCCCCATTACTCGGCACCTTAACTATTGCACCTGGAGGTCATGGTTTTAGCTACACCAGTTAGCTAGCAAGTCCCTGGGATCCTCTTGTCTCTCCCTCCCCCCCAACATTTGAGTTTCACGCATGTGATACCACACCCAGCTTTTGCATGGGATCTTGGGGGGTCCCAATTCAGGCCCTCGGGCCTGCCAAGTGATGCATTTCCCACTGAGCCACTGCTCGGCCCTGGTGGTTTTGTTTGTTTTTGCTCTTTTAATACACATATTTATTTTTCCTACCTACAGTGTTTTCACATGTTTTTAAAAAACCCAATCTGTGTCTTGTGGACATGATTTTACCTTTAATGTTTCAGACACACACACACACACACACACACACACACACACACACACACACACACGGCCACAAAACTCCAAGGCTGACAAAGCCTTTGACTGAGTAATACTTTCATCAGAAAGCTGAACTGAATGGAAAGGAGGTTACGAGAGAATAGAACCCTGAAAATCAAAGTCCAGCATCTCAGGGAACAGGCTCTAGGGTGACTAGAGACGATGAGAGATGAGCTGACGAACAAGGAAAAAGGTAAAAGTAAAAGTTATAGAAGTGGAGATCAACTTGGAAGGAGCAACGAAGACCTTGACAAACTCAGTGAGGACGTAGGCAGATGACGACAGGCGCGGTAGTGCCCAGCACCAGCACCGGTGCTTGGAAGGCTGAAGCCGAGGGCCACGAGCTGAGTTCAGCCTGAGTTACACAGTGAGGTCAGGTTTTCAAAACCAAAACCAGACATGAGCAGATTACTGCAGGGATAAAGTACTTGCCAAGCAAGCATAAGGTCCTGAGTTCAAAGCCCCTAACTCTGATGCAAAAATGAGTGTATCTGTAATCCCAGTGCTATGGGGAGATGAAAATGGGGTAGAGAACCCTTAAAGCTCCCAGCTTTAAGTGTATACTGCAGAGAGAGAGAGACAGAGAGAGAGAGAGACACACAGAGAGAGACACACACAGAGAGAGACAGAGAGAGAGAGCACGCGCAAGCAGTAATCCTCATGCTCCCTGTCTTGTTTCTGAGGGAGGATGGGGTAAGAATAAAGTACGAATGAGCAACACATGAAAGTTGGCAGGCCATTGACCTTGAGAGACTTATCTGAAGCCTGGCAGGGCTGGGGTTGCAGTTCACAGCTACACACACACACACACACACACACACACACACACACACACACACACACACAAAATGGGAAAAAGCAAGGGACTTAGCTGTCAAGAAAAAACATGAGCATTGCACTGAACTTTTGACATCTTCTGAAAGAAAGCAAACGGCTTTGATTATAGAAGTAATATGTTTGTAAGTAAAATGTTTTCGTTTCTGAGATTTTAAACTGCAGATTATTTGAATGGAAGATTATTTTGTATAATACTTCAATATTGTCACACCCCAAGTGACTGGATTTTCTGTTAAAATTAATGCACTACATTTATATGCCATTTGAATAACCTTCTGTTCTCTTAAAATTAATATCTTCCAAAGCCGCATATCAAGGGCACCAGCGTCTTCTCTGCTATACGCTATTCTCAGAATTAAAAGTGGTTCGGCAGCAAAATAACTGCTCTGATTACCTTACTTTTCCTTCTCTGCTCCTGTAGAAGTGGCTTGGGCAATATCAGAAGCGCCTCCATTACACGCGGGCTAGGAATTTGTAGGGGACTTGCTAGTCTGCCCACTTGGTCCGTCTTCACTCGCAGCAAATAACCTACATCTCTCTGGGACTGGTCTGACATCTTCTGAGAATAAGCTATTTTAAACCATTGTGGAAGAGTTAAGAATTAAGACCTGTCGGTGTAAGTAGAATTGATCCATCGAGTAATGATCATTTTTTAATCTGGTGTTTTAGGTCCTCTGTGATATCTCCTGACTAAAATCTGGGCCACACCACTGCTTTGAAGGCCCTTTCAGATGTGTGGTGGTTTGAACGCCACACAGGACAAGCGCAGGGTTGTGGTCGCGTGGGGAACATATAATCTAGGAAATACATCCGTCAGCAGAGTTGGGATTTAAGATGCTTTCTGTCCTCATAGGTTGACTCACTCTGGTACCAGAGGACTGCCATGGCGTTCAGCATGGGAGATAAATGAACACACACATTACCATGAGGAGGTTAAAGCTTGATTGGCTAGTCTCCCCTCCTGCTGCTGCATTCATAGCCCACTGACCTCAGGGGCCGTGGAACTGCTTGTCTGGGCTCTGTCCAGGCCTAGACAAGATCTTACCTAAGGTGGGCTTTCAGGACCATCACGGTGACTTGTTTGTCCCTGTCGAACTGTTTCAGCAGGCCCCTAGCATTTGGGTTGGCTGAGTGCTGTAAGCTCCTATGCTTGGTCCCGATGGGAGAGCACAGCACACAGCAGCTACACAGCGAATGTGGGCCTGTCTGTTGGAAGGGAGACTGGACTCCCAGATGATACAGTGGTCCGTGTATGCTGAAATCAGCTGGCCCAGTGAGCTTCAGAGAGAGACCTCCTTCCAGTGGCCTTGGCCTCATTTCATCAGAACCTGGCCGGCCTGATGTAATAAATTCCATTTGCAGATGACATTAACAGAGGCCTGGGCAGGTGAGTTTAAGTAGTGAGCGTGTGGACCTGCGGACATCTAGGACAAGAGGTGTCACTACACCATGGTCCTCATGCAGCTGCAAAGGGAGCTAAAAGCACTGTGGAGGGGCCTAGTGAGGTGAAGTCAAATTATTCCTTTAAAACAAAACAGAACCCTTTGAAATTATAAAATATTGGCACTAACCAGAAGGCACAATAATATCTATGATAGCATCGCAAATGAAACCTAACCCAGCTTCGCCTTGCTGTTTGTTTTCAAAGCAATGTCAAATATCTTATTTATCCACCTTAGCAGTGCCCTTTATCTGAAAAATATGTAAATCTATTTAAATCAATTTCCTGTAATACCACACAAAACAATAATCATATTAGTACCATTCATGATGCACTAATAACATGAACATAATTGCATTCGAATATGAAATTGCTAGGTAATAGGCCTTTCATAAATTGTTTTGGGGGAATGCCATTTTTAACCTTACTCTAGGTCATTAGCTCCTGATATCGGCGGGGAAATGTCTTGTACGCCCTGTGAGACAGTTTCCCCTGCTGCTGCCTGCACAAGGGAGCCAGCTAAAACTTCTGTCACTAGAAGGGAGGGTGTGCAGGGTGGCATGTGTCTCAGGGAACCAAGCCTTTCACTGTGGCCTTCTCAGGCAAGCCCTGTAGGCTGTCACGCAGGGGAGAAAGGGAAATATGGCTGTCTCATGATCCTCCCACCTGTGCTGAGAGTCTGGGCCATGCTCTGGTGAGCCGCTGTTCCTTGGGGAATGAGGTCCTTTGTTACAATGACTGCCTTGCAGGCACTTGAGACGTCTGGTTCCCTTTTGTCAAAGTCTTAGCCATAAGTTACAGGTCCCTATGTGGCAGGGGGAGGCAAAATAGCCAACTTAGAAGTTGTTAAAATCTGAGGCCTAGAGGCAAGAATATACATTTATTTTCCACACTTATCAGGACATTCATATTTCAGGTAAGCTAGATCTGTTTCTTCCCTGAGAACGCCAGGGAAGGCAGACACTGCTTGCTGTCTGTAGGTCTGGATGGAACCAGTACAGCTGAAGACAATGCTGTGCCCATGGCATCCGAGTGACAGGTGAATCACAAATCGCTTTCCTAGAGGTGCTCATTTGTGATTTGTTATTAGACATGGAAAGAGACAGGCGGGTTGTCACTGAGTAGATCAGAGACTCCATTTTGAGTTGTGAGCTGCTGAGGAATTGAGAGGCTACCGTGAACCTACATGAAGGGGATTTCTCCGGGACTCGGAGTTCAAGTGTTCATTTCAGGTCTCCTCCTGCGGATCCTGAGATCTTGGCAGGCAGGGACTAAGAAAACACTCTCTTTTAAGTTAATTTCACTTGAAAGGTTTTTGGTTTCTTCTTTTTTAGCACTTTAGAACATAAATGATATTTTAGCAGAGAACAGGTTCCCCTTATTTTCTCTCAAATTCAGAAAGATACAGCAGAACTGTGAGAATTTAAATAATATTATATATATTATTATGGATAAAGACAAATCATGGACTGGGGGCATTTTCCCAGAGTTTAGTTTGCTACAGAATACATTTCTACATTTCTATACATCCGTGGTAACTTTTCCACTCACATTCACAGATAACGCTAATAAACAACACTGAAACTTGCAAGAAGCAAGCACGGATCCAGGCAAAGGGGTTCATAAATTTATCCGTCCCATAGCTCAGAAGAGCTCCTGGCACAGTAGAGCCCAAAGTCACACGCCTAATGGGCTGGCAGGCTTATGAATTTACGGGCTGAGAACTTTCTGAGGACTACATTGCTATTAGAATCTAGGAATCCTCGGAGACAGCTAATGCCCAGAGAGAACAGGGTGTTCCTTGACCGGTGTAAGTAAGGACAAGGAGGCAGAGGTGAGGTGTCTGGCAGCGTGGGGCCCCATGGATGGGGACTTCTGGGAATGGGTCATGCACCCCTTTCAAGACACTCCTTTCCTAGGGTGATAAGGTATTTGTCTGACACAGTGCTGCTAACTACAGACTACTGTATATTTTAATACATTGTCCAGACAGGTGATGGAAAACAGGAAGTCCTGTACATAATATTCCCCTCTCCTACCGGGTCCTGAGACCTTGGGGAAGTACGCACGCCAAGGAACACCGGCCCTAGCAGCAATCTGTGTGAGCGCTCTTTACATTCAGCTTTGGGAGTGGGAGAGGAAGCTCGGAGACAGGAAGCCTTCTTAGAGCAGCCAGCTTTGAAGGAGGTCGGGGGATTGTCTGCTCCCGGTCGCTAACCAGGGAAGACCACAGGGTCCCACTCAGGGCCCCAGACTGTATTTGCATAACGCATTTACATCTGAAGGGAGCACACAGATTGGCAGCTCCCGAAGCCTCAGCAAGGCACAGATTTCTACAATAGCAATTAGGAACCGAAATAGAAATGACAATAGCCACAAAAGTACAGTTGCCAGAGCTGTGGGAAGAAGGAGCAGAAAAATCTCAGAGCTTTAGAGGCCTGAGCTCTGAGTAATAGCAGAGCTAGAGACCAACTGACCCTTGTTCTTTGTGTGCTGCCGGGGAGCCGGGAAGGTACCAGGACAATCCCCACCTATGTGCTTGGCACCGGAAGAGGGAAAAGAGGGGTGGGGCAGGGCCTGCTGGGACCTGACCATGAAAATGGGCTCTGGAGATGGCCTAGGTGCCAGTGGGCAGAGCGCCTGCAGCACTTGGGCACGGGGTGACACTGCAGAGGGGTCCCACCTCCCCCCCCCCCCGCAGTCCCCTCACCACCTCCCCCCGCCCCCGCAGCCCCTCCCCGCCCCCGCAACCTCCCTTCCCCCCCCCCCCCCCGCAATCCCCCCCTCTGAGGACAGCTGTGGTAGTCACTCAGATGAGGAAGGGACAAATGTAAGAGATTAAAAGATGAGAAGCAGCATAGAACACTCTAGAAGCTAGTCTCTTTCTTGGCCCAGGCTGGGTCAGGTGAGAGGACCTGAGGAAACCTGGAGGTTGGGAACCAGTGGTGGAGACACGTAGGCCAGGCCCAAGGTCAGTGGCTGAGGAGTCAGCAGGTGACCTGGGGTTGGAGCATCAGTTGGTCTTTACAAGAAAGGAACAGCCTAATCATAGTGGGTGGGGACAGTTGGGCGAAGGCCTCGGGAGCACAGAACTTCTGGGAGAGCTCCCAGAAGCCCTGCTGAGGTCTCAGGGCAGGAGGTCCTGTGCATTCCAGATGGGTGTGTCCAAGTTATCTGTCTGCCTGGCCTGGGAAAGCACACAGAGCTGGGATCAGACCTCCTGCGCTGGGGTCATTGCTCTAGTCTCAGTTGAGTAGGTGTCTGTGTGTAAATGCCACATTCCTCACGTAGAAGATGAGCACAAGGTTCTTAAAAGATACGGAGATGCTAGGCGTGGTCTGTTTTCCTTATCACAATAAAAGTAGAAACTAGGAAACCGAGAAACCATGATGTGCTTACTGGGTAGATGGTTGCTTAACAATGTTCTGAAAATTCTGATTAATGCGAAGAGACATGGAAGAAATGATACTGGACGTTCATCTCCCCCACGGTTTATACATTTACTGGTAATATTCCTGAGTCGGGACACAGATGGTCTGGTTTAACAGATTTCCATAATTTAACCAAGGGAAGGGAGAAGGGACTTAGTCTACCAGGCTCATGGGAACACAGAGGAGCTCAGACAGGACGGCGGTCCTCAGAGAACAGTGAAAGGCCCAGATACGATGTCTTCTGTGACCACTGATTGTAGTTTTTGACTGCTTTGTGTAAGTTGCAATAGATAATGGGTCCCATGTAGAGCTCTTCTTATATGAATGGACTCTCCTTTAACAGTATCTCCCCAAGTCTGTTCACTGGTCTCTGTCATGGACCCCCTTTCTCTTCCCAAACAGAACCCCTTCTATTTTCATCTTTAAAACAACTGCATGCTCTAGATTCTATGTGAGTAGAATGCACACTGTTTTTCTGAGTCTAACTTATTTCCCTCTACATGATGACCTCCAATTCTGTCCATTTTCTTTCGTTCTTCTTTATGGCCAAATGGTGTGTGTGTGTGTGTGTGTGTGTGTATCTGCATGTATGTGCTGTGGGTGTATGTATGTATGCATTATGTGTATATGTATGTGTTGTGTGTATTGTGTGCATGCATGTGTTGTGCTTGTATTATGTGTGCGTGCTTGTGTGTATGTATGTGTATTGTGTATATATGTATGCATGTGCTGTGTGTGTGTTGTGTGCATGCACATGTAGGATTTCACCTGGGCCATGATTCTATAACTCAGTTGTGGGACAGGGCACTGCAGGTGACATGTTGACATCTCTGACATGTTAGTGGGACAGTTACATGGCTCCTGCATTTTCAGCTTCTGGCAGAACTTCCCTACTGGTTTCCATGGTGGCCTTGAAGCACACATTCCTACCAGCAGGGTGAGGGCTGCTTTTCTGGCACCTCACCAGCCCCGGCTTGTTTTCTGACTAGGGTGAGATCTAGTTCTGCTGTGTCTTTTGTAAGTGCCACTCTTCTCTGCTACTGCTGCCGCTGCAGACTTATTTAGCAAACCTCAGCCCTTGGGATGATTTCCTAAGTGGTCTCTGCTTTTCCCCTACCTCCCGAGGATGGATGGACCAACGTACTCCTGTGTGCAAGTTCCTGATGCGGCTCCTCATCCCAAGTCCTGCCAGAGTCCTGTGGATGTGACCTACTTTGGAAAGCATTCTCAGAGAGCTGGGTGTGGGGAACAAGACTGCAATCCCAGCAACATGGAGGTGCAGGCAGGAGAATCAGGAGTTCAAGATCATCCTAACTACAAAGTGAGTTCCAAACAAGTTACCTGTAACTCTCTATGCCACCTTCCTCCCAATAAAGAGGTATCCTCACATTCAAAAAATACTAAAGGAAAAAGTGGACATTGAGGTACATAGGTACAAGCCAGTATAGGAGATTAGGAAAGCAATCAACAAACGATCTCACGAGATGATCAAATAGCAAAGGAAAGGGAGCTGTCAATCAAGAGAGGAGGCACCCACAGAATGGGAGCAGATCTTTGCTGGCTCTCCATTTGACAGAGGATCAGAGTTTAGGATATACAAAGAGCTCAAAATCCTAAACACCAAGAGAACAAACCCAGATTTTAAAAATGCGTTACATACCTAAGTAGAAAGTTCTCAAAAGAAGAAATCCAAATGGCTAGGAAACACTTTAAAGACGTTTTCAACATCAGCAGCCATTAGGAAGTGCCAACTAAAATCAATGTAAGATTCCCTCTTTCTCCAGGCAGAATGCCCATCACCGAGGACACCAGTAACAATAAACGCTGGTGTGATGGATGTGTTGGTTGTGAACTAGTACATACACTTTGAAAATGGCCCTGCAGAGGTCTCAAAAGATTAAAAATAAAGCTACCATACAGCTAGACCTAGCATCCCTGGTCTTTTTCCCCGAAGGCTGTCCCACCACAGGAATGCCTGCCCATCCGTGCCCACAGCTGTTTGCCACTGGCGAGTGGGTAGTGAAGATGTGGTACATATTCACAACGACTGTGACTCAGCTGGAAGGAAACACGAAACTGTAAGATTCGCAGGGAAACGGACGGAACTGGAAAAGATGATTCTAAGCTCTGTAATGGGCACTGCATGTTCTTTCTCATGAGGACCCTAGTGTCAGCTCTGTATAGCGTGTCCAATATGAATACTGTGAAAAAGCCAGGGAACAAGGAGCGGAATGAGCAGGGGTTGGTATAGGGCGGTGGGATGGTCAGGAGGGAGAGGGGATAGACAGTACCACATAGATTTTAAAACGTAGAAGGACAGAGGTGGGGGTTGTGGAGATGAGGGTGTGGGATGGGGAGGAGAACTAACTAGGAAAAGAGTGTAAGGAAACCAGTCGGAACAAGCTGTGCCCTTCTCTGCAACAGCAGGTTGACTGTAGAGAGATAACCAGCTACCCTCTGAAAGGATTCAAGACCTCTCCACAGGGGCAGGGGGATCAAAGCCTGGAACTGTGAGCCGGGACAACAGCTCAGGCATGGTGAGGGAGTGGGCCCACGCGGGGATGTATTTCCAACGGTTAACCAAACGGACGCAGCAGCAAATGCTTCTGATCACCTGTGTTTCTACCTGTTGACAAAAGCTCATCCTAGCCTTCAACAGAGAAGCCGCTCATCCCGGTATCTGTGGAGACTCGTGGCTGTACACAATGCATAAATTAAGCAATGGCTGTGGGCCCAGCCACAAGAGCCCAACCTTTCTAAGCCTTGGGGGCCCCCGAGGAAGAGTGGGTGGGACATATCTAAGACCAGGGGACAGGACTGGGGAAAGCCATTCTTTAGACCCAGACAAGCCTTGTAATCAGTAAATCACAGCCTGACTGACCCTTCAAGGCAATTTACAAACAGTTAAGAAAGGGGTGGGGCTCATAGGGCTGTGCCCTTTGCCTTTGAACTATTGACTACTGATAAATTTTAGGAAAGGAAGGTTGGGTGAATTCCTGCCTTTAGTTGTGACCTGCTGCAGAGAGCTCCAGGTTCCAATGGATAGCTTCAAACAGGAGGCCGTGGCTGACCATAGTGGTTCACAAAACAAAACGAATGGGCATGAGTGGGAGAGAGAGATTTGTGGAGGGGAGGTAGGAGGAGAGAAGAGAGAGATTTGTGGAAAGGAGGTAGGAGGAGAGAGGAGAGAGATTTGTGGAGAGCTGGTAGGAGGAGAGAGGAGAGAGATTTGTGGAGGGGAGGTAGGAGGAAAGAGTAGCCAGTATGCAAAGAGAACACATGTCAAACTAGGCAACACAGCAAGAGTAAAGTTGTCTAAACAGTTGTAAAGGTGTCTAAACATGGGAGAGGGTCTCGTGAAGGTGGAGGCAGAGACAAGAGCCCCGTGTCTGTCAGCTCAGGGCGCCCAGTGTGCCTTGCACCCATCAGAAACTGGGGATCCATACCCATGTGGCAATACCTTCATGTTGGGTACCTCTTCTCCATGGAAGTGTGAGCTGCATCTCTGATACTCGAGTCGTCTGAGCTGCAGCGACCACCATTGCTCATGTGGGTCAGTTTCTACCTGAGTGCTGGCCGTCCTTCCCTTCTCTTTTCTTCCCACAGCCTCTGGACACAGACGTGGTGTTTCCTCAAGGCCTCTTGCGTGCACCCATCATCCTTTGCAACTTTAGTGCCCCCTTCATATCCAGATCTTCCCTGAGTGCTTTGATTTACATTGTACCTCAGCCACCCTGGATTCTCAGAGCTTTACTTTTGATTCATGGAATTTTTCACCACCTGTAGGCCATCTAATTCACCCGGGTATTTACGGTGTCTCCTCTTAGATGCAGACAGGAACTGGCTGTGCTTTCTGCTGCACCCCGCACCCCAGAACAGCATCGTTAGAAGGGCAGAGCTCAGTGTTTGTTTGATCCAGCAGATGATAAAGCAGGCGTTCAGAATCAGTGGGGGAGGATTAGCTGATACATGATTTTGAGATACAGCATATTAGAGTAAAACTTATTTTAGATACATAGCCCTACTGTCGGCTAAATGAAGACTGGTTTAATGTTTAAGGACCTTCAAAACCTAGAGTGCAATACTGTGCTCTATCAGAGAGGACGGGTCCTGAAGCCCAGAAGCAGGATGGCAAGTTTCACAGCTAACAGTGATCAGTTCTGCCGCTCAGAAACCAAAACCTTCATGGGGTCAGAGTGCCTGGCTGCGGGCCCTACCCCAAGTCTTGGGGTCTCACCTTCTCCCACTGACCTCCTGACTGGATGCACATACTATCAGGCAAGCCCAGCTCCCTCTTCAATGCCTGGGTTTACTCTTGGCCCAGGGGACCAAGTTGGTGACCTCAAGATATTCAGTGGCCACTGCTCAGCAGCCACCTCTGAACCTGGAGAGTCACCTGCCTGCCTGGCAGCCTTCTCCACACCCTTTGGCCTACACTGGGCTGGGCAGATCTCCTAGAACTGGCTCTACCCTGTAAACTGGCGGCCCTTCCTTTTTCCGTGCTCACCCCACCCCCCTCCTTATACCCTGGAAGCAGTGGCATCTGCATGGCACTAAGGCTGTGGCCAGGAAAAGCCTGAGCCTATAGGTGTTGCCAGGGGCACGGAAATAGGGTCCTGGGTCCTTGGAGGATGCCGGATTTACATCTAAGTGATGCAACTAACTTCTCGGTGTGAGAAGCTCTTTAGTTTGCATTGCAACCCGGGGTGAAGCCCAGGTTTCACCCTGATTGGAATGGGATCCTGCCTGAGGAAGCCTGTGGTTTGTGTAATTATGTAGCTGACTGGAAAAGAACATATTAAGAAAACCAGGGCCCCAGGCAACGTGGGAGGCTGGGGCTCATCTCTGCTCTGATTGCTCTGGCTTCACAGGCGCCCAGAAGGCAGGTGGGGCTGCTCCTGTCAACGACATCCCCTGGCTTGCAGTGGATCCAGGCTGAGCAGAGGTGCCGCCTGTTCATGCTGTCTGCACAGCCTTTACAGTGACCTTGAGCAGAGGGCACTTTGCATTCTTTGAGCCCACATGCTCCCCCACCCTGAGCTGACGAACCCAGACTATGTGCTGACATCGGGGATCCCTACACAACTGCTTTGTCCTTCAAGACTGAGTGTGGGGAAACAACAATGGATCAGTTTGGGGGGGCAGGGTGGCATGTGAAACCCCTGCCTTAGTGGCTGTGCCTTAAGGGACGTAGTCTCTTCCTCTGCCCCCTGTCTCCTTAGCTCTGGCTGGGCTGTCGGTTTTTCCATTGGAGGAGAGAGATGACCTAAGGTTGGAATTTCTGGCTCCGGGAGGCACCTGGCAAGGGGAGGTGGTTTTGTGTTGTTACCCTCTCCTGTTACTCTGGCCCTGTGAACACGCATCACGCTTCTAAATGGAGAGTATGGTCAGGCCGGGCCAGGGTGCACACGGCTTTAACTGGGAGATGTTCGCTACTGTTCTACAGAGCGAGGCCACTTCCTGGGTCTCTGTTTCCTGTCCTGTAAATGAGGTGGCTTTGGAGAGACAATCTGACGTTCCTCCCACCTCTAAAATCTCCAGTGTTTACACAGAGATTTAAACATTTGTCCCGAAATTTAAAAAAAATTTCCATTTGTTCAGAAACTACAAAATGGTTTTAGATCCCGACCAACAGGATGTTTCTTAGAACTGCCATAAACTTTCCCCTTCTGGCTCCTTTTAGCATGTTATATTTTCCTTGATGTTTCTGAAATCAAAATGGGCTGTACCAGTGATGGAGAAGAAACATGTACACACACTCACATACACGTCACCCTTGAATACATGTATTAATCCATTCTCCAAAGACACACACGCTTGCACGCATGTATGCATGCACACATGTACATGCACAGGAGCTAACCTCTCCTGACCTCCTCACCCCAGGCCACTGGGTATTACACATCATCTTTTGTCCTGCTAGGAACTGGACTCTCTCCAGCGGCCCAAAGCACCAGTGCATGGACCAGAGCCTTGGCAAACATCAGCAGCAGAGGTATCGGGGGGGCAATCGGAAAGCTAGGGAGTCCTTAGGGAGTCCCAAAGCCAGCACCCTGGCACGGTAAGAGATGGTACTGGGTTGTGTGGGGGAGCTGGGGAGGGGTTCTGGCTGCACCATCATCACACATTTGGTGATCCCACCCGTTTCCTTCCTGTGCCACTGGTAAATAGAACACTGACTAGGCTGTTTTCTTAGAGATCCTTACAAGTGTATGTTCTGGAACTTTTGGTGCCAAGCTGCCACACAGCTCCAGGACCACCAGTCTCTAACTGAAAGGCCGAACTCGTGAGAGAAAGATGAAGACGAGTCTGCCGTGGGCCCCTGTCACAGCACATGGGCCAAGAAGCTTTGAGGGTTGGTAGGCGTAGGTCGGTGCTCTACAGAGCTCTGGGGTAGGAGAGTTCCTAACAGAGCTGCTCAGCGCTGCTGAATCCCCATTCGTCAAATGAAATCAGGACCTCCAGAAAAAGTCTAAGGCCTCATGTTCATCCGGCAATAGCCACAATGGCACGAATGTGTGAATGCCATGTCCCTTTAGGCATGAGTTGAAACACTTATATTTATCAGTTTTATTTATATACATATAAATATATACATAATGAATATTATTCAGCCTTAAAAAGTAACACTATCTTTACATTGGCCTGGAGGATATATGTTGAGGTGAGCCAGTCATAAAGTAAATATTGCACCTACCTTTTTTTTTTTTGAGACAGGGTTTCTCTGTGTAACAGCCCTGGCTGTTCTGGAACTAGCTCTTGTAGACTAGGTTGGCCTCAAACTCACAGAGATCTGCCTGTCTCTGCCTCCCAAGTGCTGGGACTGTGAAGCGGCGAAGATTGGAAATAACCAAAAATAGTCCTTTTATAATTACTCAATTTTAATACAAGGGGAGACAAGGGAACTTACAGAACCAAGGGTCCAGCGAAGCCGAAGGTGAGCGCGCGCGGGGCAGCGCAAACGAACGGGCCACCTTCTGGCTCCCCAATCCTATTTAAGGGGAATGGTACCCCGCTGGAGCAGCCACGCCCCTGAACGCAGGGATTGGGCCAGCTGCCCCAACATCTCCCCTTTTTTGTCTAAATAAGACAGATTCAGAAACCAAATACAACTATATACAATGGGAACAGATCATATAAAATTACAAAAAGTAAACAATATCAGGCGAGAAGTATATAACGAAGAATTTTTCTAATCACTCTACTTTGGGAAGTCTAAATAATCTAGAAGGTAGCTACCATTATCTAATCTTCAACCCCATCAAAGATCTGAGAAGGAGAGTAAAATTATCAAAGTAACCAGGAAGCACAAACGAGAAACTTCCAAAATGTGCAACAGAAGACAGAGACAATTGACTACCTGGGCAACCACACGAAGTCTTGATAGCAATGTTGAGGCAACCAACTTTGGCTGAGGCCTGAAAAAACCTGACATACCATTATACAATGGCAAGGAACCTTTAGTAGAACAATCCTATCCTGTCTTGGCAAGATAAGACAATTCTGTTTTATCCACTTATGGATATTTCGTACTTTAGTCAGTAATGGAGGTATGGGCTTTTCTTTGCCCCAAGGCCAGTTCTGCCAAGTAGAAGACAAACTCCCAGTGGAGTGTCTTTGGTGCTCAACGTTCTCTCGGGAGTAGAGCATTGTTGCCAGGAGTGATTGTGTCTCATAAATACAAAACTGTAGGTTAGATTAAAGGCCATGTTCTACAGTTCTTCAAAGAGGTTGAGGATTATGCTATCTATACTAAATACAACCTCTATGTGTCTAAAAAATCTGATTGTCCTAAATATAAATATGACCAACATATAATTCTCAACACTTATATAACTGTATGACTAATAGAATAAACAACTGTGCAAAAAATGAAGACAATGATTTCCAAATGTAAACAGGGTCCTTACATAAATAATATCTGAGGTAGAAATGTACAGTGCAATATGGTAAACAATGTCAATATAACAATTGTTTCAAACAGAGGTAGTATCATACTCTCATACAATGTTCAATATATCAATATACAAGAATCAACACTCATATAGTTTTTTTTTTTTTTTTTGCTAGCTCAGTCAGTAGAGCATGAGACTCTTAATCTCAGGGTCGTGGGTTCGAGCCCCACGTTGGGCGCCAGATGAAGCGGTGAAGATTGGAAATAACCAAAAATAGTCCTTTTATAATTACTCAATTTTAATACAAGGGGAGACAAGGGAACTTACAGAACCAAGGGTCCAGCGAAGCCGAAGGTGAGCGCGCGCGGGGCAGCGCAAACGAACGGGCCACCTTCTGGCTCCCCAATCCTATTTAAGGGGAATGGTACCCCGCTGGAGCAGCCACGCCCCTGAACGCAGGGATTGGGCCAGCTGCCCCAACAGGACTGAGGGTGTGCACCACTACCACCTGGCCTGGGATCCCACTTCTAAGATCCCACTTATATGTAGGATGAATAAAATTATAGAAAGTATCGAGAGGAAAAGCAGGTTACTATGGTGGGGGTGGGGAAGAAATGGAGTGGGCGTGTACATAGCACAGGGAAGCAGACAGCTGGGTGGAGACGTCCAGAGGTCTAGGGACAGGGCAGCAGCCGGCTCACCTGTTTTCCCGTCAGGTCTGTTCAGCCATGGGAGAACCCTGGCTAAACCACGCCTGCCTCATTCTCTGTCCCACCCCCATGCTCCAGTTTCTATCTGTATAAAGGGTCTCTTATTTGTTCCCCAAATGTGCAAGCTGTCTGTGCTGGGCCTTGTAGCTGTCCCCTGCTTGGAACTTGTCTGTCTCTGGGCTCACAAGGCTGGGTCCCTCCAGCCTTCAGGCTCACCTCAAGTATTGCTCCTCTCTCAATGTTCCCACTCTGGTCCTCATCCAGGGAGTTTTTACGCTCTGAACTACCCACCCCTCAGTGATTCCTGTCAGCGTTTACCATCTGATGTCCTGGAGAGGAGCCAGGGCATGGTCGCTGGACAGAACTTGCTTCATGGAGTTCCGCTGGTGGGCGAAGGGAAGTTTGCTGGTCTCCCAGAAGCAAGGCCTGTCTTGTGCTGGCAGGCACTGACTCCATGCTGCAGCTGTGCCAGAGGAAGAGTGGAGGGGAGCCTGCCTCATGGGGTCCCTGGGAGGTGACAGGTGGAGTGGGCACTTTTGACTGGAGAGGGAAGGAATGACAGTGAATGAATTGTGATGGTCTTTGGAGCGGCTTTCCTGCCACGGCACATTTTAGCCAGCGACACCAGTCATGTGCACAATATCTACCTCACAACAGACTTGAGATCATGACTGTGGTTGTTTCTGAGTTTTAAGAAGCGATGAAGGCTAGGTGATTGACCCGACGCCGCGCAGCTACTGAAGTATAACAGTTCTGCCTGGACTCTCACCGCGACTGGTAGTAACTAACTGTTAGGGCGCCTCAGATGTCCTGATTACTCAGTGTTTATAGGACGGTCACACACAGTTCAAGGATTGCTACACTCTGGGAAATGCACTGTGAAGTGGCTTAATTATATGGGGTGTCTGAGTGGTACTCACTCAACCTACGATGGCTGAGATCCCACTGGGCAGAACAATTTTATGGGACCTCCACTGGACGTGAAGCCAGCCACCGACTGCAATGCCCATGGACACAAGACTATCTTATACTGCAGGGATGGAAGGAGATGCTTACTGCTCTTTGGAACTTTAACCTGCTGCATTGCTCTATAGATGAGGGTTAGGATGGGCCAATTACTGGACTTAGGCACCCCTGTCCCTTGTGCACTGGGATGAAGATCTCCTGAGCTGTGGCGAGCAGCAGAAAGCTGTAGAGCGTAACTGGCACCGCCTACGACACTAGAGTCACAGGTTGAAGAAGACCTTAGACTGATGTAAGCAACCGGCTTAGGGTCTGTTAAGATGCCGAGGCAGAGATATGGTGAAGTCACAGGTGCTGCCTGGGCAGGCACAAAGCTCCTCAAGGCAGAGCTGGAGCTGCAGAGTCCTTGGCAAGGGCTCTGCACGCCTGGATCTTCATCGTGATGTGGAATTCTATGAAGCAGACACACCACTGCTGCCTCCACCTTCCTGGAGAGGTGGTGAGCAGGCTGGAGATGACCCCCTAACGTTTCAGCTGGTAATTAGTTTATATCCACACATCATTACCAGTATATTATGGTTTTGTTTTTCTATTGCCGCTAAAGGATCACCTATGCCGAAAATGTGGATCACAAACAAGCTGGGCCCCAGTGTTGCCTTGCACTGGCAGACTGCTGAGCCCTTTCCCTGGAAGGGAGCCTGTGCCTTTGCTCAGTCAAGACTATTCAGAAACCTGGAAGTTGTCAGATGTCAGGGAGCTTTTGATTAGATTTAGTTTTCTCTTGGAAACAAGGGATGCACGGCTTTAGTGGGATGAAGTGACTGCTGACTCATTGCCACATCCAGAGAAGCAGAGGACCGAGTGCAGGGGAGAGGCCGCTCTGGACAGGAGTGCAGGGGAGAGGCTGCTTCTGGATGGGTGTGCAGGGGAGAGGCCGCTCTGGATGGGTGTGCAGGGGAGAGGCCGCTCTGGACAGGAGTGCAGGGGAGAGGCCGCTCTGGACGGGTGTGCAGGGGAGAGGCCGCTCTGGACGGGAGTGCAGGGGAGAGGCCGCTCTGGACAGGAGTGCAGGGGAGAGGCTGCTTCTGGATGGGTGTGCAGGGGAGAGGCCGCTCTGGACAGGAGTGCAGGGGAGAGGCCGCTCTGGACGGGTGTGCAGGGGAGAGGCCGCTCTGGACGGGTGTGCAGGGGAGAGGCCGCTCTGGACGGGTGTGCAGGGGAGAGGCCGCTCTGGACGGGAGTGCAGGGGAGAGGCCGCTCTGGATGGGAGTGCAGGGGAGAGGCTGCTTCTGGATGGGTGTGCAGGGGAAAGGCCGCTCTGGACGGGAGTGCAGGGGAGAGGCCGCTCTGGACGGGTGTGCAGGGGAGAGGCCGCTCTGGATGGGAGTGCAGGGGAGAGGCCGCTCTGGATGGGAGTGCAGGGGAGAGGCTGCTTCTGGATGGGTGTGCAGGGGAGAGGCCGCTCTGGACGGGTGTGCAGGGGAGAGGCCGCTCTGGATGGGAGTGCAGGGGAGAGGCCGCTCTGGATGGGAGTGCAGGGGAGAGGCCGCTCTGGACAGGAGTGCAGGGGAGAGGCCGCTCTGGACAGGAGTGCAGGGGAGAGGCTGCTTCTGGATGGGTGTGCAGGGGAGAGGCTGCTTCTGGACAGGAGTGCAGGGGGGAGAGAAAGGCCGCCTCTTAGAAGAGTGAGTTTCTACTATAATAGATCGTACTGCGAAAATATTCAAATAATAAAGGATTGGCAATAAGATTTCTTTCGACAAAGTACATGCAAAACAAAACCAAACCCTAACACTGCCCCCCAAATACCTCCAGAGTAAACACACCCTCATTCAATGTTGTAAAGATACTGAATAAATGCAACGCAGTGCTTGAGCAGACCACGGCCGCCCAACTGTGAGCACGGTCTCTGTGCACAATAGCGGGTACCAAAGCCTTCTTTGATTCTCAACCACAGCTGAATGGAACACAAAGGGCAATGTTTTCTTGTAGGGCACATGATGGCGGAGGCCTCTCCACTACCCATGAGACACTCGGCGAGCTCTGTGCCTGGCGCCAGTATCCCTCCCTTGTTGTTGTTCCCCACCCTCTGCAGAGCAGAGAGAAATGCGGCACCAGCTGCCATTCTGTGCAGTGTGGATGCGGCTGCCTCTCAGAGAGGGTTTGGGGCATGGGGCAGACTTTACTGAAAAGTCTGTGGGGTCCCCAGGGGAGAGATGACAAACTGTACCAGGACTCCGAGTTTCCACCTGACAGGAAACCGCTTTTTCAGAGGAGCTTGCTTACCACACAAGACAAAGCAGAACAGAGCAATTTCATAGCAGACAAAAGCAGCAAGAGTTTTTCTTGACCTGAGTGGGGCTGGAGAGATGGAGATACATTTCCTTGGTTCACAGATGAGATGGGACAGTGGCAAGGTTTCTGGGATGGGCTGCACGGAAGTCACAGGCTGGAGGAGCTAATGGGAAGATTGAGCTTTGACCCGAGGCTCGCAGACTTAGCTGGGCCTGCCAGCTGCTCAGGAGCTTCGGCCTGCCTGGAGCTCATGAGGCCTGGCGCTGTCTGAGTTCTGTCTCTGCTCTGAGCCAAGCCCTGTGCTTCACTCTGTGTTCATGCAGGAACAGCTATGATGAGAGAGGTTGATTTAACACCTTATGTTATGGAGGACAGGAGTACATACGGTAGAAGAGCTAAACTAAATTGCAATTCTTGACATTTAATGCTTTTAGCAATATTACTTTTTTTTTGTCACAGGTACATGAACTAAGTCCAGAGACAAACAGTAAACAAAGGCAGAACTGGAGGGTTCTATGGGAAAAGTAGGCCAGAGTTGAGCTCAAACAGGGAGTAGGGGGTCTGTAGAACGGCTTCCAAAAGAAACTGTGCTGTGTTTTTCTAGGATGGCTTATGGAAGGCAGAAAGAGCAACCCCTTCTCCAGCCCAGAAGGGACCCTTTGCACCGATTCCTTAAGATGTGTGTCCACTGACGTCATCTCAGGTCTCACCGCACCAGAAGGCTGGTCTCCTTCTAGGCGGTTTCCTGACTGGAGACAGGATGCCAGATGACTATACTCTCAGAGCTGTTAACTGACCTCAAATGATCTCCCCATCATTGTCTTGCATTTTAATTTGGATCTTTGGCCATTATCAAAGAAACAGTTGTAAGGGCCTTTGTATCTGCTTCACAAATGTAGACAGCCTGTCCTTTGCTGTGGAGGACTTTGTAGGGCAACTGTTGCATCCTAGGTGACAGGCCTCCGGAGTCCTGAGGGGACAGACTCATGGGGTGAAGAGGCGGGCTCTTTGTTTCTGTAGGATGTGGCTGTGGGTAGGAGGCGAAGAGGAAGATGCTCTCATTTCCTTGGATATAGGAATTGAGGTGGAAAAGACAATGCTCAGGGCTAGGTCAAGAGTTGCCTTGGATGTTTTTTCCTTAAAAAGGCCCAAGGGTCCCGGCCTATCTGCTGGCTGGGAGTTCAGCAGAGCAGAGAGCTAGTGGTGTGTGTGTGTGTGTGTGTGTGTGTGTGTGTGTACACACACACACACACACACACACACGCGTGCGCATGTGAGTGTGTTTGTGTTTGGAATGAAGGCTTAGGAAGCAGAGAGTGAATGAGATAGCAAGAAGGAAGACAGACAAAGAAGACTGGGTGGGGGCTCCAGGAAGTGTGATCCTGCCTTTCTTTAACTCAGAATCATCAATACCCACCTTTGTATGTGATGGCATGGCTGGGTGAGAAACAAAGCCATGCTCAATGCGGGTCCTTTATGGCTACATCAAAAGCATCCCAAATCTGATAACCTGCTAAGTCATAGTTCACTTCAGGCAGTAATAATAATTCTGACAGAAATGGACATTTTGAAAAGGCGATGGTTTACAAACCCAACGGTTAACAGAAATAGTTTATGGAATTGATTTGCATTAAAACGTGCCTTCAGAGTTGACGTTCAAAGATAAAACCAGAATAATCTTTCTTTAACATCCTCTGGCAAAATGACGTCCTGGTTTATTTAGTTCAATTATAAATGATGAAATGTATGAAATCGATACTGTTTGTTGGAAAATGTAGTTTAGGAAACAGAAATGGATGCTTAAAAGCGTCAATGGCAGAAGATGAAGCCCCCTCGCCCCTCCCCCAACATGCGAACAATTAGTTTTTTGCTAGACGGCCACTCAGAACAGCCGCGGAGCCATTTATTTCTCTCTATTAAAGCCCAGCAGCTTTTATGGCTGTACGATTTCTCATGAGCTGAGACATACTGTTTGCCAACACTAAGATCTCACACTCTAACACCGGTGTTGTCTAAAACACACTTCACTCTCCCTAAAGATCACATTGAGGTTCTGAAGGCTGAGTGTGTCACCCCGATGGGCTGGTATCTTTGCAGGACGGACACGTTGGGAAATGAAGCAGGAGTTCACGTTTTGTGATACCTGCTGCTGCTGTGGTTGGGCTTCTCATGCCTGGGGCTTGTGTTCTGTCTCACTGGCCCCGCAGAGATGAGGTGGGGAGTCTTCTCTACAGCGCAGACTGCACACAGCAGGGCTTAAACTCGGGGAATAGCGACAAGGGCAAACAAGGCAGCTTGCTCCCAGGATAGAGGTCGTCAGTTACTGTACAGTACCTGGGCACTGCATGCAGTGTCCCCAGCGTCCAGAATGTGACCTAAAGGTCGCCTTTTAGGTCCAACCCTAAAGAAGATGCTGGCCATTTATGGTAGATCCTAGATTACACTCCCACTTTTGTTGTTTAACTTGTGTTAAAATATCACAAACTCACCCTGCCCAAAGCAAATGCGGCGGGAAGAATTAAAGATGCAACCCAGGAGAGGAATTTCTCCTCAGAGAAGGATCCATCGAGATGGACAGACTCAGACAGAGTCTAGGACAGAATCGGACGGTAGCGAGTGTGCAGCCTTCCCTTGTTCGGTGACATGGGGTGGAGAAGGCTCCCGATCAGACACTTGGGATTTATTTGAAGCCACACGTGGCACTGAACTCATCTTTGTGAGTCACTGGGTAAACGCACAGATGCGGCCAGGAGGTCAAATTTAAGACCGCGCGTGACAGTGCTGAGCCCTCGTAAGCTCTGCGGCAATGTGTGGTTGTCACGTCCTGCTGCTTTGTAGGACACGGATGGTCACTGTCCTGAGCTATCCACGTGAGGCACTTCTAGGGCTTTACTTCTGATTCCCAGGACTTGGGACTTAGGTGCCTAGGTTAATTTTTTTTCTTGTATAGGGTTTGATGATATAGCTATGGGTGGCCTAGAACTCACAGAAATCCACCTGCCTCTGCCTTGTGAGTATTGGGGTTAGAGGTGTATGTCACCATGCTTGGCAAGATTAAATGTTGAAGCAATAATGTTAATAGTAATTGTAGTCATCATCATCATCATCATCACCATCATCACCACCATCTCAGGCAATTGCTAAGTATGGGGACCTGAGTTCTGCCCCCAGCACCCATGTAAAAGCTGGCATGCAATTTCAGCACTAGGAACATACAGCTAGGAGAGTCCCTGGGATCCTCTGGCTAGCCAGTCTACTGAGAGAACCTGTTTCCAGACATAAGGTAGAGGCAACTTAGGAAGAAACCAATATTGGTCTCTGGCCACCCCATATACACCTTCCACATACACATCAATTAAGAACTGCTTATCACCCAAAGTAAAAGGCTACAACACTAATCAAGTTAGGATTCCAGAGTTTGACTCAAGTTCTCTTGGCCTTTGAGCAATGTTAGTTACATGTGGGATAGACAAGAAAGGAGGTAAGCGTCAGATGGGCCCATGGACTCAGCGATGAAGAGGTGGTAGTCCATGACCCTGCTGTCCCTGCTGTGCATTCACGTGGACATGGGGGCTCAACTCAACTCCATGTCGGTACTCTGGAAATAAAGACCAGTTTCTGACCAACACAGAAAGAGACTTGAGGATCTCAGCATACACTTAGGGGAACGCTGAAGGCCAGAAGTGGCTCAGGAATGTCCCTGGGTGTCTGCAAAGGACTGAGATGGAAATGCAGGGACGTCTCAGATGTGACACCTCTTCATGGCCCAAGTAAATCCAAGCCAGGTGCGGGTGAGGCTCTCCCCATGGTAGTCTAGCCTCGTACTGGCTCTGCATGGCAGTAACAGCAGCACCCAGGTACGGAGAGCTGAGGGAGAGGCCGGCCCTACGCTGCTACGGATGATGTTTTGTATAAAACTCAAGTGGAATTGGTCCATGGCACTCTCCAGGAATACAATACATGGCCACGGTTACTGGGTCTCAGCCACAGAGAAGAGACAGACATGGGTAGGACGATGTCTGCTTGCATGGGTTAATACGTTTATTCAAACTTATCTTGACCTATTAGAAAACCACAGCAATAGAAATACAAACCCAGATCACTTAATCCTAATGCAGTGTTTCCTGCGGTAGAGAAGAAGACATTTGCGTGCAGATGGAGATATCGGCGAAGCAAGGTCTGTTTTGCCTTTAGTGTGCGATACGTGATGGAGACCCATTTAGTGTTGGTTTCGGTCTGAGTGCACGCATTTGGACACCAAAGAAACAATTTTCTCTATAATATTTTGAGACATCTTTTTAAATAAAAGAAAAATAATTTTTTTCTCCTTGCAGTCTGGGAACAGTCCTTGTTACAAGCGACGCCACGCAATAACCTGGTAAGAGCCATAAAGGTTCTCCGGCTTACACATATTAATTTTTCCATGGTTACTTTATTAGCTGAGTCCACGGAGGTTGAAACATATTGGATGAGCAATTTCAATTTCCCCTGTTTGTGAATGTTTGCCAAACCACAGGAACATCTGACGTGATCTTATCATCCTTCTGTGTGTGGTGCCCACACGCTGCCTCTCACTCTTTGGCCTTTTATTGGCAGAGGCATTTCATATGATGGAGGGAAGATAATTGTGCCCTGTAGATCCAGGTGAGCGTGCTACAGTGATTACAGCCTGCCGGTCGGCAAGTGGCGCTTTCTAAAATGCATTTGAGTCGTACCAAGGAATTTGCAGAGACGAACACAGCCCCAGTGCTGCCTGGTGTGTAGTGTGCCTCTGTGCCGCGGCGGCAGCAGTAGCTGATGGAATCAAGGCCTGAGCCATCGGCTGGCCATTAGCTTTCGGTCCAACTCAACAGATGGTTACCATTTACCTAAATATGCTGTAAGGGCAGGATTTCCATCCAACCCCATCCAGTGGGCCCCACAGGGCAGGAGGAAAGCGCTCTCTGTGATCGAACCTCAACCGGTTTCCTGACCTTTGATCTCAATTATTTTTGTTGCTTTATTGTTGTTGCACGGATGAAAACCTTCATGAGTAAGGTGGATAACGCTCAGTGGAAAGGCATTTTCTATTTGCTTTGTTTCATGAGCTCAGTTTTGGTTAGTAAGGAAAGGAAAGGAAAGGAGGAAGGGAGAAATAAAAGAAGGGATAGATGGGGAGGGAAGGAAGAGAGGGGAAAGAAAGGGAGGGAGAGGGAGGAAGAGAATGGGAGAGGGAGAAAAGGGGAGGGAGGAAGGGGGAGGGAGAAAAGGGGAGGGAGGAAGGGGGAGGGAGAGGGAGAAAGGGGGAGGGAGGAAGGGCGAGGGAGAGGGAGAAAGGGGGAGGGAGGAAGGGAGAGGGAGAGGGAGAAGGGGGAGGGAGGGAGGGGGAGGGAGGAAGGGAGAAGGAGAGGGAGAAGGGGGAGGGAGGAAGGGGGAGGAAGAGGGAGGGAGGGGGAGGGAGAGGGAGGAAGGGGGAGGGAGGAAGGGGGAGGGAGAAGGAGAAAAGGGGAGGGAGGAACGGTGAGGGAGAGGGAGAAAGGGGGAGGGAAGAACGGTGAGGGAGAGGGAGAAAGGGGGAGGGAGGAGCCAAGGCAAGCAAGCAGTCCGTCTCAAGGCTAGATGCACAGGGCAGTGAGACTATCGGCTGTGCAGAGAACACACCCTCACCCATCCCTTCATGTTTTCCACCGTATTTATCCTCAGGAAACGGCATGGATCCTGGAGGAGTTAGATGAGTTAGTTTCTTGAGACTTAGATGCCTCTGTACCTCTGACCACATGCCTCCATCTTTTGAGCCTGCCTGTGGTCTCTAGTTTAACCATGTTTCTCCTCCAGCCTCCAAGGAAGCAGTTTACCAAGCTTTATGGCTCCCCAATGGGACTCAGTCCCTCACCTGTCTCTGATCCAACAATGTAAAGTGTGTTCCTCTTTGTTCCAACCATCCAACAGGTCTAATTCCAAGGCAGCTGCATCTGTGCCCTTTCTCAGCCCTGGTCACTTGGACGGCCCTGACTCTACCTGTCTGAAGAGTTCCTGAGCTGAGAGTATGTGGAGCCAAGTGAGCAGGTCAGCTGTCGTACTGGCCACGCCATTCCCACTAAAGACAAGACAATGATTATGGCTGAGCAGTCCTCTAAACACCCACTTCTCCGGTGCAAAGTTGGAATGATCATAAATCTTAAGAATTTGCATTGAAGTCCAACCTGTTGTTCCTTCTAGTATATTTAATGTGTAAATATATAAAGGCTTGAGAAAAAAGTGAGAACTTGGTTAAAAATAACCTAAGTGAACAGCTGGTTATTCTGCTGATTTTAATCCACGGACACTCTGTCATAAAGGTATTAACTCCCAAGGTACACTGCACTTTCACCTTTTTCTATGAGTTAATGAAGTACACATGGCGCATAAAATCTCATCTTTCTCTAAAAAACATGCCCAAAACACCGAACATCAATTTTCTCCGTAATTTATGTTAAGAATTAAAGCAAGATTGACAGATAAATATATCAAGTAGACTCAAGTTGCTTTTGGAGGGATTTAAAAACATTAAGAGAAATCCAATACTTTTCTCTCTTCATTTTCAAACAAAAATTCAATAAGAATAAGGAGAAATCTCTGTAGAACATGACCACGTTTGAGACACAGGCACTTGCTGGCTCTGGAGGGATCCTGCCTCTCATAGTTCTGCATCACCAAGGGCAAGAACTTGCTCTCGTTGCTCGCCAGACACTCACACTTAGGGCCAGGACCTGAGATTGGCTTCTGATTGGTCATCTCTCTACCCCAGGCACCACCCATGAGATCTCTCTGGTGAAGAGGGAGTTTTGGGTTTGGTAGCTTTCACACCTAAGGAAACAGTAGCCTTCACTTGAGTAGACTGCACATTGGAGGCAAAGTAAGGAGGAGGGGCATTCGGAATGCAACAGAGTTTACCCCGCGGGGCACTGAAGGGCCAGCACTTCACAGTGACGGTGAGGCAGCTTCAGCATCTTTGACCCCCCTGACCCCACCCCGGCGTTGCAGACCCTAAAGTTCAACAACAAAAGCTGCATTCACTAGTAGAGATTCTATAGATGCCTTCAGAAAGACAGTAGAAAGGATGCCTTAGGGATGGGAGCAGAGGGCTTGTGCCCGGAGAGAAACAAATTGTACTGTGTGCGTGTGTGTGTGTGTGTGTGTGTGTGTGTGTGTGTTTAAGAATTCTCTCCTCACTCTGCAGCTTCTTTAACTTGTGAGTTCCATTCCTAATGCCAGTTCCCTACCCAGCTGCCCCTTACATCTTTCCCCCACCTCTTCCACAACACCATTCTCCAGTTCTGCTCTTTGGTGGCTCAGCAAGCTGACCTTCTGAGGCAAACTCTGGACTTGGCTAAGTTGCTGATCACCCACCGTCTTGTTGGCACAACTTGCTTGCACACACACATACACACACACACATGCACACATAGATACACACACACACAGATACACACATACATGCATGCATGCACGAACAGCATCTGTGTTAAATTAAAGAACAAATGCCCTGCCGTCTGGTCATGATTAAAGGAAGAAGTTGTGGGGGAGGCACTGAGTCTCAGTGTGTGGTGACAGCAGGAGACCCAACCAGGAAGTCTTCACTTTGACTCTGGAAGAGCTCACAGCTCCAGGCAGGGGTGTGTGTCAGTGATCAGACTTGGAAGTTCAGACCTGCAGTCTCTCCAAGAGGAAGTTCCTGAAGCCCAGCGGGGTGCCTCACATTAACTTTCCACTTGACAGGATGCAGAACTGCCCAGGAGATGGCGCTCTGGGTGTCTGTGAGGGAATTTCTAGACAAAGTCAGTTGAGGTGGGAAGACCCACTCCATGTATAATCATTGACTCATGCTAAGCGCTGACCGCGGGGTTAGTTGTTGGGAGTCATTTTGAGGGCACAGATGTGAACGACCACTGTTGGAGCAGTGACAGCACACTAGAACGGGACTCTGAGATGGCTTGGCAGGAAAGGCTCTGCCACTGAGCCCGATGACCTGGGTTTGATCCCCAGAATCCACATAAGTGGAAGAGGAGAAACGACTTCTGCACGTTTTCTTTGGATCTCCACACATGCCCTGTGCCGCAGACATGCGCCCTTCATATAAACAAATAACTGTAAAAAATGAAACTCCAAAGTTGTGTTGAAGGATGAGATGGATCAACACCAGTGTGATGGACCAAGAAGGAAGAATGTGCCTAGACACGCACAAGCGACGGCAGCTTAGGGAACTCTTCAGAAGGGGAAGATCTTGTGTTGTATTTTATAATACTGAGAGAAAATAAGATGGAAGGCACTATGATCAAAGGAAAGCCACCCAAAGAGCAAGAGTGAGCTCTGTGATGGTCCAGGTTAAAGCTGCTCTCGCCTGAGACTGGAACAGAAATGGCAGGGTGTTTCCATAAACTTCAACAGCAGAGAGAATCTATCGAATCACTTGCCCTTCATTCCAGATCTTTCTAGGGACTTTTCTTAGTTAAATGGTCCAGATTCTGTTCTGCCTTGGTATGCAGCTCTCCCATCATCCCAGTGACACTAAGTTATAGGCTCGATCAAAGTATAACCACCATGTTCCATAGAGTCAAATCAAAAACCTATTTGTCTCTATTTAAGAACAGAGTTGTGAATCCCGGGAATTGATTGGATTCAATGACTTGTTACTGAACATCAAACTCATTTGCTAAAACAAAGACTTTTCCATTGCTCATATTATTCTATTACAAACAAAATATCTATCGAATTAGCAAAACACTTCATTTAAGAACCAAACTGATACCTCCTTAAAAGACGGAGATATGAAAATTTGACCACATATTCAATTGTAGAGTAAAATTAATTTTTATGCTGCTGAGTACCATCAATCATGTTATTTATTGGTTAACCAATTTGAAACGGAAGGATTGGTCAGAGATTCTCTTGCAGTATTTCTCAGGAAATGTTCTATATTTAGCGATCAGCAAAAGGCCTCCGGGATATTAGGTGCATGTGAGATACACATGTGTTAAGACAGGAACAGATGACACTTGCATATGTAAATCAAACATCTTCTCAACAATATAGACTGTGGCCATGTTAGCTGGTAACTACGAGCATTAGCTGACGATGTGGTTTAGAATAGTGAGCAAACCCTGAGGCTAAAGGCTACTGGGATCAACAGTATAAGCCATTCCATGTCAGAGGTCGAGCTTGCAAGAGAAACAGACTAAAATGGGATTAATTCATGGCCTTATTCTAGTGCCATTCGTGGCATTCCAAACTTTTCATATGACCTCTTAGGCAAGCAGAGATGTAGCTTTCTGAAGACTAATAGGGTAGCAGAGACCACCCCAGTTCATATTATAACTAGGGGGATTGTGCTTTGGACAGTGTTACCACTGTCTTCAGTTTTCATCAAAAGTTGAATGTTTTTGTTTTGCTCAAGAAAAAAAAATAAACAACAGCTAATTTATCTCCCATTTTCATAATTTACTCAACTACATTGGTAAAAACGTTTATATAGAAAATAGTAAGTTGGAAATTATAAAGTATTTTATCTACTGCAAAAATGGAGTGAATGCAAACCATGATGTATGCAATCCCAGTATAAATTAATGAGACAATGATATGGACAGAAAATGCAATCTGACTAGAGAGTTAAAGGTTAGGCCCTCTTCCCAAACAAACAAACAAGCAAACGCTATCATGTAATCATGTAGTTAGGGTTGATGAAATTCACTATGCTGACTAAGCAAAGGGAAACCCAGACATATACGTAAAAATCTTTTACAGGCAATCCCTCAGTCATTCAAGGTTCTCCTAGAAAGAAGTCAAACACTTGGTGGAACTTGGCAATGTTCCTGTCTCTTTTCACTATGCTCTCAGTCTCCAGAAGAGACATCCTTAGCTGGTCATGGCCCTTCATTCATCTGAAGGTGGGCAGAGACCCAGGATCCCGCGCCACATAGCCACCCGACCAATGAGCCAGAGAGCACAAAGGAGATGCCATTCGCTTGACTCCTTCTTTAATGAGTTAGCAGGTTAATACTGATGGAATTCTTCAGAAAGCCTGGGCTTGGGGCTGCAGTGGAGATAAAGCTTAGTCTCCTGTGACAAACATGCATTTCCAAGAGGGAAAGATGGGAGGCACGCATAAACACGGAAAAACAAGATGTAATTCCAGGTAGGCCCAAGCACACACAGAAGGCAGCCACCTGAAGATGGCGGTGAAAGGGTAGCAGCCAATCAGCTTCCTTGGGTGTAAACTACATTTCGGTTTGAGGGGAAATGGGTGTTCTCTGTCAGGCGGGAGGGGAGCCGTGGTTCTTCTCTGGCATTGCTAACCACATGGCCCTGGCATTTCCTACAGCCACGGTGGCCCTGGACATGTCAACACATACAGATGGTTGAAGATGAAAAAGTGCTCAGAGATCAGTCATTTAACAAGCGACCTTTGGAAAAATCAGAAAGTCTGCAGGTTTTCCCAAAGCCCCTGTCTTATAAGTGACATTCGACAATAATAAAACACCAAACTCAAGTATAAATCAGCTTGCCAGGGGCAGAATTTAAATAGGAACTTATAGTTTAGGGCTCTTTGGAGGATAGCAGGGAAGTTTTGAAAAATTAAAAATAAATCTCTGTAATATAGATGTAAAAACCTTTCAAAAGTGAGAATGTCTTCGGGAGTAAAAGGCTCTGGCCAGCTGTGGAAGCTGAGCTATATAGCAGTATAGCATTTCCTTTGAGGGGGACAGTCACCAAAATGGGCCAACACTGCGCAGAGGACAATGTCCTTCTCCAAGGAAGACCCTGAAGAAGTAGATGCAGGTATTTCATAGTCTAGAAACAAAAGAGAGCCACAGTCTTGAGCTATAGATTCTCTAATCATAAGGCCTACTCCTTATGACCTGTGACCTGTGACCGCCTACTTCGTGGCCGTGATGTCTGCATGGGAAGCAGCTAATGGCAACAGGGGACACAGAGGTTATTTTAAAGGTGGCCAGGTCTTCTAAAGATGACACTTGTGTCATTAACAGAGCTGGAATGTATTCTGACAGGTTTCAAGATTGTCATTGGGTAATCAAAAGGAGGCCTGCTAAGGTGTGTGAGCCTTCCACAGACAGGCAGAATAGAGGCCACCTCTGATCCTCCCACCATGCTGAGCAATCTGATCCTGCCTGCCCTCTTTGCTGCTGCCTGCTTCTCCCAACTTTAGGTAAATCCAAGTACATGTTAGCCAATAGATTATCCCCTCCCCTTTGGCATTTCCCACTTGGGGATTAGATCTTTCTACCTTTAAATGTGACCACATTATTTTCATCTTAAAACTCAACCTAAACCCGACTCTACCAAGATACCCCCTGTCTTCCATTCTCAACCAAATTCTCCCAAGAGTGGATTGACTTCTTTCTTCCACTCTCATGGATTTGTTTTCCCTGCTGGTGCCAAGCTTTGGTCTCATCTCTCCATGGAAGCTGCTTCCCTGAAGACCAAGGCTGATGGTCAACTCAAGGGACATCCGTGGTCTCTATCTTACTTCTTCTCTTCAGGGACCAGTGGTGGTCTTCTTCTTTGTTTATTACCTCCTTCTGACATGCATAAAAATTAGCTTCTCTAGTTGGTCTCCTAAATCCCTGCCTGGCTTCCCAGTCTAGACACTCCTTAGGATCATCATCGTACTGCTCTAAGTGAGTGTCACTTTCCCTAAGCTGAGGCCACCTGCTTCTGTGAGATGCTCTTTGTTTCTGAGAGTGAAGCAGAGAGCTTACATGTCAGAAGACATGTGGGAGGTGTGTGTCTGGATCACCTTGTTCCAGTAGCTGAGGGCATCTACAGTTCTCCAAATTCCAGTAGAAAGTCATACCCAGGGCAGGCAGGCTGATCCTGGTATAGAAACACGATTCCACTTTTCTGGTGTTATGTGTTCTCTTAGGAATAAATCTTCCTGGAATGAATGTAACTGTGTGGTCATCCTGAGTCACTAGCCTCAGGCCCCTCCCTCTTCAGTCTGGAGCCTTGAGGCCTGTGGAATACCACCTGTGTTAACAGAGGCAACACTAAGAGCAGAGCTGGCATAGGTACATGGCAAGGAGGTGGCTCATTTCATCGAGAATAAAAGATTTGAATTCCATTTGTTCTGAGTGGTTGCCTGCCCACTTCAACATGAACTCTAGATGAGTAGCCCCCACCCAGCAGAGAGGGACAAGGGTTCGCTTTCAAACACCGACTGCATGCCTAGCATTCTCTGGTTGGGCTTAGAAGGCTCATGTACTTACAACATTCTAGCTCACAGATTCTACTTACAGGCTCCCTCTGCCCAAGGGCTAATGGTTGCATGGAATTATACAGACAGACCCTTTTCTAGACATCCCAATTCTGAGCAAGAGCTGTGATTAATGGGGCAGTGTCTATGAGCATTTACTTGGCAGAGGGGACTAGGAAGGGGTTCATGAGTTCCTCTCTTTGTCTCAAGTACCACAAACCATGGTAGGAGAGAAGGCTTAATGCAGTCATTAAACTTCAGGGACCACTTATCCAGCCAAGAGCCAGCTGGAGTGGGTGCAGCTGTGGAAATGACCTGTCTGTTGCTCTCCCTCTCCTGCTACCCCAGTTTCTGGATAGATGCAGAACACAGGAGAAGCAGGGCATGCACAGCTTCTGGAACAAAAGAGGGCACAAAAGGAGAAGATGCCAAGAATAAGGAGGGTGACTAAAATGGCCAGATGGGCCTTGGGGCATCAAGATAATTTGCCTCCTTCAGTGGCACTATGGGAAATCACTTTATTGTGATGTGCTGGCCAAGTAGAACTGGTTCCAGGACTCTTAAGAGCTTCAGAGAAGCATGCTGCAGGATATTTGTTTACACTG
This sequence comes from Arvicola amphibius, assembly GCF_903992535.2. Classification (NCBI taxonomy): domain Eukaryota; kingdom Metazoa; phylum Chordata; class Mammalia; order Rodentia; family Cricetidae; genus Arvicola; species Arvicola amphibius. The sequence continues at coordinate 6,227,604 of NC_052054.1, forward strand.
TGTGAAGATGTGTCGTTGTGACTGGTTTAATAAGGAGCTGAATGGCCAATAACCAGGCAGAAGAGAATAGGTGAGACATCTGGGGAATCTAGGTGCACAAGATGCCAGCAAGACACAGAGGGAATCAAATATACTGAATAGAAGAAAGGTAAAAAGCCACATGGCAGAATGTAGATTAATAGAAACAGGCCAATTTGAGTTATAAGAGCTGGTTGGGAACAAGCCTAAGCTAAAGGCCAACCTATTATAATTAATAACAAGTCTCTGTATCATTATTTGTAGACTGGCATTCTAAAGAAAGTCTGATGAGAAAGCTTACTACATCTAGTGTTCCACATGGGGCCTTAGATCATGTGGTAGCAAAGCCATCACCTCTTCCTGATGGCAGACTCCACTTGGGTGGCTCCCCCACCCCCTGTGAGTTGAGGGTTTTTCATTTCAGTCTCCCTGCAGCAGCTTCTGGACATTGCTTATCCCAGCCCCAAAGGACACTGTTGCTAGCTGGCTCTGTCATTCAGGTGACCAGTGCCATCCCATGCCACATCCTAGCCACGCAGACTTCGTCTATCAGTCTCCCAAGTCCTCTTTCCGGGTGGTCCACTCTCTTTACCCACACAGCCTGGGCAGCACGTGAGCAGCTGCAGTTGTCCTCAGCTAGGACATGCAGCCAACTGCAGCACCCTGCTGTGCCTGCCCTCCCTGCCTGCACAGCCAGGCACTGTCACTGTAGTTAGCTGCCCACCCCTTGTGCAGATGCACCACTGCTGCTGTGGAAAAACTAAAGAGTCACAGATCTGGTGAGACACTTGCCATTCTAAAGGGAGAAATTAAGTTTTATTTTTAAAAAAGCCTTTTCTACGTTAAGAGTGGGGAATAATATTATGAAAAAGGAAGTTAGGACTATGTATGATTCCACAATGGATGGTTTGAATCTGTTTGGTAATTTATGTTTTATCCTTAAAAATGTGGTCTGATATTGGTGCCAAATATAAAAAAAATTGACTGATAAGATAAAATTCTTAGAAAGACCTAAGAAAAATATTCACACTCAGATACAGAAATTTAGAGCAGAACCTACCACACCACTACATTGAGAAACTGAAGAGGAGCAGCCCAAGGTCATTAGAAAACCAACCTTAATTTATCCAGTTACCATACAAGAATGACCACCAGATGATAGGTACCTACAACACTATGCAGAAGTTAATTGAGATCCTGTAGATATTTTAGATTTGAAGAGATTTAAGGAAGCAGTCATTTCATATAGCATGAATTCACCCTTTGTGAAGTAGATGTTAAATTTATGTGGAACTTGGAACAGAATTATTCCACAAGACTGGAAAGATTAATATACAACAATATTGTAAGTTGGTCCTCAGTTACAATGGAAAGCATGGTAGAGAGAGGAAGTTAGGGTCATAAAACAATGGGGTAAGGCTAGAGGTATAGAAATTTCCCCAGACCAGCTCCTTGGTGAAGGTCAATATGCTGACATGCAAAAACAGTCTATATTTGATGACCACACCTTGGTTCTATACCATGTGGCACAATTTTGAATGCTTGGGACAGGGTCAAACCAGGAAAGAGGACTGAGTCATTTACTAAAGTTATACAAGGCACAAAAGAAGCCTTTACTAATTTTTTTACAAAGACCGACTTCAGCTGTAAACAGCATGATATCAGATCCAGAAGTTACACAAATACCAACTGAATCTTTGGCTTTTAAAAATGCTAATTCAGAATACAAATGTTAATTAGTCCTTTAAGGCAAGGTTGGCACCAGTAGATAAATGGATTAGAAGTGTAGTTGATATTGGATCTCACATTTATGCTGATACTTTGATAGGAAAAGTGAGTTCTAAAAATTGTAAGAAAAATCCAAAGATGTTTTAATTGTGGCAAACAAGATCACCTGAAAAAGAACCATAGGCAGGGCATCCCTAGCAACAATGTTCTAGAGAAAATCCAAAGAGAAGGCCCCAGCCCTCTGGATTATGCAGAAGGTGCAGCAAAGACCACATTGGACTAAGGTATACAGATCAACATGGGACCCTTTGCCATTGGTAAGTGCCTTAGGAGGCTTCTCCCTGGCCCCAGTATCAAATCTGGTTGAATCATTCCCTCTCAGCATTGGGAACTCCTCCAGAGAGCAATTAATGCCTGTTGTTAAAAACTATACTGCTCAGGATGACAGAACAACTTCAATAAAAAAAACAAAATTTTTCAGGAGAGACCATAAAATGAGTGTTTTGGCACACTTCTGTAAATTATCAAAGGTCGCAGCTAAAAGTACAAATAAATGGCACTGTGATTGAAGATTTACTAGACACAGGTGCAGATATAACAATTTCAACAAAATCTTGGCATCTAGATTGGTCTCTTTAGGAGGTAAATATTCAGGATTTTATATAATATAATATGTAAAGGATTGGAACTTTATATAATATAAAAATATAAAGGATTGGAACTTTATCTCAGGTAAAACAAAGTACGAGATAGGTTGAGTGTATAGGGACAGAAGGACAGGTGGGGAAAGCATGGAGAGGCAGGGTCAGCAGACTATTTATCTGTTGCTCTGTGGATCTACCAGGTTCTTAGCCCAATATCTGACTCCTGAGTTTTATTTAATAATAGAACAATATAAACAATTCCTTCAGCAGCCAGTGGCCTATATGGGATCATCCACCAGGGTGGGTATGACATCACTGTGTCATAGCAGCCTACAGTGCAGCTTCCATTCAGGGCTCTCTTAAGGGTCCCTCACTTTACCTAGGAGTCTGATGGGGGCCCAGCAGGAAGCTCTTAAAATGGCAGGGGCTCCTCTTTGTTCCAAAAGCAGCTTCGTGGCATGGTGTTGGGGGGGTCATAGGAAGATGAGTGGAGGAGGACTTAGGAAAGTACAGGAACCCCACAGAGTGTGGGAGAGACCTGGTCCTCACTGCTCACAGGAAGCAACCATGTTCGGCTTCAGGGCACACATGGGAAACACACAGGCTGTGTTACTTTACAGGCCTTCACATTTGTGGCTACCTATCACAATACAACTGGTCTCTCCCTGGCTACCTCACCATCATGCCCACCACTGCTTTCCAGATACCTGCACGTGAGACCTGCTTTTCCTGGGAGACCCAGCCCCGCACCTTGTTCTACAGACAGGTGTGCTAGATACCGCCTTCCTACCTGCTGAAAGTGTTTCTGACCAGGCTTTTGTAGCCTTATGGTCTCTTCTTCCCTACCCCCCACTACCCATTGCAGCAGCCAGGCATACCCATGGGTGCCGTTCTGCCTGTCTTTCTTGCTACATCAAGCCAGGCTTAGAGCTAGTGAAGGTGAAGGCTGCTCTCACTCCCACAGCCACAGGCAGATGTGGGGAGGAAGCAAGTGCTCCATAAACATTGTGGCCGATAGTGGCATGGCTGTTATTCTAAGGGCACAGCACCGTCACAGAAAGGATGCAGGTGCTTTTGCGGCCATGGTGAGATGAGATTGGTTATTAAATGGTTTATTCCAAAGGAGTGCTGTGCTATAAAGTTTCACACCTGTAGAGTTCCTTTGAGAAGTAACATGAGACACGAACATTGCATATGACGACATCACACCTGCAGAGTTCCTCTGAGATGTAACATGAGACACGAACATTGCATTTGTAGATACAAATCCTTTGCAAGGAGATTTGGCTCAGGCCATTCCGTCCCTGGGAAGGAAGCAGAAATTTGGGGAGCCCTTCCTACAGAGGACGCCAGTGGTAGCAACAGCACCTTTGTTGCTTCCATTCCTTAGTCCCCTGCCTGGAGGCAAAGCATCGGGAATTTCACTACCAGGTCAGAACTGAGTTAGGTCTGAAACTACAGATGGAAACTTCTGGATGTGAGGGTCACCTCTGCTGTCACCTGAAGAACGGTTGGGGAGCTTTAGATAAAGAGAGTGAGGTACAGAACCTGCTATCTCCTGGGAGGGCACTTGACCTGTTTCTCACCCATCTTCTTTTCATTTATTTGTTTATTTTTAATTACTCTCAGTAAAGTTTTCTTCTAGGATAACATAGGGGTTTATTTTTCCCCAACTTCATGTGGTGAGATTATGTGGGAAATAATAGCAAATTCAAGGAACTAATAAAAAATAAAACAGCTGTTAATACACAATCATGCAAAAAGAGACAACAGAGAAGAAGCCAGCCAATCAGGAAATAAAGTTCCTGTCCTCTGCTTTCATAGGTTAGGGTGGCTCTCTTCCTTATTCTATTGGCTAAGGACATAGAGGCTTATCCAATAAAGAACCTGAGGTTGCCTTCTTTCCTAGGCTCAATCACTAGCAAATGACCTGTAACTTTGCAGCTCCCGAAGGGAGACAACACAGGTGGCCAGCTGTGGGGGACCCATGCTTAGCAATACTTCCAATGAACACTAGTTCACCTCATATTGAAAACGACTGTAGATTTTTTTCTTACAAATACCATGAAGAAGCCAGGAAGTGGCGTGAAGTGGAGGACTCCTCAGTTGATAGCCCCACTGTGCTCAAGCCCAGGCCTTGGGTGTGGCCAATAGTTTGATCTGGCCTAGTGGCCACATTCAAGACAGCTTATGAGACCAGGAAGGGGAAGTCCAGGAACAATCCTCCTGCCAAATGGGGACTCTCAGAATAGGGGGATGGTGAAGGCAGGGAAAGGACACTGAGCTCTCAGGGCAGACATGAAGGTCAGGTACTTTCATGGCAGGGAAACCTTCCCGCTGTATAAACACACCACAGGAGGGGTCGCTTTCTCTAGGGAGGAAGGGAGTTACTTACTCAAAAATTTAAGTTTTTTGGAGTTTGGTCATGCTCATTCTTTTATTTATTTTTGTGTGTGCTAAGAAAGATTTCTTCAGTTTATAATGTTCTACTTTGGGACATTTTGCCAGTTTCAGTCAGTGTAAAGCTATATCTACAACTGCAAGCATGGCTCAGTGCACATCCTGAGACAATGGCGGTATCTGCTCATTTGAGAAAGATGCCAGTCCAGTGGGAACATCTTACTGTCCCCTCCTTACCCTTCCGCATAAGCTTGGTACATCTTCAACTTCTGGGCTCACCAGAGCAGCAAGAAGCTGTAAACCTCGCATGTGATCTTCTTTGGCTTGACATCATTTTGCATCCAATTGGCTATTTCCATCACAACCAAGGTCAATGAAGGGACTACTGCCCAGTTCCAGTTAGTCCCTTCCCTGCCCAACAGGCTGCTGCTGTACTTCTCAGATCCCTCAAAGAACTAATGGAGCCCCTATAGGCTATCTCTCTGGGGGTGTTGTTCCTCAGGACAGATGGGGTCTGCCTGGTCAGGGTCATCTGTTTCCTCACACAGTTTGCATATAGCAATGGCAGGCTGATGTACGGGCACAAGAACAGCTTCTCTACCTCAACTGGTGGTCACTTGGGGCCCGACAAAATAGTTCAATCTGCCATCCGCTCCCATGTCTTTCCATCTGTTTCCTGAGATAATTTGATTAAGGTGTAAAACTATGCAGTTATGCATTCAATAATTTTATTTTCTTTCCTTCCTTTCTTCTTCTTTCCTCAATTCTTCCCCCTCTCCTTCCCTTTCTTCTTTCTTTAGTTCCAGATAGAGCTTTATGCTATTTGCCCATCAAACTTGCCTTCTTCCTGCCTTCGAGTACCCTGGGTCCTGCTTCTAAAGAATATGTATTATTTCACAGTGGATCAAATTCTTTTCTTTTTCTTTCTAGGGCAAATTGCCCAAATGCCTAGGCTCTTCACAATGGTGGTCAACACCGCCCTTGTACCTATGCATAAATTGGTACTGAAGGGAAGGAATACTTTTCTGTGCAAGCAACATGCCCTTCATTCCACCTCTTGATCTCAGCACAGTCAAGCCGATGGGGCAGCCTGGGGGACTCTAATACCCAGAAACTGTCCCTGGGAATTTCAGCCCATTTCTTCAGTGCACACACTCATGTCCTTATAAAAGCTCCTTGCAGTGTATCGGCTTTCTGGACTTCTCAATTAAGAGCATGTTCTATAATGTAAGTCACAATTGCTTAGCAGTTCACTCCACAGCCTCACTGGCTCAATTGTTTGGTTATCCAGGAGCAATGATCCTTAACTCACTGAATTTGGTGTCCTCTGAACTGTGTCTGAGCAAGATAGAGCCTGTATCCTGGTCACCACAGTGTAGCCTGTCTGGATTCTCAGATTCTGAAGGAATGTGACAGATTCCAGAGCTGTTGATTCCCTCAGGTACCACTGTGCAGGTCCCCAGGACCCGGGTGCTCTGTCTCTCCAGTGAAGGAGAAGGGAAGCCCCTTCAAGAGTCCTCGATGTCACCGATATGTAAGACTGTGTGAGTAAGAATTGACTAGGGATCCACAGAAAGACAGTTGGTCATTTGAGCCATGATCACAGGGAGAAAGTGGGTGCTGCCTACAGAAGCATGGTTGTGGACTCAGCCACAGTGTGTGAACTCTGTCTCCATGTACGTAGGCCTTGGCTGGAGTATGGCATCTACTTAGACCTGCCTATGTTGGTTCCATTCTTGTCCCTGCAGTGAGGGTTGAGGACCTACTGCAGTGGGTGGCTTCCCTCAGCCCAACTGGTACTGTGGGAAGGGCCTGGAGGGTTGGACATTAACCATACCACCAACAGGATGGGTGGCTTCCCTGAGCCTGATTGGTCCCTTAGGTTTTGCCTAAAGTGTAGCTGACACCAAATGGGGTGGTGTCCCCAAGTTTGTAGGGATGTTTGGTTTCCGGTGGCTGTCCTATCATGAACTACACTTGTGCTGAGACCCCATTCCTACTTGGGGTCAACTGAAGTGTTTATGGAAATTTGGAAGGGTGGGTCAGGCTTTCACAAAGCTCTGCATGGAGATTGCAGTTCTGAAGATGCAGCAGCAAACACTGGAGTTTGTTTTCTTTAGCTCAGCTACTGAGAGATTCATGAGACAGAGTAGATAAAAGCATCCAGCTTGGACAGTGAGGTTGCAGGGCTAGCTCACATCAGTAGAACCTTAAACATAGGTATATTTTTTCTTAGACAGTGGTTACCTGTGTATAAATAGTTAATATGAACCAGGAAGAAAGGGGGGGATAAGACAGCAATGTGCTAAGCACGACAGTTCACAACTATGATGAAACTGTTTCCCTGTATTGTATGCTTATTGTGTGTGTGTGTACACATGTGCATGTGTGTGTGCATGTGTGTGTGCATGTGTGAAGGCTGGAGGGTGTGTGCATTGTGTTCACTGAAAGACCCTTGACACAGATAGACTGTCCTCTTAAGCTATCATGCCCTACGTTGTATGTCAGACTTTTTTCTATTTCACAGGTAGTCGGACTCTGTGTTAAGAATAACTTCTGGGTATTTGTAAATATATTTCCCTGAAAAGACCACCTTCAGTTAGTTGTTTCCTCTTAGTTTGTCTTTTCCTTTGGTCTCCATGGGAATCTATCTGGTGGCCCTGTTTCTCCTCTACCTCTTCCTCCACATTCGGGTGGAGGTTCCTCCGGGATGGCCTCCCTGGTGCTGTGAAAGCCCTCCTCATTGTTTTCATGTTCTCTCTGCCCCGGGGAGGGATGTATCTTTGTGGCTTCCTCAATCAACTTCTCCTGGCCTAGCATCCTGTGTGTCCTCAGGCTAACTCTAAGGAAGTGGCACATTTGCCCCCCAAGAATCCACAGAGGAGGCTACAAAGGCCTTGCTCCTCATGATAAACTCTTCTGGGTGGGGGGGGGGGGAGGAAAAGCAGATGCTACATCTTACACGTTCATTCTAGAAGTGGCTCCTCTAACCTCCCAAGTCAGCAGTGCTCAACCTTTCTAATGCTGTCACCCTTTATTTAATTCAGTTCCTTGTGTTGTGTGACCCCCAACCACACAATTATTTCATTGCTACTTCACAACTGTACTTTTGCTACTGTGATGAGTTGTAATGCAAATAGTTTTGGAGCTAGAGGTTTGCCAAAGGGATCATGACCCACAGCTTGAGAATCCCTGCCAAGCAGACTTCTGGAAAGTGTCTTCTACACTCGCCTCTTGGATCTGCTCCTCAGTCCTCACAAGGCATGAGTGTATCTCTGACCACTGGGAACGTGATGTGACAAAACTATGCCCATATTCCCAAATATTGTTTATAAATGTTTGTTTACAATTAAAGGGGGATATGCTATAGAGATGAATAATTTGCTTTGATATGGATCTTGGTTTATTGATACAAATTTAATATAAATTTTGTTATATTGTATTTGTATATTTCTGCCCTTGACTGAGGTTGTGTTTGTGTAGTTCATTTAAAAATGTAATGTATAATTAAGAAACATAGGTTAATAGATAGTCATTTATAGTAGCCAAGATTGTAGCCATGTTAGTTAGGTTTTCTAGATATATAGAGATATATTTCAGTTAGTTAGGTGTTATTCAAATCTTTCAGAGACCTTCAGAATATGGCATTTAAATGGTTTAAAAATTTAGGACCTTTCATGACAGTGAGGCACATCTGCTTCTGGCAGCACCAATTTACTTCAAGAGGAAGATGGGCATCAAAGAGGCTTCTTATGGGGTTGGTTAGCCATTTGGTCAAGAAACTGTTCTTGCCTAGACTGCTTGAATGGACATGCAGGACCCACAGAGAAATGACTGCTGAACTTGCCTAAAGGTGAAATGGTCCTTCGGGGTTCCTGCTTCATAAAAGACTCTACTAGACATTCTGCAGGATACAAAAAAAAAAAAGAAAAAAAAAAAAGGAACTGGCAAACTGCCAATATAGGCAGAACTGTCTTTGTCATGGAAAAGTCTGCTGGATACTATGAGCCTGTGGGCTGAAGATGGATGCTCCAATGGTACAGGAGAACTTTGAGTTACTGTCCAGGTAGCAAGATGTTTCTGTCAATTCTAGAATTTTGGAAGTTGCTTACAATGTACTTCCTGTTTACTTAGGTAATATTATATCCTTCTGGAGTCTTTGATGGAGTTAAAGAATTTATAGTTATAGTTTCCCTTAGTTATGATAGAAGATAAAGTAGATATAAATATTGTAACTGTAATTCTTGTTTGATACCTGTTTTGTTATATGTAATTTTACTATGTTAAAGTTAAAACCTTCCTTTTTATTTAAACAGAAAAGGGGAGGTGATGTGGGAGTCCCCTCTGTGTGTTGTGATTACCATTAACAAATAAAGAAACTGCTTTGGACCTATAGCAAGGCAGAACTTAGGTAGGCAGGGAAAGGTAGGCTGAATGCTGGGGGAAAAAGGGTGGAGTCAGAGAGACTCCATGGAGCCACTACCAGAGTCAGACATGCTGAAACTTTGTTGGTAAGCCACTGCCACGTGGTGATGCACAGATTAATGGAGATGGGTTAAATTAAGATTTAAGAGTTAGCCAATAAGAAACTAGAGCTAATGGGGCAAGCAGTGATTTAATTAATACACCTGGCGACCAGGACGAACAAGCGGGTCCTGCTCCAACAGAGATGGCTAAGTGATGTGTTTATTGCGTTTGTTTGTCATGGTTGATCTTAGCCCCTTGTCTGTTATATATTCGAAGATCATCCTGTACATAGCAAACAAAAGTTTATCTGTTAATTAAAAATTATTGCTAAAATAATACTCAATGGTATTAGACAAGAGAAACAGACTAGAAAGAAAATACAAGGGGAACTACCCTGCTAATTTCAAATTTCATGAGTAATGAGAAATATAATCAACTAAAATTATTATAAGAAAATACAACATACAAAATATGCATGGCATAGCTGTGTGCGTGATTATCAGTGAGAAATGGACAGAAACGCACGCTTATAGCAGTGAGAACAAACACAGCAGCAAAAGAGACTGGAGTGAGCTTAGGAGGGAACGTAGAGCATGACAGGGAGAAGTTGGAACCTTTCCTAGAGTTCAGTAAGAGCTAAGACTCCAATCGCGATTCCACCTGAAATGTCTGTTAATTTAACATGAGTCTTCCTAGGAAACCAGAAGACCCAGTTTCCAAAAGAAGAGAAACTCATGAGGCAAAATACACATGTGTGAGTAGCCTGGAAAATCATAGAAAGAATGTTAATGAGTGGGGACCCTCCCTGGGACGCTTAAATCCCTACTGCCCCAGAGGGTAGAGGGCATGATCCACATGGCAACCATGGCTGCTTGACAAAGTCCCAAGGCCTGGAACACATGACAACCATCACTGCTTGATCAAGTCCCAGCATTTCGAAATTGCAGACCACACTTCCACAGTAACTTTTAACTTGCATTTTTAATGATTCTCACTACTACCTTTTTTTTTGGGAAATTTTGGATGGACTTGGGTAAAGGATGAATATATGTACATTGGTAGCCTCTCTAAACAAAAATAATTCTTTGGAAAAATAAATCTCCATCATCGCAGAACCAGGAATCCCACTGTGCCCTCCTAATTACACCAACAACAAGCCAGAGATTTACCAGACACACCTGATCCCAAGGATGAAAAGCCCACAATCCAAATCCAGAGCCTAAGGCCATCAAGGGCAAGAGTTCAGTTAATAAATACAGAGAAATCAGAATGGTACGGCATAACTGGAAAAGACATCAGGGCCTTCCCTTTTGGAGCTTTATGAGAGGACAGGTCTATATAGAGTGACTAAGAAACTGTAGTATAGTGTCTAAACTCCAGAAGAAGGCATTTGGATAAGGGTCTCCATTCCCTTGGGGGCTTGAGGAAAGTTTGCGCTTGCTAAAGCAGTCCTTCTTATCTCTAGCAAGAGGAACTTGTGACCCTTCCTTAACTGGTGCCTATTGTCAAAGTCAATTCCTCAACCCCTGATCTCAAGCCACACCCTAGCTTACCCGCCCCTTGTTTCCAGTTTAATCCTAAATGCATCTACACAGTATAAAGGTCTTTTTTTTTTTTTTTATCAATTAAACGCACTGACAGCCATCCTGATTCACCCTCAGAGTGTCCCTCCTGCCCTCGCCACTCCACGCATTCTCTCTGGGACCCAAGTCCACCCACTGCCGAAGTAGGTCTCCAAAAGTTTCTCTGCAGGACTAAGCACAATTTTAGGCTGAGCGTGGCAAGAGGCCACAGAACATTTCTTGGGTGGCAGGAGAATGCTGGGTGGTGTCCTCCTGAATGCGGGTGATGTCACTGCAAATTGTCAGCTGACAGAATCTTGACTCGTGTGGAAGAAGAGGGTGTTGGTGGGAGATCTTGATTACTTTGAGGGAGGAAGACCTGCCTACTCTGGACGGCACCCTTTCCTGGTTAAGTTTCTGGATTTATAAATAAGAGAAGGCGTGCAGTGTGACCAGCAGCTTCCAGCCCCTGCTGCCTTGATAGAGTGCACCACACCGTAAACCCTTCTCCTTTAAGTCGCTTTTGTCAGAGTGTTTTCTCACAGTGACAAGACAATCGAATGTTGATAACGAGACAAATGCTAATAACTGGAACCTTGATACTTAAGCACAGAACTGAGCCCAGAATTAGATGCAAATAATGGAAAATTTACCATGTGTCTTAGCTTCTTTTTATTGCTTTGAAGAGACACAGTGACCAAGGCAACTCGTAGAGTTCATTGGGGCTTCCAGTTCCACAGAGCTGGGGTCCACAACCACCATGATGGAGAGCGCAGCAGCAGGGGAGCAGGCATGGGCTGGGGCCAGAGCTGAGAGGTCACATCTGGATCACAACCTCAAGGCAGAGAAAGCTAAGTGGGACTAGCATGGGCCTTTCGAATCCTCAAAACACACCCTCAGAGACACACCTCCTCCAGTGCCATACCTCCTCCAGTGCCACACCTCCTCCAGTGCCACACCTCCTCCAGTGCCACACCTCCTCCAGTGCCACACCTCTTCCAGTGCCATACCTCTTCCAGTGCCATACCTCCTCCAGTGCCACACCTCCTCCAGGGCTACATCCCCAGTACCACACCTCCTCCAGTGCCACACCTCCTCCAGTGCCACACCTCCTTCAGTGCCACACCCCCAGTGCCACACCTCTTCCAGTGCCATACCTCCTCCAGTGCCACACCTCCTCCAGTGCCACACCTCCTCCAGGGCTACACCCCCAGTGCCACACCTCCTCCAGTGCCACACCTCATCCAGTGCCACACCTCCTAATCCTTCCCAAACAGTTCCACCAGCTGGGTACCAAGTATTCAAATATATGAGCCTATGAGAGCCGTTCTCATTCAAAACATCAAAGCCTATAATGAAAGCTGTTTGAAAGGTGAGGAGAGGGGATATTTTACTTTTCATATGGTTTGGGGGCCACTGACGGAAGAAACAAAGTTTAGCATTCTGTGTTGTCTGTATGAACATAAATGCTGGCTGGAGCAAGGATTTCAGATACAGCCATACAATTCAGCAGAACTCCTTTCTGTCCCTGAGGAGTAAATTTACTCACAAGCCGGGAGTGGGAACGGTTGCAAAAATATAACTGGCAAAAGACTAATTTCCCAAATTTTCAAAGAGCTCACACAAAGGAAAAGAAACAAGTCAAAACAGAGGATAAATGGGCAAAGAATATTTTAAAAGGGACTTTATAAAATAAGTCCAAACAACATTCAACCCTGTAGGAAAACAGCCTGCTTTACCACCAGAGAGACAACCAAATTTTTCAGGATATACTCCTACCCCCAGGACTGTATCCTCCCTTAACCACAGCGTAACCCAGACATAGTGCCAGCCCAACCCTCAGCTAGAGTCAGGTTTTGCACATTGTCCCAGTGGCATCTTTTGTGGCAAAACAACAACAACAACAACAACAATAACAACAACCCCTGACAAACAAAAAACAAACCAAAACCGAAACCCCAAGACAGACTCACGGGTTGCCTTATTTGTGATGTTTCCTTCCCTACTTGCAAGAGTCCTTCAGGGTTTTCTCTTTCCTCTTAAAAGGCTCACAGGCCAGGTCTGTGTGGCCCGCTTGAAGAATGAGTTTGCTCTTGGTCAGAGATAGCACATTCCACTCTATCAGGGGACACACAGTTTTGACTGTCCCTTCACGGCCATGCTAACCTTGGTCCTTCTGTTAAGATGTCATTCTCCATAGTCAAGCCAGTTTCCCCTTCTCTGTAGCTAACACATACGTTAATTAGAAGATGCTATATCATGTGGGAAAGCCTGTGAAATAATGACTCACAGACGTATTAATTCCCAATGTGTCCATCGGGATCACACGCCGTCCTGTTCTCTTAGCATTGTTCTTCCTGGCACAGTTCTAGTCCAGGGTCTTCCTGGGCTTCTCCTGCCTGGGTCACACTCCCAGCCATTTCTCCTAGGAACACCAGTCCCTTTGTTGGGGAGGATGGTATTTGGAGGCCAAAATCCAGTTACTGGATGTGCTCAATGCTTTGGGGTTGTGGCCCCTTGGGCCTCTCAGTGGGCAGAGGCAGAACACAGATGTCACAGCCATGTTTATTTCTGTCTAGCTGTGTACATTACAAACCATGAGCTCACTCCAGTACCAGTTTCTCCAGTTCCAAGCCAGCCAGCGCGGCAGGATTTGCCCTGATAGGCTGCTATCCCATACTGGGGACTCCTTCGACTCTTGCTATCCTCTCTATGGTGTCTTCTTGCCCCTGGTGAGCCAGTGCCCATCATGGGTCACAACACTGATTCGTCATCATGTGCCCGCCTCCTCCTCAGGCTCTGAAACCCCTCTCTGCTACCGCAGTGCCCTTTACTGCATGCAGGTCCTGACTGTTCAGACCCACTTGGTGTCTTTGGACTAACTGCTGAGGACCAGAACACGCATGATACCTTTCCCAGGTCTAAATAGGTTATTAACTTATTTTTGTACTTTTGGACCAAGCTTGGGGGAGGGGGCTACAAAGCCAGGAGACTCAAGCACTTGAAGCCCTCTCCATGGTACCTCTTACTGGGGAGCGTGAGGCTGCCACCCCACTGTGGTAAGACATGTCACATAAGGGAAATGCTCCTCTCAGCCATCGCGAGCACTGATGCTAAGAATCACAGCAAGTCTGTTCTTTTCACAGAAATTAACGATTCTTTGATAGACCTCTGGGTCTGTTCCCTTCCTCTGGATGACAGTGTCTCTACCGTGGGGAAGTACATCTAAAACCAAGGAAGGATGTTTTCATTGAACCAGCGCTACAGATGAACACAGGCTTCTGGATCATTCCTATGAAATGTGTGGCAGTTGGTAATTTGCACATAAGCATTAAAGAATCACCACGTCGCCTGGAGGAGAATTTCCAACTCTGTCAGGAAAAGGTCAGCTTTAAGTGTTGCTGTCATATTGGCAGTGCTGAACCCGGGGAACGTAAAAGGGAGGGAGACTCTCTGCTCAGACCCTATCGCAGAAGCCTGGGGGGGACACTCAGCACTGTTAAGGGCTCCAGTGCAGAGACGGAGACTTTAAGTCATTCTTACTTGAAGGAAGACACTTTTACATTTTAAGAAACTTTGGGTTTTTTTTTTTTTTAAAGTCTGGTTAAATGGGGCATAAAACTTAGCAGGATGGGGGAAGTGACCAGGACAACATTTGGAAGCCCTGAAATGACTTACTTCCCCCTCCCAATGTGGCTATTTCATGATTTAAATAGTTGATGCTCATTTAATATTCCTATCTTTGTCATTGTAATAAGGGAGGTTCCTTATTTCAGAAATTCAAGGCGGCAGCCCACAAGCACAGGCTAGGAGCAATGCTGAACTCGCATTATTGTATTCATGGGTGCAATGGTCTTTCTCTTTATACTCAAGTGATTGGAGACCACTGTGTCCTGGACACTGTATTACATTCTTGAAGGGCATTGCCCACTACAGCATAGACAATTGGCTGTAGAATTGGCTAAGCGTCTTGTATGGTTACTTCAGAAGTACTTTGAAAGGACTGTCCACTAAAGCATGGCAGATTCCACACTATGTGGGTTTGCTTTGTGTTTCTTGGTCTGTTGGCTTCCTCGTCTGACTGCTCTGTTGTCTTCTGTAAGACTTTACAGATACATGGAAGATTGAGCTGAGACTCCCGCAAGCACAGCCAGCAGGGTTTGCCGTGACAGTGGTTTGACTGGGTGACATTTGCCAACGAGTAAGCGACACAAGCCCGGGTACAGGGCCGAGGTCCTCCAGTAGGCTAGATGCCAGAGGAGACTCGGTTCAGGGATATCAAACATTTCTCACGGAATGTGGAGTTGATGTACCAGCTGTCTCAGTTTTACGTGCTGCTGATTTCTGATTAAAATGGAAACTGGGAAGGTGCATGTTTGTTTTAGATAGGAGGGGCAACTGCGAGCACTTTTCAGCTGATAATTTGCAATACAGCATTTCCTTTGTGTTAGGATGTTTCAGGCCAAATGACCGTTTGAATGTGCTGGAGCCTTAACTAGGTTAGTGTGCATTTATTCATGCACTATGAAAAAAATCAATGCGAGAGAAATTAAAAAAAACTCGGTATGGCCATAATACCCCTTCAGAGTAAACATTATGCTGTCATTGTCTCATTCTGTGTTGTTCTCATCTGTGAAATTAGCTAATCCCTGCGGCATAGCCTGTCAATAGTAACAATTATCATCTGTTGTTTGTATCATTCAATCTCCAGTTCATATCCAGCCACCCCTTGTGGGTTTTTTCCTTATTAGAGAGACTTAGGAGTTGATTAATGAAATAAAATGTGCTATCAGCTTGGAGCTACTTGAAACCTTCTCCACCCAAGTCCATCTTTGGACCTCTTTTCTGGTTCCCGTCCCTCAGTGAGGTGGGCTGTCATGCTAACCAGGCGAGAGGGACCGCAGCTGCTCTTTATGAAGGCCACGGAGCGGTTGGGTGATAAGAGGCTCCATTTCGGGGCCGCTCGGCATGTTTCTTGATCAACGCTAACAATAGCGCACTGTGGACTTCCCTGCTCTTGTCACCCAGCTCCTGTCAGCAGGGAGACGTGTCAGAGGAACGGACCCAACACTGCGCATCACCTTATTTAGTCAGTGAACCCGAGTGTCGAGCTATGGACGACTCAACTTCTGCTTCTATTTGCAGCTCCGTGGAGAGGCGGCTGGCCCGTCAGGCCTGCTGGGTCTCCTTTTACACTGAAGGGGAATGCAGGACAGATTAGGAGGACGACCTCCCTCTCGCCGGCGGTGGAGTGTCTGCCTGATAGCCTAGCATTAGGCACTAGACAGATTATTTTTGGTAAAGAGCATGTGTTCTTTCTTTTTCTCTTGCCAGAGTCGTGACACCAGTTCCAGGAGAAGAAGCAAACCCACATGTTCTGAGGTAGAGGTCTATGATCGTTATGTCCACAGCAGTGTAGGGAACTGTACCTTTTTTCTTCCACACAAAGAAAGCATGATTTGGAGAACTACAAGCAACAACTCAGCATTCATTTTTTGGGAGCCACTACATTAAAGTGATACCCAAAAGTTCAAAGTCCAGCCAGCTAAATTACCTTAAAGCCAACCAGCATAGGAGAAGCAGCTAAGTGAAATGCGTACCTGTTTGCATTTCAGAAGTTTCCTTGACAAGACTGCGCAAGCGGTGTTAGAGAGAATGCCGACTTTCCCACACTAAGCTCAACTCCCTGCTGCCCCAGGAAAGTAGCTCCTGCCTACAGCTTTGACCCCTGTGCCCTCTCCTTTGCTGGTTTGTGCACCGGGCAGCCACCCTCGTCTTCACCCTGCCTTGTTGGATCACACCTAACTGTGTTGCAAGAAAAGAAAACGATAGGGATAAACAGGAGCGTTCAGAGCCCCAGCAGGAGCTTGCTGTAGGGAATGCAGTGTTTGCTTTATGTGGAGAATAAAGCAAAATTAAGATTTGGGCAGGATGGTGGAATGTAAGCCAGGGTACTAACAGGATAATACCAGTTTAAGAGCCATGAATTTAAAGCGGCTCTTAAGTTTCACTGGTGCAGACGGTGGGAGCATGTTAGACACTGGTGAGAAAGGGAGGAAGCTATGCTGGCCGTCTGCGGCCCCAAACAGGCCACTTCCATATGCTCTCGAGTGCCTGACAGCTTTTACAGCCCAAGTCCCAATTCCTTCTCAGCCACTTCCATATGGCGCCCACAGATTGGGAGCTTGCCTTTTCTGAAACACTCGGAGTCCTGCTTGGTGTTCTATCGAATTGAAAGTTTGTGAGCAAGCGACTCTTCCTTTTATTGCAAAAATAAGATTATGGCTATTAATTCATCCATTCTCTTCAGGGCAGACAATAATGGGTCCTGACAGTCTTATATTTCAATTTTGCAGGGAGAAATTAGTTGCATATATTTAAAACTGGTAGGAAAAAGTGCCAGGCTCTCATCTCTGCTCCGAGAGTGTGTGGGGGTTTAGCTGTGAAAAAGACATTGTTCTTAAGTGCTCGTCGTACAGTATGGAGCTGGGAAACGGGAACATGGGGCTGGAATGTGTCCTGTCAAGGTGCTGTCCTTGAAGCTGAACCAGACGGTGCTTCATGCAATGAAAATCTTGGATACACAATGAGCAAATGTGAGCAGAGCATTGGTCTGGAGTGACCATCAGTGTCAGTACTGCTGGGGACAGGTTTACGTGTTATTAAGCTTCTGTTTCTAGACCCCAAGCGCCGAGTGTCACCTTCCTTCTGGCAGATTTAATGGGCAGTGGCCGTCATTTTCTTATCATCACAGAACGGCTGATGTCGTCCAAACCATAAATAAAAGGATGAGCGCTCAGAACACTTCCTGGAGGACCTCCACCCTTAGTGCCAGATCAACAGATTTCTAAGAAGCGTGAGCTCTCAGGCGTAAGAAGTGCATGTGGAGAAAGGTGTCACTTCCAGAAAGCTGTTCCTAAAACACAGCGAGAACAGCGCGAGCAGCAATACACTGATGTGCGTGCAATAGGACGCTAAAGAAACAGTCGGCACAAATTTTTCAAACAGTTGAAAGTACAAGGAAGAAATCTGAAAAGTAAAAAAGGTAAGAGCAATGGCAGAACTCCCCAAAGCTGCACTCTAGGGCTTCAAGACTGGAAGGAGGGAAAATAAAGATTAGCATCTTTTTCCAGCCAGTGCTGTGGGGTTTCTCTGTCCTCAGCTCTTGGCAGCCTGTTTCCGGAAGTGTTTCTGCCCTTTTAGGTGAGGCAGGGAATAGCATGGTGGGTGCTTCCTGAATTAAAATATGCACATATAGGAAATACCAACAGAGCGGAAACGGGAGGTTTTGTGCTGGCACATGGTCTTGAAGACTGAACATAACAATGCCAACAGTGGATTCAAATTTATATAGAAAAGGCCTGGGACCCCAGTCCTCCCTGCTGCTTATTAAACTACATGGAGCCTCTGGGAAGTAAGTGATCCTGAGCCATGCCAATGTCCCCAAGCCCATTTTGCACCCTTTGCCCATGTCTGCAAACACTTCTGTCTGTACTGTTGAGTGAAGTGGCAGGCATTTATCCCTTTAGGGGTAAGAAACTCACAGGCTTTTAGAGGTCTCAAGTTGAAGAAACAAAAGCTTCATGTTATTTGGTTCATTTTAGAGTAAATTATGATTTTCTTAGAAACCACGATTTCCCATGAAAACAGACGCTATTCCTGACAGGCTGCGTGCACTGTCTAGTTCCACCTTACAGGAGACTAATTAAAACTGGATCGCACCTCCCTCAGGCCTGAAACGCTGTGAACAGCGGCATCCCAAAACAGTTTGTGGAACACCGTGTAAAATGTGCAGCGAATCATTTGCTGTAACCTTTGTGGGGAGGCACGCGTACATGCGGAACCCGAATGGCAGGTGACTTCTCCTTTTAAAGTAATTAGTCTTCTGAAGCCACAGGACAGGAGTGGCACTGTGACACTGCCTGCGGCCCTTCCTCGGGAGCTGGTGACACCGTGTTTTTAATAAGCCTACAACTTGCTGGTATTGTCCTCTGGACTGGGGAGGAGTCAAATTCTCCTCTCCCTTTGGGCGCTTGTGAGCGTGAGGCAATGCTCAGACAGTTGTTCTGCGAGCTAATGAGCTGAGAAAAGAGAAACACCATCAGCCTGGCACCCGGGGCAGACCAACTTTCTTCTCTTATCAAATAAATCTTCAGGATTGATGCTCTTCACCCACAGAGGGTGCTTCCTTCCTCTCTAATTGTTTAAGCAAAATGTTTTTTGGGTGAGCAGCCGTTGACATCTGCATGGTAGAAGGGGCAGAGGTAGGGAGGAGTAGCCATGGGATGGCCATCCCTCCCCCATCCACTGTAGCAGAATTCCTTGCTTCCCACAGAGCCCCAGGGTGGGACTAAGCAGTGCTCCACTCTGGCGACTCCCCCACAACAGGGCAACAGACTGGATGCTCATGGTCTTTCTCAGGGTCCAGGTCTCCTAACTGTGCCCTCCATCCTCTTTGTTTGCCACTTTGAGCAACAGGACTCATTGAAGCCCAGACACTCTGGCCATTTCCTCGTATGCATGAGATTTTAGAGACAATGGAAATATGTTATTTCATTTTGTGGTATGGATTGCTTAGGTAAATTGCCGGCAAGATATAAATTCAAGATGTATTTGCTGGAGGCCTCTCTAGGTCAGCTTACCTCCCTATTTCTCATCTCAATATGAAAAGTGTCATTACAACTACTCCTCTTTGAACTCCAGGGAGGGAGAAGCCTCGAAATCTGACAGTTGGTGGCAACTTAGGTAACCCGTTCTATTGCTGTTGGCTGACAGAATATGGGCAAACACAGGGAGAAAACCCTCTGAATCTATCATACACATACATATATATGTATGTGTATATTTATGTATCTATACATGTAACAGCAGTGAGGGTTAGAAATGGCAGAGCATCAGGGCTGGGAGGGACCAGGGACCACTCAGTGCCTGGGACTTCTCTCTGCATCTTGCTCTGGGTCATTTCAGTTTTTCTCTCACCCAATGGGAGAGTGAGGCACTGTTCCCCTCCCCACCTCCATGCTGCCTCTTTCATTTCCTGTCCTGGCTCTGCCCTCAGTGGAGACTTTCCTGCCCCTTCTCTTCCCTCGCACTTCTTATTCCCCTTTTCCCTGTCTTTAGAACCACACCCTTTCCCTCTAGCAGCTTTCCTCAGACCCCCCCAAGTGACGTGCTTCTGAGGGAGATGTTTTGCCCATTGCCCCTACTCTAACTCCGCCTTCCTCTGGATTCCCCATATAACACGACCCTTCTGGGCTACGAGGGACCTCTGGGTCCACCTGGCCTCTGCGGTGATCCTGCTTATGTGTGAGACCCACTGTCCCAGTTACCGGTCTCCCGGGACACGGGCACAGAGGTCCTTGCTGCTGCCCTGAACAGGAGCTGCTGTTACAGAGGGGCCAGGAGGGAGGTGAGAAAGCAGTCGGAGAGGAGAGCTCTTTTCCTATCCCCACCTCTCATCCAGTGAGAGGAGAGCCTCAAAAAGCTGGGTTCCTAGACAGAACAGCTCCCCATAGGGGTGAGGGGGCCTCAGGGGGACCCTTAACTCTCTACCGCCCGGCGTCTTAAGGAAACAGGCATAAATGCATAGCAACACGCAGTATGGCATGCATGTGTGAGCAGATATAGAGTTTGGTCACCTTGGTCCTTTAGAAGACTTAGAAGCTGCTAAAAACCAACATAGACTGAATGTATGTCCAGAGTGAAAAGGAAAGGGTTTGCGACAAGCCCTTTCTGTAACTTAGCGTCCTACCCTCCCATGTTATTCCAGCACGGGCTTGTCCTTCCAGCTCTGAAATAGTTCCCCGGTTTTATCTGTCTCCTTCCTTATGATAGTTCTACTTACAGTAATGTCAGAAGTAACAAAGTCGCATACGAAAAACTTAAACTGCACGGAACAGAAAACTTTTGGCATGGGATCAGGAGTAAGAAGGGAAGCAGGAACTCACAGGTCAGGAGCCCCTGAAGCTTAGTCTCATCCTCGGGCTCTGGGAGCAGTGAGTTCCCCATCATCCCAGCTCAGGGACAGGCAAGAGTAGGGTGACCAGTCATCCCAGATTAGGACTGGAACTCCTGCGTTCTGAGGAAAGCCTCAGTTTCAAGTAAGCTGGGACAGTCTGTGACTTGATTAGAGACACCCCAACCAGTCTCCCCAGGAGGGTAAAGGCCGTGAGGGGAGGCAGCATGAAGTTCTGTCAGAGCGCCTGGGATGCTGCTTGTGAAATCCTATCCTTCCCTCTTCCACTCAGAGCTGTGTTGTTTGGAAAGTATGTGAGAACTGAGAGGTATGTGACATGGCGCATGGTCGGACCCTTGGCATAGAGTCCAAGGTCAGGACTGCTTGCCTTAGCGTGGGGCCATGCAAATGGAGATCACGAAATCTACAGACACAGGGACAGGTGTGTGCACGCGCATGTGTGTGCGGGCTTGTACACATGCATGTGTGTGTGTGTGTGGGGGGGGTCATCTCAGGAAGCACTACCATCCCTGTTTGCGAGTTTTGTGATACAGACTCCAGGGAACTAGAAGAGCCAGGGCTTTCACTTTTCCAAACATAAACTTTTGTGGTACTTCTGAATCATAAAACAAACAATTTAAATACAAAATGTGTGGGGACTCAGAACTGACAGCAAATAAAGACGAGCTGAAGAGGCCCTGGCTGTCAGTCTCATCAGGAGTTCCTCATATTTCGCCTTCCCAAGTGTTGTGCCTATGACTGCATTTACAAATAAAAAAGGAACACTCTACTTCCAACTCTGTGATGGTTTGTGTGCTTAGGCAAGTCTTGCAGAGACACACAGGTGCTGTGGAGGGTCTTGACGATGTTTAGATTGTTCCAGGCATTGCTGAGCACAGTCACAGATACAGACTACCTCTTCCTGAGTGAGTGTATGCTCACACCAGCATGTGTGAGTGTGGACGCTTATGTACGCATCCTCATCCACACTCCTGCATACCACAGGGTAGTGTTGCCAGCGTACTGTCGCGGAATCAGTGACCAGCAGAGGTGGAAGAGAGAGAACTGTGGACTCCTCCACAATGACGTGGCAGCAAGGTCACATTCTCTACTCCCTCTCCCAGGAGGCAAGAGCCAAGATAGCCTGAGGCTGACAATTCCTTTGAGTTATGCTGAGTAGATTAGAATGTCGGATCTGCTATTTTCTGCCAGTGTGTGGTCCTGTGGTTCTGTGTCTCTACTAGGGAGTGGGTGAAAAGTGTGCTTTTCCTTTTATCCACATTGACACATCCTCGGAGCAGGCCGGGCCTCACTTCTGGTCTCTGGAGACACCGAGTTAGATCTTTGAGCTACAAGGATCATACTTAGGGTTCTGAGTGCAGGGAGCAGCTTGCCTGTCTTCATCATCACGCCCAAGCTTCTAGCCACACATTTGCTCTGACCAGACACAGGGCCAGATGCTGCTGAGCAGGGTGACATGACGCTGTCCATACAGCACTGAGTCATGCAGACCCTGGATGCTATCAGTCCCCACCGTGTGATTTTGGGAAACGCATTTGACATCTCTGGGCCCTACTTTTGTGATCTGCATAGTGAGGACCATAAACCATCAACCACTTACACCTGTGAGCATTCGAGCTAAATGGTGCAAAAACATGCCGAGCCTGGAACAACGCTTACTGTCTGCCGTGTACCATGGAGAGGAAGCCAGCGGGATTCATACAACCTGGAGTTGGTTGCTGTTGATCTCAACAAATGACAAATGCCTTGCTCACTGAGTTAAATCCCACCCATTATAGCATCAAAACACCATTTCTCACAATCAAAACAGGCGATGTGAATTATACTAAAAATCTGAAATTCATTTTAGTAAGTAAGTAGCTTCAGTCATTTGTTAAATCTGAACTAAAATGGCTATTTTAAAGGGAGAGTACACTATTGAATAAAAGTTGCATATTAACTCCAAATTTGCCAAGGACATGGCCACATCAGCAGGGAGCTGGCAACTGTCTTGGAAGGAGTGGCAGCGAGGCCATGACATCTTCCCGCACTACTTGCAGGGAGCCTGCAGGTGTTGTGTGATCCCCACTCTGCGTTCTTTCGCTTTGTGCCTCTGCGTGGGCTAGGAAGTTGCTCTTCAAATTTCCACCTTGTTGCGGCATGTTCAGTGTTCCCCAGGAAGGTAAGGCCACCTTGCTTAGAGTGGTTCCCTTGCCAGTTGCCTGGAAAGGGGAGGTAAATGGAGCCAATCTAGACCAAGAGCTGAGAAGGGCCAGTCCAGGGTGCATAGAGGTCTGCTTTGATGACAAGCTTCTGGAATGAAGCATTTACACATGGTAGTTCCTTCTGCCTCTTTTATAATTAAAGGTGCTTTCAAGTTAGATTTATACTCTGGCAACAACTGAACACCGAAACGGTCCACAAAGCTGGAAACTGATTATTCCAATGGAGAGTCAGTTGCAACTGCATCTGAAGGGAATTTTCTGACCATAGAAGATTAAAAATCTACTAATCGGAAGAGTATTTTTTCTAGAGAAAAAGAAATGATCTAGAGGAGTTCCTCTTCAATTTTTTTTCTTGGCTGCTAATCTTTCTATTGTTTCAAAGACAGGGTGTCACGTAGCTCAGGCTGGCCCTAAACTTCCTTTGCAGCTGGTGATAACCTTGAACTCCCCATCCTCGTGTAGAGGACAAACTTGTACTGCTGCACCCGCCCTTGCCTGACCTTTGCATGTCTGTTCATCCCAGGCCTATGGTACGGACAGGTGAGTCTGTCCGTGTCTATTTCTAGGCTCGTGTCCCTGATATGACTGAGGATGCCTGCCTCACCCTCCATGAACCATCACTGTCCGTGGGTGCATTAGGAGCACCAGGCAAATGTTCAGGGAGCCATTACTGAGAATCAGGCTTGTTGTGTCTTGTTTCCTTACATGTTAATTTAGATTGTGTTACCTAATGTCACCCCAAACGCCACTGAGTGAGGTTTTAGTCCCCTTTTACACTCTCCAGACTCAGGGCAGCATCTCCCCAAGTGTTGCACTATACTGTGAGACTCCAGACAGTGAGGGAGGCCTTGGAGCAGATAAGGGCTGGGGAGAGGGGTCACCCTGGGATTTAGGCCCTGGTGGGCCAAGTAAAGGCAGCTACGGATGTGGCAGCGAAGAGCTCAGGAACATGGCTGAGTTTGGAACTACTGTTCTGAGGGTACCGTAGGAATCTGTCACAGACGGTCCTGCCTGGCTCTCCAACTCGCTATGAAGTGACACTCCCCTTCAAACCTCATATCGCCTGTATGGGGAACAGTTTTGAGGCTGGACACATACTTCTTACATGGTCTCTGGACAAGCCCAGGAAGACATCTGGCCAGAGATTAGGGAGACAGGGTCTCCAGAGGAACCAAATGCAGAAGCCTTTTGAACCTGTGGTTCCTCACACAGAGAGTGTGAGTGGAGAGAAGGTAGGTGTGATGGGGGTGGGGTGGGGTGGCTGAACTGCAAAGGATATCGTGGGAGCCAATATAGGATGGAGAGCCCAGAAGCCCGCAGTAGGCTCCGAGGAGGGAGAAATCCAGAAGGAGAAAGATTGAATTGACTCAGACCAGCCTCCCGTTTCTCCAGTAAAGGAGCATTGGAATTGGAGCAGGGACAGACAGGCTCCCTTTAGGAAGTGAGCAGTGTGGCTGTGTGAGCAGGAGCTTGTGTCTGCAGGACCAGAACCTCTGTACAAGCTTGGGAAAGTGTGGGTAAAGCAGAGAGCCACCCCCCACCCCCGCATCAGCACAGCCCGCTGGCCAGAGAGGCTCCAGGAACTGCGGGTGCCGCCTGCCTATTTTACAACATACAAAGTCTCTAAAGTGCGCTTCTGTGGAAAAGGGGCTAAGTAAGTAAGTTATACACACTACGCGGCACTGAGTTCCAAGGTCACATGGAAAGGGCAGAAGGGTGGCTGCCTAGGGCTCTTTCTTATTGGACACTTGCATTAACAGACTTCATGGCCAACTGTATGATATAAATAGAACCAACCCCAGGAGAGCATCTCAGAAGTGTGGCCAGGGTGGCACCGGTGCAGGTTTGCTTCTTCTTTGGTGCTCAATTCCACTGGGTTCAATCACTTCAAGATTAGATTGGGATTTGAGGAATTATAAAGGAAACGAATAATAACACAATTAGTACTTCATTATAACGTAGGGAAACAATTAAAACGGCAGGCCTGGCTATCTATTCATGGCTGAGCCGACCAGCAAATCCCAAATGCTGTTTCTGTGTATCAAGATCAAGGTGAATCCTTCCATTGTTCCTCTGAAAACACAGCCTCATTCAATCACTGTAACGGCTGAAGGTCAATAGGAAGTGGACCCCTCTGGAAGGCAACTCCTAGTCCAGGCCTGCATAGCACACTGACAACCAAGATGGGTGTGTGCAAAAGGCAGGGAGAGGCAGAGGAGTGGGGGGGGGAACAGAGGGGCTAACAAGGACAGAGAAAGTAAAGCAAGGCCTCTTGAATCCCAGCCTAAGTCTCCCTGGTCGATGGGCCAGTACATTCTAACCTCCAGGGCTGATTTTAGTAACTGAAATACTTGGACACTGAGGTCTTCCTTAGAGTTTTGGGATTGCATGAAGCAACCCCAGCCTAAGAAAGTAACAGCTGTCCACGAAGTCCAGGCATGCCACCGTGCCTGCCAGCCTCTGTAACCTGGGCCTCACCCAGCTCATCCAGCAGTGGGTGTCCTGTTGCACCAGGGTAGCGGGCGATCCTGAGCATCCAGCATGGGAAAGACAGGTATGGAAACAAAGAATCAGGCAGAAGGATACAGAGAGGAAAAGAAAGAGGGAGAAGGAGAAGGTGGAGGAGCAGAAAAGAACAAGGGAGGGCAGAGGCAAAGGAAAGAAAGAAAGGGGTCAGGAGGCAACTGTAGTTGGGATTTCAAGGGTGATGGGACGGCTATGGGCATCTCCTCCCCAAACAATGGCGGTCCATGAATGTCAAGGAAACCTGTGGGCAGACATGGATTTTCTATCACAGATGACTTTATAGGTTGTCCAGTCTGATTCATATTAATAGTTAGATGAATGTAATCCATTCAACGTGGATTACAAAGAGTTTCTTTCTCTTTCCTCAAAAAGTTTAAAATATATACTATAGTTAAAAATGTGATTTTGCTTAAAGTGGTTATAGGAATACTTTCAAAATACAATGTGCAGGTATAAATTTGAATTTGAAATATGCAGACTTTAAAAGCCATTTGGAGGAAAAGCCATTGAGCTGAAACAGAGCAGCAGTTGCTCACCCCATTTAGTTTCCAGGGCCCCCGGGAGGCTGCTTTCACCTCTGGCTCTGGGTTAGGTCCTTCAGCATCACCGCCCTTTTCTCAGATACTATTTTAAGGTGTGTTACATTTGTTTAATGATGCAAAGATGTGTTGCTTTTGTCTAACTCTGTGAAACTGTGTTACTTTGCCTGTCTAAAACACCTGATTGGTCTAATTAAGAGCTGAACAGCCAATAGCAAGGCAGGAGAAAGGATAGGTTGGGCTGGCAGGCAGAGAGGATAAATAGGAGGAAAAAATTGGGAAGAAAGATCAAGGAGCCAAGGGAGAAAAAGAGAAGCCAGCCACCTAGCCACACATCCTGACATGAAATAAGAAGAAAAGATATACAGAAATAGCGAAAGGTAAAAGCCCAGAGGCAAAAGGTAGATGGAATAATTTAAGAAAAGCAAGCTAGAAATAAGCCAAGTGAAGGCCGGATATTCATAAGTAAGAATACTTCTCTTTGTGTATTTATTTGGGAGCTGGGTGGCAGGCCCCACAAAAGAGTCAAAGAGCAAAATATCAAAACAGCTAACTATACTGTTCCTTCGCCCATTCTGGTACTGAGTATTTCAGCTTCCAGGAAGCCTCTCCCCTCTCTGGCTCCGAGTTAGCTCCTTCAGAACTGCTGTCCCTTCACCTTCCTGTCTCACAGAGTCTTGGGAATGTTGTCTTGCCAGTGGGGGGCTCCACATTGCACAGGGGGCTCGTAGCAGTCCAACCTGAGCCACCGTAGAGGACCGCCTCGATTCCTAACTCTTTCCCTCTGTTGCCCCGGAAGGTTAAGCCAGCACATTAGAACACATTAAAGGGAAAACGAAAGTGTTTTTTTTTCTTTAAATTTTATTTTTTATTTTCCTTTGGGCATGTGAAAGACTGGCACCCGCTTCCATTCCCAATCAAAGACAAGCTTCAGGGGAATGATCAGTGCACAAACTGCAGATTGCATAATTTGTATTCATAAAAAATATAAAGAGTCACATTAAAACTCTGTAGACTTCATCAGCAACTTAAAATGTGGATTCTTTAAGATTGCCCTGAAGTTATATGCCAATGTGCTAAGGATTTATTTTTATTTCTTTGCTATAAATATTCATTTGAGTTAAAGGCTTCAAATGTTTGTATCGGGCAACATATTGTCATTTTTAAACCAAGAAAGTGTTGTATTTATTGTTTCTTTAAAGGCTTTTTTTTTTCTCATAGGCTTTGGGATCAAGCTTATGAGATAAAGACTAGGAAGAAGTCTCGGACACTGGGAAACGTGGGGGTTTGGGGGATGGGAGAGTGGTTGTGACAGACAGCGTCACAGGTGTGGGTTCCTGTCTAAACCTGATAGACTCCCCACAGCAGCCTGTGAGGCTGGAGGGACAGCTGCCCTCCCTCAGAAATGCAAACACATCAAACAAAACCCATGGTCATGGGGCCAAAACACAGGCCCGCTTGAGGGCTTTAGCCGTGCATCTTATAATAAAATCCTTGCATCTAACGTGCAGTAAGCACTTCAATTCATGCTCATCTTGAGACATACATTATAAAGTTTAAATGCTGAAAAGCAAGACAACAGCATTTCTATTGTTGATAACAAACTACAGACTTGTCTGGTGGGGGAAGAATTCCTGAAATGTTTGACAAAGGAGCAGTGCTAAAGGACACAGTATTCGCTGTGGCGGGCTGCAGAGGGGAGGCGGAGAGGGGAGGCGGAGAGGGGAGGCGGGCCGTCCCTGAGCCCACAGATCTAGCTATGTGCCCTGTGATTAGGCTGCTAAACAATGGCACTGTGTCAGCTTGGAGGGGTGTGAACAATAGGCCTTTTTCTGGAAGTATCTGTAGGAAGAACACAGAGATCAGTCAACAAGGGGCTGAAATGGTCCTGTTATTCTCTCTAAAGATAATGTGCAATGGCTCCCCTGCGAGAATGCGGGTGTCCTTCCCACTGGGCTTCTTGTCTTCCCTCATTCACTATAGAATTTTTACCAACTTGCACCTGGTTTGACCAGCAGTCAGCTGGCTTTTGAGGATTCTCCCTATTTTATGCCCCCCACTCCAGATCGCAGAGACTCGGCAGCTGCACGACTGTGCTTTCTTTGGTTATAAAAGCAAGCTTGTGACAGCCTTTGCCAGATTCCGTTAAAAGCAGAATTAATTAGAGTCAACTCAGCAACTCCCCAGGACTTGTCCACTGAAGACAGTGATGACTGGGAAGGGTTTAGAGAGACAGAAGGCTGTAAGACAGTCTCCAGGACGCTTATCGTCTACTGTGCGGTGGACCACCTGGGCAGTAAGGAAGACGTGCCCTAAGACAGACTTCTGCCAAGTTAGAAAGAGATGGGTGCAAGTGTGTCAGAAAATTCTGGACAGTTCTGAAGCAGAGGGAGTTTGTGGGTTATGATGAGAGTGGAGGAGAAGGTAGCATTTCAATGGGCAGAGTAAGAACAAAGACTCGGATGGATGCATGGAGTGGCCACAGATAACCTAGACTGAATGACATCCAAAGTGTCCATCTAAATGAGAGGCAGACACAGGAAAAGCTACAACGAGAGGCTCTTCGGGCTGAAAACTGGCCCATGAAACCCTACAGTTAGGAGGGAATGTCTAAAGACCTGAGCGAATACTTTTACTTGAGAGAGGGGACCCCAAGGTCACAGAGATTGGCCGACATCGGGGAAGTACAGAGTGCAGGAGTTCACATGGGTACCAGAGGAGGCGGGGAGACGGCTGTGGGTGGGCAAAGACTGTGGGCATCAGAGAAGGCGGGGGTCAGATGGTACCAAGACTTTGACCCCGAGGAAAGGCTTTCTCACGGAACTTGATTTGAAGGCTGGGAGAGCCTCAGGCTGCTGGAAACGCATGGCGGTGATTTGTTGCTTTCTCTCCTAAGCTTGAAGGCCTTGGCCTGGAGGAGCTGAGGAAATGATGTCTGTCTATTTTATCTTTATCTTTTACTAAGAGTTAGCTACAATCCTTTCTTAAACTTCATCTCAGCCGTTTTTTCTCCAAGTCACTGAAATAACAGTATGTAAATAACAGCTAAGCTCAGACCCGCTCGGCAAGGGCTTTCCTGGTTGTGTGTGAACAGCCATGTACCCCAGAGAGTCAGGGTGGAGTTGGTGGTGCCACCGTGAGTGGGGACAGTCAAAGCCAGATGGAAGTGGCCACGGAAGGGAGATTGAGTCATTTGTGGCTCTGTCTCTCAGGGGATTGAGGAAACATGTGACTGGGAGCACAGTGTCACCTCTGCCCCATCCTAGCTCTTGGCTAGAGAGCAGACTTTCCTGAGGTTCCTTTGCTCTCGCTCTTGCCAATGTCTTACAAATCTTTCTGAGCAATGAAAACAGTCTGAATAAAGGGAGAGAAGTCAGTCTTGGCTGCTCTAAAGACGACCCTGTGTTCTATGAGGAGAATTCTAGGTCCCAGGCTGGGGGGGGGGGTGGTTGTCTGGGAAGGCCTTCAGATAAGCTCCACAGGGGCCTGTGCTGGGGACTCCAGAGCCTTAGCCTCTCCTCCTGCAGGGTCTGTCTGCCCCTAGCATCTAAGTGGACTCTCTTCTGCCAGCCAGGTCACTCCCTCCCTCACTAACTTCCTCCAGAGACCAGATGTCCTTTGTGGCTACCTGAGTCATTGTGTTCGGCTTGTAACTAAGAACTTTCTGTTAGGAGGGCAGTCAACACCATTCACCAATTATTGGGATGGGAAAAGCAACACAACAGGTCTAGCTCCAGCTGCACCATTAAGACCTTCCTTAGAAGATGACCCCCTTGTCTCCTTGGAAGAATAGTTCTTATTTTGGGGTTCTGTTACTTCTGTTTAACAAAGATTTATACTTGGGCAGTTACCAGATAAAATCTACAAAAAGAAGCGACAGACCACCCTGGATCCTGACTGTGCAAGCACAAACCAAGAAGCCATAAGCAGCTTGTCCTGGGGTGACCAGGCCCCAGCATTTACATAAATGGGGACAGTGAATGCCAGCTTTGTCTGTCACAGCCGCTGGGCTCATGGCACCAGGAGCAGCTGACTGCTGATGCTGAAGGCTTGGTGGCTGCCTGCAAACACACTTTCACAGAACTTTCTGTCCCTCTCCCCACTCCCCCAAATCACAAATGGAGGCTGCTTACTGGGGGACCACTGTGTCAAATTTCCTTAAAGGAAGTGAAATAGAACATGGAGCCATTTCATGTGTATGGGAACATGGGAGAGGCCACCAATCCATGCTCTGAGAGTCCATTGGCTACAAAAAGGATCAATGATGACCTCCAGCTTCTGCTGTATCAGAGAGCAGTGAGCAGGTTGTGGAGCCCTTGGCTCATTCTGTTCTTCCCTACATCAGGTAATAGCCCAGTCATTGACCATGGGGCATTCTGAGTTTTCTACTGCTCGCTAAGGGGTGGTAACTTAAAAGAATGGAAACAAACGGGCAGCACCATGCTGCCCAAGCCCGCCGTAGTCAACGCAGCTGGTGTCATTCGTCCATCGTTGGCCTGGTTTCTCTTCAGCAGAATTAGGTTAGATTTGTAGCTCAGGGTGGCACGTCCTTTGGTCACGCAAAGGAGCTTTGTATGCACATTATAAATCTCCACTTGCATTTGGCAAAAATGTTTTCTGAAGTTACCATGCCATTGATTTCTTAAACTATCTTTGACCTTTTGTTTTCCAGTCGAAATGGATGTTTTGTTAGGTCAACAAAGTGGCTAACTCTGCTTTTTCAGAGGAGACCACACTGAACGGTCTCACATATGCCTTTAATCTCAGGGCTCGGGAGACAGAGGCAGGCAGAGTTCTGTGAGTTCCAGACCAGCAGGAGTTGTATGTGAAGTGGTCTCAAATGAGGGAAGTGGGGCTAGAAGGACGGCTCATTGATTAAAGCACACACTCCTTCTTCAAGGACTTGACTTGGTTCCCAGCACCTACATGGTAGCTCACAACTGTCTCTAACTCTGGTTCCAGGGGCTCTGATGCCTTTCACATGATACACACACATGCACACACGCACACAGGCAAACTTTCATGCTCATAAAATATAGATAATTTTTTTAAAAAATTGAAAAAAAGACAGGTTATCATATCAGAGATTTTTTTCAGGTTTTAGCTTTTATTTCTTAACTGTCCAAAGCCAATATCTACAGAGGAACAGCATCCCGAGAGCTCCTAGGCACACTTGCACTAAAGCATGCATTCCCCACAAGGGAATGGTACCTGGACGGACCACTGCGGCTCTCTTTCAGGTCTCGGACACAATACAAGAACAACACATGGACAAAGCCAGGCTCAGCTCAATGGCAGCTGCAGATACTGAAGGATATTTGATTTGGTGCAGGTCATGGCCTGAAAATGGTGCTAGGCAAAGTATGAGAAAGACAACGTCCAGGAAAGGGCCAGGCTGCCTTCTAGAAGCATGGACCGTCACACACACAGGTCACCCCTCCCTTGCTGTGACTGCAGCTTCCCAAGGGAGGAACCTTGGTCTGACTCAGTAGAGGAGAGCAGTGTTAGAAAGACATCGGACCTTGGCTTCCGCTCTGTAGTTTTAGGGCCTAACTATATATTCTTTGTGTTAGAGATAGTAGGAAATCATTTTGATGAGGGATACGATTGGGTTCTGAATTTGCATCAAAGCAATTTATGCAGGATTAAATTATTTCAACAGAGACTCTACATTTGGTAAATGCCCACTATATTCAGCCTCAGACAACTACTTAGGAGAGTGTTTTCTATGCCCAGAAAAGATCTTTGTCTCCCTGATGAGATACTGAAGGCACAGCTATGCTTGGGGACACTGTCTGCGCAGAGCACATGGCTTTATTTAGAAAATATTGCTATATAAATGCTCACAGTCACAACATAGCAGCAAAGTGACAATTACAATAAAAAAGTATTATAAGTGGTCTTTGAAAGAGACGTGATCCCTGTGGGACTTTTACTCATTCTCTGTTTATTACCATACTAAAGAGTGGACATTTATTTGGTGTTTAGTGGGAACGCAGAGGACAGAAAGCCCTGTCGCTCACAATCTCCTTCCACAGTGGTGGAGATGCACACTTGATAGGACAGGCAGTCTCATGGTCACTACCACTGGGCAGACGCTCTGCGGTGAGACCGTGTCCCTGAAGGAGACCCCTGGCTAACTGCATGCAATGCTAGGACCTTCCCTGAGCAAACCTTCTGGACCCGAGAACATGAGGAGAAATCTGGCCACTTATGGGGGAACAAAATTCCATTTGGTGGGGGTGTGGGAAAGGAGGAGATGGGAGTGAAGAAGCCAGCAGCCAGATGGGATGGCTGCAGGCAATGTGCTGTAAGTAGAGGAGTGTGAGTTAGGGTGGAGGATGACTCCAGCTTCTGTGGCAATCAGGGGATGCACTCAAGGATGGACCGGGGAATCACATGTGAGGCCCCTATTCATCAGCCTGAGATGGGGATGAGAAGGAGCCTGAGCTTGATGCAGGAGCAGCAGACGGAGAGTGTGAAAGAACCTTCTTCCCACAGCAGCAGGACTGAGAAAACTCACTGGAGTGGTGAGGACAGCATCTAAGATGGGGCTGGAGCTCAGGATGGCAACAGACCTGCCTGCTCACACACACTGGGCACACCATGGGAGCCGAGGTGTGCAAAGGGAGCCATGAATTCAATTCTAGTCGTTTGGGCTTGGGTGACTGAAGTATAGCTGAAGATATGAACTTGGTGACTGAGAGAGAATGGAGCTTTAGGAAAATAGATTTGGGAACTAGTGACCTGGAAATGAAATGGCAACCTCACCCAAATGAGCGTGGAGGTCAATGCCTGGGGGAGCAACTGTAACTACCGAGCAGGTGGAGAAAGAAGAGAGTGAGAATACATGGAGGAGGAAAATAAAAAATAATATATATTAATAAAAATCATAGGGTACAGATGGCATAAGGTCAACCTATGAGTGCCTAACAATAAACATGCAGACTTCCCTCTGTACACACCGAGGCCATGGACGGTGGGGGCTGATTAGATGACCCTGTTGGACTGATCAGGAGTGGAATACAATAGTCCCTCAGGAAGAACTCAGTGGTCCGCAGAGATTCCCTAGTGGAGCTGTACCAAGCTAAACTGATGTAAGGGCGTGCTGTCAAATTTTAGCCTGTGAGCTGGGACTGGAGCTGTCCTACAGCAGAGGTAGAAAAATGCACCTGCCTGCAGCTAGACAGTTAAAGAGACAGTAAAAGTAATTAAAAGATAACAGACAGACATAGATTAAAGGAGTAAAGATAATAAATATTAAAAAGTGATAGAGAAAAAATAGCCACATAAAGATGGAAAAATAGAGAGTCTGGATTATGTATATGATTGTTTTTTCTTTGAATTTTTTGACTGTGTAGGAGCTAAGTACAGAGAGACATTTCATTGTACAGGCTGCTACGTTAAACCAACATATATATATTTTAAAGGTATCTCGACTTCAAAACTTGAGTCTAAGGATTTGTTGCTTTGAAAAAGAGGCTCTGTTTTTGTTTCTACAGAAGACAAAAACCTGTGGATTCCTTGATGGAACAAGAACTTCCCCCCAAAATGTCTCTGTAAACCCTAAAATCTTTGCCCAATAAACAGCAGTAAGCGGTTTGGAGAAAACTATGATTAAATTCCCAAAATGATTGTTTATAAATGTTTACATTCATTTTAAAAGAGTTGGTTATAAATGGTTAGTGGAAATAAGGTAGATGTGATATAGAGATGAATACTTTGTATTGGTATGGTTCTTAGTCTATTGATACAAATTTATGGTTGATTTTGTTACACTGTGTATATGTATTGCTGCTCTTATTTAAGATATTATGTTTGTGCAACTCTTTTAAAATGTAATGTATAAGAAATACAGATTAATCATTTATAATCGTCAAATTTGTAGTCATGTTAGTTAGGTTTTCTAGGTATATAGAGATATATTTCAGTTAGATAGATAATCTTCAACACTTCAAAAGCCTACTGAATATGGCATTTAAAATATTTTAAGAATTTAGACTTTTCTTGGCAGTGAGACAGGTCTGATCTTGGCAGCACCAATCTACTTCAAGAGGATGATGGGCATCAAAGAGGCTCTTTATGGAATCTGCTAACCATTTGGGTAAAAGGCTGCCCTTGTCTGGACTGCCTAATGTTATGCTGCATGAAATGGACACGCAGGACCCACAGAAAAGTGGCTGCTCCACAGAGGAAACTACCAGACATTCCACAGGACACAGAAGAAAGCAACTGATGAACTTTGCCAGTACAAGGCAGAACAGATCTTCAAATTTCCTGCTTCACTGAAAAGTTTAGCTTTTACTAAACTTTTTTAGTTTAGTAAAACTAAAAAAAAAAGTTTAGTTAAACTTTTTTTTTTTTAGTTTAGCCATATACTAGGGGCCTATAGGCTGAAGACGTATGCCTCAACATTACAGAAGAACTCTGGGTGACTGTCCAGGCAGAAAGATGTCCCTGTCAATTCTAAAGTTTTAGGAGTTGCTTATAATGCACTTCCTGTTTACTTAGGCAATATTATATCCTTTTGGGGTTTTTGATGGCATTGAAGAATAAATAGTTATAGTTATTCTTAGTTATGATAAAGGATAAATTAGATATAAACTTTAGACTCACAAAGATAGGATAGAGTATTTTCCTTAATTTTCTAAATGTAAATGGACTAAATATAGTAACTGTAATTCTTGCTTGATAACTGTTTTGTTATATGTAATTTTACTATGTTAAAGTTAAAACCTTCCTTTTTATTTAGAAAGAAAAGGGGAGATGATGTGGGATTCCCCTCTGTATAGTGTGAATATGTTTTATTATATTGGTTAATAAAGAAGCTTTTTCAGCCAATGGCTTAGCAGAGTAAAGCCAGGTGGGAAATCTGAACAGATATATATATATATATATATATATATATATATATATACATACATATATATATATACATATATATTATAGAGAGAGAGAGATAGATAGAGAGAGAGAGAGAGAGAGAGAGAGAGAGAGAGTAGGCAGAGTCAGGAGATGCCTTGTAGCTGCTGAAGGAGAAAGGTGCCAGAACCTACTTGTAGGCCACAACCTCATGGCAATACACAGATTAATAGAAATGGGTTAATTAAAGATATGAGCTAGCTAGGAATATACTTAAGCTATTGGTCAAATTGTTGTAATTAATATAGTTTCTATGTGATTATTCGGCTCTGGGTGGCTGGTAATGAACGGGCCATCTCCATTTACACCTGAGTCCCCAAGGTCCCCTGGAGCTGGCTAACATGTGGGGCTCATGTTTTGCATTTCCTGTGAAGATGGGCCGGGGTCACAGGAACTGTGTGGGTTGCTTTCTCAGAAAGCCTCCTGATCCTTTCTGTCTCCTTTTCTACTACAACTCCAGGTTCATGCTGGTCACTTGTCCCCATTATTTTCTTCATAAAGCTCTGTGGTAACAACAGAGATGACAACCTCTCCCCTCTCACTTTTTTCTTTCTGGTGTCAGACCCCTGGTGGCCTCTGTTACACGTGGCCCCTCCCACCCCCTCGTTGCCAGTAAGCTGTGGGAACCTGGGAGTGAGTTCTCAGGTAGATGCGTCGTTTTAGGACCTTTCAATTATTATTTCCTAAGAAAAATTTAGGCATCCATAGCAATACTGTTACATAGGACAGTTAACAGCATTAGCTCTGGTGTGGCCTGTGGGAATAGTGTACATGCACAAACACATACAAACACACATGCACACACATGCATGTGCATGCACACCCATACACTCACTTCCCTTTTTGATTCAGGGGTTCAAAACTCTTCCCAATTCCTAATCCAAAGCAAGACCTAAACATACTGCATAGTTGTTAGGCTCTAACTGCATAGTTGTTAGGCATTGCTCTAACAATGTCCTTAAGGTTTGAGGCTCAAACTTTCACCCTTAGGTGATTATGAACAGGAGACCCAGGTGGGTGACAGTTGTAATCGAGCTATCACAGAGGCAAGTGTTGAGAGCGGGTACAACTCAAGGCACTCAAGAGGCAGTTTACCCACAGACCTTAGCAGAGAGCTAAACAGACGTCTAGGAAATAAGAGCTGCCCGGGAAGGCTCCGTTAGTCCATGTTCCATTGCCTCCGAGGTCCGTGTAGTAGCAACACAGTAAATTTCTCAAAGAGCTGAGTGCAAGGAGCTAAATCTGCACATTGATTTTCCTTCTCTGTGTGCAGCTGAAGGCTAATGGAAAAGGATGCTGGGGATGTGCTAGTTTCAACCGGCTGAAGTCCAATAGGAACAGACTAAGCCCCTGTTAGAGGGATCTCTTTCACACTGAAGTCTTGGCAGAGCTAAACCCAGTTCCTTTCACTGCCCCAGTGCAGCTCCGATGCTGTTCCAGTGAGCCACACCCGCCCGGTGACAGGCTTCCTACAGCACACGGCCTGAGGAATTTTCCGTATTTTATTTTCAGCCCTGTTAGCATTTCTCTGCTTTGAATTAAGAATGCAAAAAGGAAATATTTTATAATAAAATCAATAAAGGACACACAATTTCATTATAGCTATAGTTTTAAAATCATAAACCTCCATTTTCTTCATTTCAGAGACATATTTAATCATTTCAGACACAGGACATTACTTCATTTAATTACTATGGTAAAAGCTTAGTAAGACCATTTGATCCATTTAACAAGCATAATGAAAAGAGTGGCCATGTAACAGTTCTGTTTGGCCACAAATCAAGATTAGAGAGTTCTAAAGTTTTCTTTTTCTGGCTTTCTGTGTCATCTCTCAGTCTCCCCAACCCTTACTCAGTGCTCACTGTAAATTCCACCATGTTGCTCAGTAAATCTGTTCTTGTTGTCGAGGAGAACAGAGAACAGATAGGACTTTTAGGTGGACTCAAGATGAAGCCTTGAAAATCAAGACCACTATGTATGCACGCTCACATACAAGGCAAACTCTCCAGGGCCTCTCCTCGGTCTGCTCAGCTCCGCTGGCCCACATGGTGCCAGCATGTACCACTCACCGTCCCCGCTGAATTGGCGAATGCCTTTATGCCCTATGGAGCTGTTCGCCTGACCTAGATGGTGTCCGCCTTTATTCGCTCATTCAGCTAATCCTTGTGGAAAGGCAACAGGGACCAGCCTCTTGTTTCCTGGCTACATCTTCTCAGCCACTCCAATTCTCTGTCCTTCCCTATTCCTTCCATGAAACGTCATTAACTGCCTAGGACAGGCACAATCCCACTGTGTCTGGTCTCAGAGTATTTGCCCCTACTCCTCTAGTACACAACAAAATCTTTCCAACTAACTGTGAACCCTTAGAGCAGACAATGCTTTGTCAGCCGTAACCTCTGCGACCTCGAACAAGCTGGTTAGGATCTGTGGTTTTCAATATGTCTATAGGACAAATATTTTGTCATAAATCAAATGAAATCAAAATGAGATTGCAAAGCTAGAGCATGCTGTTAACACGAAGCATTCATATTTCATATTTATCTCAGTATTTACACAGGGGTTTTAGATGGTTTTTAATAGGCCGACTATCTAAAACTCCCGTCTGTAACTGAAGGCTTCAAAATTCTTCTCAGTAACATTTGTGGACTTTAAGAGAGGCTGTTGTAAGAGACAAACGCCATGCTCATCACTGCGAGTCTCTTCTCGGGTGTGTCCTGACTCTCAGGATAGCAGCTGTGGGATTGCCACCTTGAAAGAAGACAGTGACCCTCAGTGCCAGCCATTTTGGACTGATGTTATAGACAGAACATTCCTATGGTGGCTCTTCTATTGCATTTTCACGGACAGATAGGAGACAGCAAGATGGACTCAGCAAAGCCTTTGAGGGTTAGAGATTTCCCACTCTCTGCTGTCGTGAGGAGGAATTTTCAGGAACAGGAGAGAGACTAGCCCACACCAGGTGCTCACAGTGGACCCCACAAAGCTTCTGTGGGCTCCCCACTTTCAGGACAGGAAGAAATAAACAGAGTGAAACTCTTGGAATATTCCTAGGTGACCTACGTGAGCTGAACCTTGGTCATACACTAGCCATGACCCTGGGTCTTCAAAGCTCCCTGCCGGCTGCAAAGCTGCAGGAAGCACTCTCTAACTTTGTACTCTCCTCAGTTCGGGGCTCTGGGCTGCAGGCGGGTCACAAATGGAGTCCACAGTCAGTGCATCTGGACTCAGTAACCTACTGTGTGAGCATTCTAGCCTAGGAACACCCCCCCCACCCTTAGGCTGACAAGAGGGACCCAGGGCATGACGGGATGCCAGGAATTTGACTCATTGAGTTAGGACCACATTTATTTTAACCAGTGGGAAGAAAACAAAACCGAAATCGAATTTTAGGCTACTGTATGGATAACGAAACTTGTCTGCCTAATTGGGAAAAAATGTTCATAAAAAGCTGTGGCTGGGGTTGTCCTGTTTTCCCCCCTATCTCTAGCAAACCATCTCCCATTCTCTCTCCCCACCACATGAGGATCCATTTCCAAGGACATGTCTTAGGGGTAGAGTGTTCTCAGAGTGGGGAGGACAGCTGGCTGGAGACTGGGAACAAGGTCGCAGTGTTCATCTCTGGAGACCACAGAAGAATGGAGAATTGGTTCTTTCATCTCCAGCCTCCACTCTGCCTTCTGCTGCCCTGAGTCTCTGCTGTCCCCAAGTGGCCAGCTGGGCCATGTAGGTGACCCTGAGACGCTAGGGGGTAGGTGGAATATCCCCAAGGCTTCCTGTTTGCTGAGGTTGCAAGCCTGGATGTGTTAACCCCTCATTTGTGGGACAGTCTGTGCACGATGCCAAAGAGGGCGGTAAGCTATTTGGAGCCATAGTCTCAGGGGCAAAGGCACTGGTTCCAGCAGTGGCAGCAGGGTAGCAGAAGGACCGTAGGATGAAGTTGAGACCAGGGTCTGCCTCCTGTGGGTCACAAAGCTGTTGCCATGGTGACTGAAAGGTTTTGGGGGGAGCTGCTTTGACTTAACCAAGAGGCTGTAAGTCTCTGGATGCAATGAGTCCTCTCCTAGCTATGGAGGCTCACACACTGGTTCTATTGTCCTAGTGCTCCTGCATGCATACTAGCTGAGTCCCATTCTTCTAAGAGTTAAAATGAAAATAGCAACTGATAAACATATCCACAGCATTTTGTATATGGTCACTCCATGAGAGGTAGACATTTACCATAATTTGTGTCATCTTTGTTTATAATTTGTGAATTTATTTAGAAAAACATAAAACTGGATTTTCTGTGTATATCTCCAACCTAAGGAAACTACATTTTGCTCCCTATACGCTGGGAGAACCGCACAAGCTCTTCACAGGTGTGAAGGGGGCGGAACTCCTTTTTGGCAGCCAGATATGAAGCCCTCAGGAGTTCCCAGCATTTCCCACTGTGTGTTTCTAGACTCTTAGATGACCCATGTAACCAACGGTGCTTACCCATTTTCATCGTGGAGAACAAGAACCACTCGAGCTGGGCATAGTGGGAAATGCTATGAAGCCACCGTGATATGTTGACAAATGTACCTGTCAATAACCTTAAGCAAGGGAGCTCTCCCAAATGGAAAGTATTTATCTCCATTATTCAGAAATTATCAATCAAGTGATTGATTGCTTCCCCCAGAGAAGCTGGTGCATGCAGGAAATGGGCCATGAGGACTTAATCTTGAGCAGAAGCTTCAGTCTCTTAGAGCTGCAGGTCAGACGGAAAATCAGAGACAGAGTATGCCTGGCTTAGAAGGGTTAAGTGATCCGACCCAATGATGGGATGCTGTGAATGCTTTCAAAGTTGATGGCAGCTTTGGGACGGCCTTGCGAGGTTGGAGCAGCTTCTGGTAGACTGGGAATGAGCACTCTCGACTTGTCAGGTGAATTCAGGAGCACTTGAGGAGACGGAGTGTCGGATGGTCCCTGCCTGTGGTAGACTGGGAATGAGCACTCTCGGCTTGTCAGGTGAAGTCAGAAGCATTTGATCAGAAGGAGTTCAGATGGCCCCTGCCTGTGTGACCTGGGGTGAGACGCTCCACTTGTCCGACTTGCAGACACATCATCTTCAAGTACAAGGAGTTGACTTACAAAGTGAACACCACCATGATGACCACAAGAACCACAGATGGACTCTGCCTTCAAGGAGGAGGGATGCCATACTCTATAGTTGGGACCATCACTGGGCATAAACACAGGCTATACAAGATGTCTGGCTGAGATCTGTTACTTCTACAATGAAGGCTCAAGGAACGGTTTGAGCCCTGGTATCCCTACAGGTCCTGGGCCTCATCTGAGGGGGCTCAGTTGGGCACAGAAGTCATTAAGAGAAAGGGTAGGACCGTTACCACCTCTCCATTTCTGTCCAGGGTACCAGTGGCCCAGTTCTAATTGTGTGGCGTATCTTCAGGAGCTCTCTCTGCACAGTCTAGAATAGGTTTTCTCCAGCTGCTGGCTTTCAGAGTCAGGTGAAGAGCATCATGGACTTTCTCACTTCCAGTCCAGGACCCTGGCGTGTTCCATTCGGGCCACTCTCTTGGTACTTTTATGCAGTGGTATCTCTAAGGACATGAACTGCCTCTTAGTCCCTCCCATCCCCCTCTCCTTCTTAATTGTCTCTCTTTCATTCCTCTGTCCTTCCTGCTCTTCCTCCGTCCTTACCTTCCTTTCCATTTACCCAGCACAGAGTCTTGCAATCTGGTGAGCACTCAACAAATGTCCTCTAGAGCAGTGTTCTCAGCCTTCCTAAGGCTGCGACCCTGCAATACAGTCCCTCGTGTTGTGGTGACGCCAACCACAAAACTATTTTCATTGCTACTTCATAACTCCAATTTTGCTACTGTTCTGAATTGTAATGATGAGACTTGAGTAAGGAGAGGCTGGCACACTCTGAGGAGAGGTCTCCTGTGAATACAGGAACTAATCCCTGTGAGCGCTGACTGACAAGTCCAGGGGGCTCAGAGTCTGCTGAAATGATCCCTAAAGTAGAGACCCTTCATGGTAGCAATGGCTTTGTGTGGTTTTTCCCAAAGGCAGCGAAGCAGACAGTGACTTTCTATACTGTTTATATATTCATTTTAATAACAGGAAAAGTAGTATCACTCACTGCAGTCTGCGTGATGTGATGTCCAGGCATTTGGGACCTGTGGCTTTAAGAATCCTAGCCAGTGCTGCAGACTTGCTGGCTCCTGAGCCGGCCTACAAATCAACTGGACCTGCTACAGTTACAGAGGAAGGGTGTTTTGCTTAAGAAATCTCTTCCAGGGGAACAGTCGCTTGAAAGAGGTGTAGGGTGTCTGGGGCATTCCTGAATCCTGGGTTTTCTTGTTTGGTTACCCTGGATAGTTCATCTGAACCATAAGTGTCCACTGGCACACAGTACCAAGAGTCACGCCCTCTGAACTTGTTCAGAATCTGCTAATACACTCTGTTTGGAAGGCCTCAAGGTAAACTTCATCTGCAGTGTGGGAAAGAAGGGAGAGTAGAGCTGCTGGTGGCGGCGGTACTGGGGACTGAGTGTAGAGCCTCCCAGGAGGGTAAGCGCCATTGCACTGAGCACCAGCCCCTGCCACAGCCCCATCATCCTTGGTTAGGATGGATTCTCCCATGTCATGCTCTTACCCATGTCAATGAGCTGGACAGACACACTGTGGTTTCTACAGTGGGCTCCTGACTCTGGATGCTGATCACTGGTCCTGCCCTGCTTGGTAGGGTAACACGGCTCTGTTTTGAAGAGCAACTGCTTTTGGGAAATGCCATTTTTTTTTTAAATTTTAGTGTAATTTTCAAAAAAAATTAGAGGTAATCTAGACTAACCCATTATTTTTATTTTCAAAATAGCTTATTCTGACTACATAATTCTTCATAGAACAGACAAGTGGTAAGGAAAGAGGATTAAAAACCTAGAGTTCTCTATTGGCAGAAGTAGCCATTTTTGCTCTCTATGTATATTTTCTAACCTTTGCCGTATTTGAGACACACAAACACACACACACTCTGTCTCAGCAGCACAGAATTAAGATTTTTATTATATATGTCCTAGCACCTTTTTTAAAAAACTGAATTTCATTATGACAGTTTTGTCCCAGGCTTAGCTGTTCTCCACCCAGTTAAATGCTAACAATCTTCTTTCCTGACAACAGGACGTGAGTCCTACCTAGCGCTTCACACCTTAGTGGGGAGGTAACCCATTTCACTACCACTGAAAACAGACTGACGTGTCTAAGGACCTTAGTCTCCTGTCTTTGTTTTAGTCCTAGATTTAAAATGGTCAAGTCAAATGTATGATTATGTTAAAATCTACTGGGCATACAGATTTATTCTGCAAATCAGAGATGCAGGTTGAAGGAACTGGGATTTTCTGGGGAGGACACGCCCCCAGTGCCAGAGGTTGGCCCTGAACCCTGTCTTCCTCTTCTCAGACTCAGAGCTCACCTGACTCCCACCGACAGCTTAGTATGTGTTTCAGAGCCAGCCTTAGAGAAGAAAGCAAGAGCCAAGCTTACCCACAGTGCTTTGTAATTCTCCCCAGGAAAAGTTCACTTCCGTTCCACCTCTGAGAGGAAACAGAAATAGCTGTTGTGTAGAGTTGTAGAAATTTTGAGCATTCTCAGAATGCCCGTGTGTGTGTGTGTGTGTGTGTGTGTGTGTGTTTGCGTTCGCACGCGTGCATGCACGAATGTGCAGGTGTGTGTGACTGTGTGCCCACCTGTGTGTGCACATGTATGTGCATGTATACAGATAAAAGGTCACTCTATGACCTGGTCAAAGAGGCTTCTCTGAGGTGCCTTGCTGCTAATCCTACTGACTAAGCAAAACAGAATCTCTTGTAACTCAGAATAACAAGAATCCAGCTTATTTTCCTCGTAGTTCTGGTAGCTTCCATTTGGGTGAGCACATTGTGTGGGCATGGGATCTTCCAGGCTAACTAAGAGCAGAGAGGAGCAGTTCATTGCAAATTTACGAAGCTGGCTTTAAATCTGACAGTTTAAAAAGCTAGTTGTCAATTTTGTGTGTGTACCAAACTTCCAAGCCTTGTCTTAAAATAATGACCATGGCTTAATCAAATGTAGACACTTAGGGTTCCCTGGAATTCTAGTAAAGGGCATTGCTAAGTTTAGAAGACAGTAGTGCAATTTGCATACTTATTGGGGCCCTGGCTGTGGAGAAGATCAAGGGCAGACAAGGCCCTCAAAGGGCAGGCCCATTAACTGTGTGCAAGTTGACAGGCCTCTTACTGATTTTGATATAAAAGTGAATCCATGGCAGAGTGTGAAATGGAAATGACCACCACCCCCAAGGGGGCAAACTGACTTTCTCTCACATTCTTCCTGGGGGGGAGGGGAGCTGGGGAACCCAAGAGGGGTGGCTAAGCTAGGAGCCACAA
The DNA here is from genome assembly GCF_903992535.2 of Arvicola amphibius. Lineage (NCBI taxonomy): Eukaryota > Metazoa > Chordata > Mammalia > Rodentia > Cricetidae > Arvicola > Arvicola amphibius. The sequence goes on from NC_052054.1 coordinate 6,270,997, forward strand.
ACCTGCAGGCTCACACTCTGCTAGGAAGAAATCAGTATGCCTTCTCTGTGGTCCTCTGTATACCTCCACTGCCAGCCTGGCCAACCTTAGTCACTCTTGAGGAACTGAGGGGAAATGCATCATATTTCTAGGTTAATTTTGAGCCTTTTCATCTTTGAAGAGTCATTATCGACGTGGCACTGGGGGAAGACACCATCCTCTGCTGTAGACCCAGGACACTGTGAGGCCTTGGGGAGGTCTTTCACCTCTCTGAACTCAGTTCCACCTCAAGGCAAAGAAAGAAATGGTCATTGCTTAGCGCAGAGTTGATCTGCAAGGCATGGTGAGGCAAACCGCTCCTCAGGCCTGCCCTGAGTCGGCTCAGCCAGCACTGGCTACCGTTAGCGCCAGCACCTCTTCCACTGGGTGCCATTTCTCTGTCTCCACTGTCAGGTGCCAGCTTCCTCCCCCACCCTGGAGATTCTTCACTGCCAGAGTCACACTTGAACGCCATTCCAGCAACCACGGTACTTCTCATCAAACAGATTCTTATCACAAGCGCCCGTGTTCTAGTTTGCTGTCAAATATTACGGCTGACACTAAATAAATTTTGAATCCCTTAAAACTTCAAAACCAAACTAAATGAGTTGTGTTGCTGATAGCTGATACAAAAATCTTTATGCTTTTATTCCACAGAAAAGTCTGCCTGATTGTTTCTGAGACTTCTGCAAGGGAAGGCCCTTCGATGTCTGTTTCATTTGAGGAACTGAGAATTAGGAGCTATGTTATAGAGCAATAAGGAATTTCTTGTAAGGTTGGCTACGAGTGAGAAGGAGCAAGAGGGTTACAGGGGGGCGGAAGTTGTGACACAGAAAGGCTCAGATGTGTGGAGCCTGCAGTTCACGGATCACACGCATCTCATGAAAGGGTAAATGTGGCCAACACATTACAGAAGACAGTCTCATACTGTGATGTCAAAATGTAGGACACCCCTGAACCAGTTTGAGATGAAGCAAGACTACAAAAAAGTTTAGCTGGCTTGAGGAAAGAGAGACACACCTGGACACATGGCACACTTGTGAGAGTGTCACTGGAGGAGAGCAGTCACTGTGAAGGGGACACAAGGAAGTGTTTTCATCCTTGTGAGGGCTCAGATTCTATGGCAAGACAGAGTCCTTGAGAGGCCAGGTCAATGCTGAGCCCTGAGGGTCAACCCAGGGATGGGAGATTGCCATCTACTGGTATTTGCCGAAAACTGCAGTCGCATGACCCTTGGTGGGGTGGGGGTGGGGGGTACAAGCAAAGGAACAAAAAGTCTGTGCAGGAAGCATCCTTACAGGTCGGCTCACGCAGCTGACTAAGTGGCTGGGAAGTCAGAAATGGAAAGAGCCACTTTGAGCCCTTGGCGCTCTACCTGTGAGAGTGACTCGGGCCATGTGTCAATGCATTCTCTAGGACAGTCGTTCTTAGCCTTGCCAACACCGAGATCCTTTAAATCAGTCCCTCATGCTGTGGTGACCTCCAACCATGAAATTCTTTCATTGCTTCTTCGTAGCTGCAATTTTGCTACTGTTAGGAATAATAACGTAAATATCCGGTCTGTTGGATACCTGATATGTGACCCGATGGTGGTCGACACCCCCAGGTTGAGGGTGGTGGATCTGGGAGGGTGCTAGCGAAACCCTAGTCTATCGCTCTCAAGTCTCCCGACATGCACAGCCATCACCGTCAGGTCTCATCTGACACTGGCCCGGGCTGACCCTGACACTGGCTGATACCTGGGCCACTGTCACGTAGTTTCCTGTCCTGCGCCCCAAGCTCCCTTTCCTCCAGCCTCACTGACTCAGCAGCTCTCCATCCTTTCTTTTAGGGGCTGAACTGTGGCCCTGCCCTTTGGAGTTTACCCTCAAGCCTTAACTTCTACTCCCTGAGGGCTTGGCTGGACGTGGAGGGAGGGAGTGTGTTTAGTGAAATGCCAGAGGTAAAATGAGGTCTTTAGAAAGAGGTGAGGGTGTAGACATAGAGACTGACAGACAAGGAACAGATACAAGGACACAAAGGCAACCATCTGCAAGCCCAAGAAAGGCCTCAGAAGAAGGCAGCCTGATGACATCTTGCTCTTGGACTTGGGGTCCCTCTGGGAACATGCATTTCTGTTGCTTGCATGGCCTGGTCTAAGATATGCCATTACCAATGCCCTCACAGGCATGGACACAGCATTCAGGGCAGCTGTTAAGGCTTCTTCCTACCCAGCCAGCCCCACAGCATATCTCCTCTGAACTCCTTGCCAGATCCCTAGGCACATTCTAGAAATATCCTTTTTCCACATACCCTACCTGCCAGTCCCTAATCCCGGATAATCAGAATGGGTGATCATGTGATAATTTCCGTGGCCAAGGCCAGGGCCAGGCTGGCCCATGGAGCAGTGTTCACAGCTACGGGTAGCAGAGCCAACTCTGTGTCCCACCCCGCAAGTCTTCCCTACCTCCATATGGCTCCACAGTCATTCCATACCAGCTCAGCTCACAGCAAACTAGCCTGTGTATCCTTTCTGCTTGGCTTCTCTGTTCAGCACCTGACCCTTGACCTTAGCTGGAGGCTGAGGCATCAACTACTTCACTGACCAAGGCACTCTCTTTGGTTCCGACACTCCATGTCTAGGAAGCCTATTTCTTTCCCATCCTTGGGATAGATTCCCAAACATGTGACTCTGGGGGTGGGGTGCAGACACAAACCATTGCCACACCACCCCCAAACCAGAAAAGAACAAACAACAACAACAACAAAAATCAAAAGTGAACCTAGACAGTACGATAAGCTTCAGTGGAACACAACCTGGAAGGCACTATACAGGTTTTATTAACTAAGAAAAACCTGGGATTAATGTTTTATACAAACCATTTTACTCATGATTTCTGGCTAAGAGGCGGCTCAGTAGAGAACACAGACAAAAAAATAATAGCTAATAACAAAATTAGTACCAGGCAAGGACTCTGCTGTGTTAGCAAACAACGAGAACCAGAGCGTGCACTACAGAGCTGTGCTAGGTTTCCTTCTGGCAGCCCTCAGTCAAATGCTGACAGTATTGGAAGCTGGTAAAAATCAGTGAGACAGAAGTTGATCCATTGTTTGTGTTAGAAGAGCATGGTCACCACACCAAGTACTGCAGCCAAGCCAGAGGAGGAAGCCACAGACACAAACAGTTAATGCTTCCAAAATTCCTTCAGAACAGCATTTGGTGTAGACGGCCAGTGTTCTATGCATGGCACACTTCCAGCATCTGTGCTGATGACCTGACCTGTGCTCACAACAGGAGAGCTTGGGGACGGGCACAGCTGTGCTTCTAATACAAGTGGTATCCTTTTGTCTTACAGAGAACCCCAGCTCAGCCTTGGACATAGGTGTGAGAACCTGGAACTACAGCCAGGCCTAACGAGAGCAGCAGGTTAAGTCAACTGTGGTCAAAGTCATGCTCAGTTTTTGTTTTTTAGACAGCACAGTGCTTAACGTGGAAGCCGTTCACTGCTCGTCATTGAGGAATCTGCTCTTTTTCTGTGTCACAGTTCCAAAGTCAATGCTGGGGACCCCTGATCAGGAGTCACAGAGGGCTGAATCAAGTCTAGAGGCAGGCTATGAAAGAGCCTTAAAATGAAACAATCAATGAATGAAATTAATGTCACAAGAATAAGTACTATGTTCAGTTGGGAACCTATGAGATCGATACTGGAAAGAGTATGACAGTTTTAATGATATTACTAGTGACAACAGCTAAGTTTTATGTCTCATTTAATAGTTTACAAGTCAATTTAAGTTGAATTGTTATTGTCAAAAGGTAACTTCAGGAAAGCAGTGGGGCTGGTTTTAAAGGAAGTAGCAAGGGGTTGCTAAGCAGAACGGAGGCACAACTCAATTTAAGAGCAAAGGCAAACAGACAACACCACATAAAAATACATCACAAATGGGCAATTGGGCTTAAACAGAAAGTTCTCAAAAGTGACCAAGAGGCAAATGAAGAAATAGTCAACATCCCCTTCACCATGGAACAGAAGTAAAGACGACAGGAGAAATCACTTCATGGCAGTTGGAACGGTACTGCTGAAGACGAAGGATATTAGGAGGAGCTGGTGGGAAGGTAGAGAGAAGGGAGCTAATAACTCATTATCACACAGTGTTTTTGGGAATGCAATCAGTCCACTACTGCAGAAAATATTATGGAGGTTCCTCAAAACATTACAAAGAGGGTCAGCAGATGGCTCGGTGGGGGATGCCCTTCCTCAAGCCTGACAGCTTGAACCCATGGTGGCGGAGCGTGAAACACATTTTCCAAAGAGGCATCTGAAGTCCTCCCATTCACAATTGCCACCACGCGGTGAATGAATGAAGAAGCTACGGTATACGCACCCCGGAGAAAAGACAGCATCCTCACAAATGTGCGGGTCAAGCTGGACAGGTACAGTTAGAAGGAGGAGATGTAGCCCTTATCTCTCACTTTGAGCAACACTCAACTCCGAATGATAGAGGAGAAGTGTGCAATAGGTTTGAACTCATTGGCAGAGAAAGGGCTTTCTGAACAGTACCATGGTAGCACAGGCACCAAATCCAACAATTTGAGACTAATTTTCTATATGGCAAAGGACACCATCACTCAAGCAAAAAGGAATTCACAGAATGGGAAGTAATCTGACAAAGGGTTAGTATACAGAATTCATAAAAACTAAAAAAAAAAATCACCTAAACAAACAACCAAATTTAAAAAAAATGGGGCACAGAATTAAACAGAGAGTTCTCAAAAAGTGAAATTCTTATGGTTGAAAAACATTTTTAAAAAATGTTCAACCTCTTAGCCATTATGGAAATGCTAATTAAAATTATTTTGAGATTTTATTCTACCCTAGTCAAAATGTCTAAAATTAAACAATCAATCAAACAAACAAAAATCCCCAATGTGTGGATGCGAGGAAGAGGAACAGCTAGTCTCCGTGGCTGGGAGAGTAAGCTGCTGCAGCCAGTGTGGAACTCAGTGTAAGGAGGTCTCTAAGAAGCTAAAGACAGGTCCTACCACATGGCCCAGCCACAGCAAGCTGGCATACACCTAAAAGACTTCATATTCTAGTATGGAGGAACCTGCTCATCCATGTTCATTGTTGCTCTGCTCACAATAAATAGAAAATGCAAAGACCTAGATATTTATCAAATGATGAATGGATAATGAAACTGTAGTATGTTTATACAAAAGAATATTATTAAGCTATTAAGAGAAATGAAACTATGAAACTGGCAAAAAAATGGATGGAACTGGAAACCATCATTCTGAGTGAGGTAATCCAGACCTAGAAAGGCAAACACCGTAGTTTCTCTCAGTTATGGACATCATCTTTGAACCTTCAGGTGCCTATGCTCTATTTGAAATACTCACAGAGGCCAGAGAATTGCTCATGAGCCATGGGAAGAGGCTTTGGAGGAAAGACAATACAGTGGTATAAAGGGTTAAAAGGAAACAATGGAACAGGAAAGGTTAAACTAGGGTGGGGGCAGTGAGGTTGTGGTAACTGAGATAATTTGGGGAGGAATAACTAACATTAAAACCTTTTGAAAAAGTAAGATGGAAACCTACCACTGTAGACAGAGAAACAGACAGACAGACAGACAGACACACATACATACACACAGAGTGTGAGAGAGAGACAGAGACAGAGACGGAAAGACACAGAGAGAAGTAACATTGAGTTACCCTATGACAGGACACAAGTAGATACAAACACAGCAGTCCTACAAGCCATCTTGTACAATCGTATTGGTGATATTGGATTTATGCTAGCAATAGCCTGATTCTGCACAAAGACTAACTCATGAGAACTTCAACAAATCTTCATCACAGACAATCCTAATATCATCCCCCTCATAGGACTCCTCATTGCAGCTACAGGACAATCAGCTCAATTTGGCCTTCATCCATGACTTCCTTCAGCCTTAGAAGGGCCAACCCCTGTATCTGCACTCCTTCACTCGAGCACTTTAGTTGTAGCGGGAGTATTTCTACTAATCCGATCCCACCCCCTTATCTCTAATAACAGTACAGTCTTAACAACCAGAATATGCTTAGGGCAGTTACTACCCTATTTACAGCAATCTGTGCACTTACCCAAAATGATATTAAAAAAAATTGTAGCATTTTCAACATCAAGCCAATTAGGCCTCATAATAGTCACCTTAGGTATTGATCAGCCCCATCTAGCTTTTCTACACATCTGTACACACGCATTCTTTAAAGCTATGATATTTATGTGCTCCGGATCCATGATTCACAGCCTTAATGACCAACAAGACATTCGAAAAATAGGAGGCCTGGCCATACCATTCACATCCTCATGCCTAATAATTGGCAGCCTAGCCCTTACAGGAACACCCTTGCTCACAGGCTTCTACTCCAAAGACTTAATCATCGAAGCCGCTAACACCTGCTATACCAACGCCTGAGCCCTCTTAGTTACACTAGTAGCCACCTCAATAACAGCCATTTACAACATGCGAATTATTTACTTTGTTTTAATAACTAAACCCTGCTTCCCTTCCCCAATTATTATTAATGAAAATAACTCCCTATTAATTAACCCAATCAAACCCCTAGCATTAGGAATTATCATAGCAGGGTTCTTCATCTCATACAACATCCCACCTACAAGTATCCAAGTAATAACTATGTCTTTATATCTAAAAACTACAGCTCTAATAGTAACCACTGTAGGATTTGCGATCACATTAGAACTCAATAATTTAACTAACAATCTTTTACCAACAAAACCCTCACCTACTAATTCATTTTCGACCTCTCTAGGTTATTTCCCAAAAATTATACACCTACTGCTTCCTCTAAAAACACTTAATATGAGCTTTAAGACAGCCTGAACTCTTCTAGACTTAATCTGACTAGAAAAAGCTATCCCAAAAGTCACTTCTATCCTCCGTACACACAGCTCTTCAACCCTCAGCACCCGAAAAGGAATAGTTAAAATATATTTCCTCTCGTTTCTAATTACACTACTAGATAACACAAGTTAATAAATGAAAAGCCGGGTGTCATAAATGGGTTACTTCTTTTGGAGCGGTTGGTCTATGAAGTACCAAAGAACCCTAAACATTATAGGTGTCACCAAAGCTGTTGATTACCCTCCAGAAATTTATGGTAAGACCCTATTACTAAAGGCACCACATACTTGAGTCTTTGAACGTGGGGACATCGAGCTGGTGAACACCTGGCAGCTCCAGCCCTACTGGCTACTTCTTACAGGGCAGGAGAAGCTATCTGTGCTGCTAGGGGACAGTAACCACCAATCTTTCCCACGTGTGAACCTTACACACTCCAATGGTGGACTGGCAAGACATGCCCACTGATGCAATCGTGCACGAATGCCACAGGAGCAACCAACCACTTTCTCATTGGCTTTAGGGCTGGCTCCACAAGATGAAGCCCATACCCGGAACCATTCTTGGGACCAAGAACCTATAACTAGATGGGTCATATGTCCTAGGGAAGAACCTACTGTTATTCTAATAAATAGACTTAGCATTCAGATGGCTCTAAGGACTCACTATTATAATCACAGGTTAATGCTTCACTCAACTCTCATCAGAGAAGCTCCTGCTTACAGTAGATGGTGATTAACACAGGAACCCACAACTGGCCAAAATGCAGAAAATGAGAGACTGTAGAATCTTCAGCTCTAAACGGAACATATGAACTACACCCCACCTCCCGAGGCTCAGGGATCTCTGAGGAAGAGTGAGAAGACTATAAGCATCAGAGGTGGGAGGAGACTACAGGAGAATTGTGTGGTCTTAGCTCAGCAGGGCAGCCGCAGCTATAAACTCACAGGAGCAGTGACTGCACGGCCGAGACCCATACAAGTCCAAGCCAGACCAACCAAATGCCAGCATGGAGAGTGGGGTGGGAGCTAAACCCTCTACAAATCTATAAAATACCCATTTTATTATCGATAAAATCTTCTAAATGTAAATATATATATAAAAGAAACAAACATGATTCTGTTCAACCACAAAGGTGTGAAATTGTGCTGTGTGTAACAGTGGAGCCATTGAGGACACGATGGGAGGTAAAATCCACCAGACACTGAGGGCCAGGTACCATACAATCTCACTACTGCGTAGACTCTGAAAGACTGCTACCCCGGAAACCAGGAGCACGTCAGTGATCAGGAGGCCGGGAGTATGGAAGGGATGCACAGAGAACTGTGAACGGTCAGGAAGCTAGTAGTGACAGAGGAGAGGGCTCTGGTGTTCTACCACACAGCAGGGGACTGTACAGAGGACGACAAAACATTGCACACTTAAGCAGCGAAAGAAAGGACTGTTTCCATTTTCTGGGCATAGACGAAGATGGAGTTGATGCTCTCACTGTGGAGAAATGGCCAAGGTTTGAGTAGGCAGACACAATAGGCTTGCTGATCCTGCTTTGAATGTTACACAGTGTATACATGTATAAACATCACCTATGTTCCACAAAACATGCAATTACTGTGTACACATTAGGGGTGAATATGATCAAATAAATATATTAATAAAATATTTTTATAAGTAAAGAAAGAGAGGATCTTGAAAAACTGTGACGCTTTCATCTTTTTAGAGCTTTGAACAGTCAAGAGAACACATGAAGTGAACTCGACTCCATGACAGACTAAATGATGCACAGCTTCTCCACTTTCAGAAAAACCATTTCTGGAAAATCATGATCAAAATGACAGCATTTTATGTGAAATTTCTCTCAAGTAAACCGTACTTGCTTAATTTGGTGGGGTTTAGAATCTTTAGTATGGCTGCTGTGAGCTTGAGAAGATGGGTGAGCGGCTGGGGAGCCAGGTGCTTTCGTTCTGACACAGCACCGCCTCATCATTGCTGAGTGAGTCTCAGAACAGTGGCGTGTCAGGCTACGACTCAGGGAACCTCCACGGTCAAACATCGTCATGCTTGGTGTTTAACCCGGGCCCCTGGCGCTTGCCTCTATCAGACAAGGGGACCATGAAGACTGGGTGGGGCTTTCGAGTCTCACAAATAAGCTGTGAAGAGGCTTCCCTGAGGAAAAACCCGCTAGGTGCTCCTAAATTCTCGCCACAGTCTCGGCCAAGCCTTGAGGCTTTGTCTGTAAGGGAGGCCGCGATGTCAAGGCAGAACTTGGGGCTGCCTAAGCTAGAGCAACAGGGGAATCCCCAGGCTCACCCAGCACCACTCCCCACGTTGTCACAGGGATCTACACCGGGTTTCGGAAGAAGCTGCGATTTTCAATTGTTGGAAAATGCTATGACTTTCCTTTTCAGAAGAAAAGGCGTGGAGATTTTAACACAAATGAAATTTTCAGTGATTTCTCTCTCTTGGCGCCCTGCAAGTCAGTCAAAAGGCATGGTGGTAGACTAGCTTTGCTACCAAATAACGAGTATGACGGGGAAAATATTGTGTCAGTTCGAGAATTCTGTCTGATTTTGCGCTCATCCAGCCAGACACTAGATAGTAATAAGAAAACTAAGCTTAATTCGAAATGGAATTTTTTACAGTGACAGGCATGGAGACGTATCCCCTACCAGCACAGATGGCAGAAAAATGCTTAGTGATTCTTTTTTTCAGACCTCATGTCATGCTGTGGGAAGATATGGCTGAAATAAATACATTTTATTTTGCTTTGTGACATTTTCCCATATGATTTAATTATAGAGAAGGGCACATAAGAGAGGCTTGCTATTAAGTGGGCCCATTATATGCTCAAGAGCAAACTCACATCTTTTGTCGCGAGCACATTTTAGGACATATATCGTGTACGCCATGTAAATAATATGACATTTGGTTGCAGTCAATTTGCTTGATGTGTTTTGCCCGAAGGAACAGGTGATCCAAAGTTTAATCTGCCCCTTGTCTGCCTATTCTTAATAACTTGGCACAGCGAGCAGTTTGGGGATATCAATACACCAATTAACAAAATAATTCTTTCACTGACGCTGAAATAAATGGTTGATTCTAATTTACATTTTTGTTGTTGTCGTGGTTGTTATGAGGGCAAATGGAACAAACAAAGCCGTCAGGAAGGACAGCGGGGAGAAGACAGGAGCCACTGATGCCCTGGCAGATGCTGGGGAAATCAGCACAAAACGCTCTCACATGGCCCTGGCAGGGCAGGGGTGCCCGGGAACCCACTGCAGCCGCGGTGACCAAGGCCCCAGTGCCACCCACACAGGCGTTTCTTATACATTCTGTTTATGTTGCAATCAAATCAAATCAAGGCAGTTTGCTAGCAAAACCAGGAAAAGCTTCAGACAAGAACACTGTGTTGCATTGGAGCCGTCCCTCCTTCCCCAGTAATTCTGGACTTAACAGAGTTGATAAAAGTTAGCTGTGGGGGGCTGCTGATGCAGAGACCCCCTCACCCCAGCCAAACGCCCACTCTCGTCCCCTCAGTTTCCTAGCACTCCCCATCCGCTCTCCTGGGCTCTGCAGGACTCTGCCCTCTCTTTCCTATCAGCTGAGCTTTGCTGTGCTGAGCTGTGCTGGCTAGCTTTACGTCAGTGTGACACAAGTCAGAGTCACCAGAGGGGAGGGAATCTCCACTGAGCAAATGCCTCCATAAGGTCAGGCTGTAGGCAGGTCTGTAGGGCATTTTCTTAGTGATTGATGGAGGAGGGTCCAGCCCATGGTGGTGGTGCCATCCCTGGGCAGATGGTCTGGGGTTCTTTAAGAAAGCAGGCTGAGTAAGTCATGAGGAGCAAGCCAGTAAGCAGCTCCCCTCATGGCCTCTGCAGCAGCTCCTGCCCCCAGGTTCCCGATGGAGAGTTCCTGTCCTGACCTCCTTCGATGATGAACTACAATGAGGACGTGTAAGGCAAACCCTCTCCTCCTCAGGTTACTTTTGGTCAAGCCTTGAAGCCTGGATTCTGACCGCCTGAGGATCACCTGCACTGGACCTGAAGCTCCTTATCTGTAGTCCTTAGCTGCTCTTCCTGCCAGAGCAGCCCCTCAGGGATGCAGGGTTCCGGAGTCATGATACGTTTACCCCATGGGAAAGCAGCAACCTTAAGATTTAGGCTTTGTCCTATTTAGGATGCATTGTTGGAATCCAGTACCACCAAGCAGCTTGTATATCGATGATGGATGGCCGCCTGAGCAAGACACTCCCTGCCAGCTCTTCGTCAGTGTACCGTGGTGTGATCCCTGGTTCCGCCAAGCTCTCCCGTGGTGAGAGCTGGTCATTCCTCTCCTCTACCCACCAGTGTCCTAGTAATGGCCCCTGGTCACACACAGGGAGCTACCGAGCCAGTGCTTCTGAGCAAGCCATGCCCTCCTCGTCTTAGTGTCAACCCTCTGCTGTCCCCAGCCTGGGCTGCTTAGGGTGCGTTCTCTAGAAGTCCTCCAGACATTTCATAGCTCCCGTCCGAATGTTCCATGTGAGCGTGAGACTCTTGCCATAGAGCACAGGAGCACACTCAGCCGTCATTGGCCCCTAGGAGGTTGTTGGCCCTTGGAGTTGGGGATGAGGGATCCTTACTTTGGTAACAAGTAGGGACCCCAGCTTGTGTTAGGCACCCAGAGATTTACCATGCTTTCTTTTGTCAGTTTTCTGTTGAGACTCACCATTGCAAACCCTTATCTCGCTAGGTTTATGACCTTGTCCTGAGCACACACTGCCTTAAGTCACCCCAAAGCTCTGTGGAAAGCAGGCTGACATCATGAGCCTAGCTGGGCCTAAAGCCACTCTGGGTTAGGTGAGGCTTGCTCTAGGTTCTCATCTCTAAACTTTATGACCCATCTATTTCCTTATGGTTTAGACAACAAGGAGGACAGGGGTCCCATGTGGACCAGAGGAACAGCAGAGTTGACCTGTGGTATTTGTGAACTGTGGGTTTTACAGTTCAGTACCAAGACCCCCACGGAGATGACTGGTCCTGGGACCTCGAGGGCAGCTCTGCTTTCCGGCCTTTGTGGACTCCTAACCCAAATAGGCAGCTAGGACATGTGCACTGAGACGGGGGAGCTTGGGCAAGGCTAAAATGGCATGGTCAGATCGCAGGATGCTTCTTAACTGGCTGGGGCAGGCAGAAACAGAGTGGGAGCGGTGATGACCACAGACAGCCCTGACACTTGATTCCGATATTTGGAGGGATCTGAGGTTTGAGGTTACTGGGGAGCGCTACCAATGGAAACAACACTATATTGTTGCTGTGACCCAGTTTCTGCCTCCCAAGCGCCTTCTCACAGTACGGCCCTCAGGATTTTTATAGACGTGTATTTTACATGGTTTTGGGGTTTTTTTCTTTTTTAAGTATGGAACTTTACAATCAGGCGTGAGAACAGGCAAAGGAGAAGGAACACTCAGAAGTACCGCCCACTTCAGCGGTTTCTGCTCCTCTGGGAAAGGTGGTCTGAGATTCATGGCAACTTGAAAAATAAGCCACAGCATCTATTCGACACTAAAATACAGTAGCACGGGTTTCAAAGACTAACCCATGTCTTTAAATCCCTTTTTCCTTGGAAAATTTAGTTCTGTGATTATTTACCAACCTTTGTGTTTTACAGTGGAAGACACTGTGCACACCAGAGGGAATCCAGGCTGAAGGCCCGCATCTATTTTGGTATAAACTCTCTCATAAAATTTGACATTTACTATCATACTAGAAACTCTTTTGAGCTATTCAGTTCTAAATTCACAAATGCAAAAGTGAAGCCCAGTAGAACAGCAACTAGAAAGCGCCGAGAGTCATGTTTTTATACCAAGGAAATCCTCAGTATTTAAACCCAGTTAAACACTGGCGCCCATGAGAAAGTTGTAGGCTTGCAAGAAGGGTGGACATGGCTGGACATCCCTGGCTGGGAACTGCTAGCCACGCGGTGGTGGGTGTGCCTAGGGCAGATCCAATTATTTCACAGGAAGGAAGCCGGGTCCTTACTCCTCACGTCCCTGGCTTGAGTCGCTGCTGTGCTGCTTGTGTGACCAGGCTTGTGCTCCTGTCCTGGAGGAACCCGTCACGGCTGAGCTCAGCTAGCCCTGTAGGTCCAGTTCATCTGGCTGTGTTTGTGCTCTGTGTAGGCCACCTGCCGGCTATCAAGTCTCTATCCCCACTGCTTTTCAAACTCTAGTTTCTGTGTTTATGTTAGAGAAATCCCTGCCCTGCTTTGATAGAATTTTGACTGCTGGCTAACTCTGGCTAACTCTGGGGTCTGGTCCCAGGAACCTTGCCTGGCTGCAGTCCTGTTGCCTTGATCTCAGCCCAGGAGACACCTCAGCAACACTCGCAACAGGCTGAGCTCCAGATGGCATTCTGGAGCATCTGTGGGCCAGGCAATGGGAATGTCTCAGCCCTGGTAGCATGAATCAAGGACCTTCTGAGGTAAGCAATGTCCTCTCCGCTGATACCATGTCTCTTCTCCTGTGGCACAGGGGGTTGGGGTTACCATATGAGTGGGAACGGAGTCAGCAGCAGAACTTTGGAAATTTCTCATGTGATTTCAATATGCAGTTAAGATTGAGAACCACAGTCCTACTGAAGTCTGGATCTATCTCTGGAGCTACCCTGAAGAAAAGGCTGGATCCCAACATCACCTGTCACTTCTTCCTAACTGTCCTTTCCCAGCCGTGGTTCCTTTGTGTTGGTCAGCGCCTGCTAAGATGTGGCTCTCCTGTCTGGGACAGACTCCAGCAGCTGGCCAGCATCTGGCCAGCATCTGCTAGCTTTCTCTCATTTCAGCCCATGTGGTAGAAATTCCAGCAGGCTTCACTCCCAACTACAAGAGATGTGTAGTCCTGTTGGAGCTTTGCCTTTCTCCCAGGAACGTGCTTGCACTTGACCCTCCCACGTATATGCTCTCTGGCAGGGAAGCATCCAGGCTGTTGCAGTCGAAAGATTCTGACTTATTTATAATTACACGGCGCTAATAGAGGGGATGTAACTGTTATGGCCAAAGCAAACATGTGCATACAGTTTTCATTTCTTCCTGAGTTCCAAGTTAGTAGCTTAGGTTTTGAGTCCCTTATAGTGGTGTGGGAGGTCCTTTCATCTATGTGTTGCTTTTATTGGTTAATGAATAAAGAAACTGGCTTGGCCTGATAAGGTTGAACAGAGGCAGGGAGAAGCTAGGCTGAATGATGGGAGAAAGAAGGGTGGAGTCAGGGAGATGTCGTGGAGCCACCACCAGAGATAGATGTGCTGAAACTTTGCTGGTAGGCCACGACCTCGTGGTGATATACAAATTAATAGGAATGGATTAAATTAATATGTAAGAGTTAGCCAATAAGAAGCTAGAGCTAATGGGCCAAGCAGTGATTTAATTAATACAGTTTCTATGTGATTATTTTGGGCCTAAGCAGCTGGGAACCAACAAATAGCACCCTCCTCCAACAATGTAGCTCTAGGTGACTTCTATGGGAATGCCAGGTAGTACTAGCTATTTGTCACCCAGGTATAGAGGCCCTCATTCCCAACTGGTATAAGAGGCCACACAAGGCAAATCAGAGAATAAGATGCAGACCTTGCTAAACAACTTCTTAGCCATGAGGGTATTGATGGGCCAGGGCACACACTAAGATGAATGGACAGCCTACTTTAAGATGGTATTGTTCAGAAGTGTCTATACAAACCTACAAAATAGACATGCACATGCAAAATACAAGCTGTGAAATTGTTACATGTACATACCCATAGGAAGGAATATATTTAGTTTTTGTGGATAGGTTTATCTGTATTTCCCAACAGGCAATGTTCTCCAAGGGATGGAATTAACTGGAAAAATTGTCAAAAAAAAATCAGCAAAAACCAAAAATAGTACAACTAGTGCCTGAAAAATTGAAAGTAAACAAACCAAAAAAGCCTGTTATCAAAAAGAGACCAAAGCAACATAGTCTCTAATATATTTTAATATTCACACTTATGCCTGTAGTTAAGTATAATCCTCTCCCTTCATCAAGGAAACTTTGTAACAGAGACCATTACAGAAAACTACAACCAATCAAATTACAGAGTTGTGGAGCCAAGTCCTAATGGATACATCTACAAAACACTCCTGTACTAAGGTTCAGAGAACACTGTGGAAGAGGAGGTGGAAAAACTAAGAGCCAGAGGATCAGGGAGATTGCCGTGAGATGTGACTCCTAGGATGTGAGGAGGGGCACCCATAACATAAGGTCTCACCAACATGAGTGCCTATCCATGAGCTGAGCTGGGACAACAACAGACAGGCTAATGTGGATTCAGTGGGTGAAGGGGGCAGAGCTCAGGAGGCTTAAAGCCTAGAGGAAGAAATGCAGGCTACTAAAGAATTCTGAGAGCTGCAGAAAGTCTCCCCCAGGGAAGAGAACATCAACTGGTTATTCAATATAAAATGGTCAGCCCTGAAAACATACAGACAATAACATTATACAGACTAATCGGGTTATGTGTGTGTATACACACACACACACACACACACACACACACACACACACACACACACGTAACAATAAATACTGAAAAACAAGGCCATGAATTTGAAAGAGAGCAAGGAGGGGTATAGGGTATAGGGAGGGCTTGGAGGAGGAAAGGAACGGGGAAGTGACATAATTATGTTATAACCTCAAAAACAAAGAAACAACTGAAAAAAAGATTGCTTGTGTGACCCATGTGGGAAAGAGTAATTTCATGGCGGGGGAGATACCAACCCGACACCAAGGACAACGGAAGTCAGACCAAGGGTCAGAACAAATTTGGGATGACCTAGAGCTCGGAGACATCATCAGGATGCAAAGCAATGATGTGTGGTGTCCATTCTAAGATGTGGGTGCCCTGGAGTACCCTTTAGGGCCCCTCTCAGCCTCCCCTGGTGAGGACACAAGATGATCTCCAGGAAGGCCCCGGCAGGACGCTTAGACGCTTCATCAAGGGAAGGAAGAAAACTAAAGCGGGCTTTTGTGGTGGGAAGTCCGCCCAGGAGGAAGTCTGCTCCCGGAGGCCCCGGGGAGATGAGCTGAACACAGAGATTCTTCCCAGCAGTTTTCGGGTTCAGCGTCTCTGAATCGGGGTTGGAAAACTGGAAGGAGAATTGAGTTACGGGCAAAGTAACTGTTTTACTTAGTCATTAAAATGTCCAACTTTCCTATGTGATGTCCATACTGTGTGTGTGTGGCAAACCCAAGCTTCTACGCAACATACTTTGTTAAAATTTGCTACAAAGCATTGGAATTTATTAATTAATCAAGGTATTTTCATGAGTACAGTATATGAAGTAGAAAAAAGAAGTTATTCACCTACAGATCAAGACCTCCAGTATTTTTGGTCCTGGTGACTTGTGAAACCGTGTGAAAATGAAAACAAACAGGTTTGTGCTTGTTCTGTGGTGAACCATCTATCTTGGATGCACTCGATGGGGTGACCTTAAATGTAGATGGTACGCTGAGTGGGATGTTATTGTTTAGTCTGAACGTCTTGAAGGAGATGGAGCTTTGTTACTAACATATATTTTCATGATAGTTTCCTGATTATTAAAATGCCGCAGAATCTTTAGTAAGTTTTCTGGAGACAGTGATGCTGTCTCCGTCAGGACTCTCATCAGGTCACAGTGTCGCTAAGCACTGGCGGTGACAAGGCAGAGGACTAGAGCTGCACAGTGATTCCTTTACCTGAGTCCTGAGGCGCAGCTGCCGTGAGACGGAACTAAGGATCTGGAAAGGCCCCCCCAACGCCCTGCAGGACCAAGCAGGGCTGTCTCTGAGAGCATCAGGACAAAGCAGAGGAGGAACCTCAGGCCACGGCAGGGACAGAGCTACCAGAAGCGGGAGGGAAGTCTTCGCTCCTGCCAGGAAAGCCCTCGGAGTTTGCTTCTGGACTCCTTCCACATACTTGAGCATGCCTTCAGAATACTGCTGATGCACAGACTCCAGAGAACAGTTAATATTCTTGGTTTTGTAGAAAAACCTAGGAAGGCTGAATAATTTGATCAATGTCACCACTGACCTTACAAAAGCAAATAAGATCATTTATGGAAAGAACTTAACAGAATGCTTATTATGTTAAACACTGACCACAGGCTGAGGCGGAAGAGAGCAGAGAGACAACCGCAGAGGCCCGAGAGCTATAACTCGACAGTAAACACCAGTGCTCTTTAAAAACCATATAGATGCAATCATAATAAGCACCAGCAGACCCTCCTTTGGATACATTAAATTCATTTTTTTTTTTACAGAGACAATAATGACATTTAAAACCCCACCCAAATGCCAGAAAGATGTGGAAGTTACACCTCAGAAAATGCATCCTCGGTGGGAGACAGCTCAGTGGGTAAGGTACCTGCCCTGAGGTGAGCACAGCTGAGCATGGTAGCTTCTGAAGCTCAGTTTGATGGGAGGAAGAGAAAGGAAAACCCACAGAAGCCCGTGAGCCTGCTGGCTGGCCGAAGCCAGAGGAAAGTGAGAAGACACGGGGTGCGGACAGACACCTGAAGTTGTCCTCTGAGGCCCACAGCCACACTCACATATGTGAACACACAGCATACGTGCACACAAAGACAAGAGGAAATAAAGAGGCTCAGAGAAGGTAACTAAACTGCCTGAAGTCGTACAGGGGTGAGGTGTGTGAGTGGGCCCCAGTTCTCTGTTCTCGGGAGGCCCAGCATTTAAAGAGGCTACTCTGCCTCCCAGCTTCCAGGGAGGAGGTGGCGAGGTTTCTTAATAGACCCACTGCTTTGCTGTGACTGCAAACTGGGCTTCTACGCCAACACTGGAGACAGGTTCCCACTTCCAGCCCCAGAGGCTGGGTCTGCTGCCCATGAACAGGCGTCTGCACGCCCAGGACACATAGCTTCCTAATAAGATGCAATTCAGAACTGCGTCTTTAAGTTGCCTTAAAACTGTGGTGCCATAGATACGCGATGAGATTCGGGGTTATGTGGCTGCTACCTCTCTTCAATTTAAAAACCATTTTAAAATACAAGTTTCAAAAGTTTTCATTGCCAGGAGTTTAATTCCGATTCACAAACGGGCTCCTGTAGCTTTCACTGATACACTTCCAGCTGTAATTTATATTCCTGACTCCTCTCTCTCAGGTTTTATGGCTCTTGGCTATTTGCATAAGAAGAGGAGCTTTGATCTTTAAGGGTTCATCAGCTCAAACAGCTCATTCCAGTAGGAAGGTGCTAGTCATGATGGGTGGAAGGGGCTTAGCGGTCCAGGTCAGCCTGGCAGGCAGCTGCTGAAGCCCTCCCTCTCTAGCTGGCTCCCCTGGATGTCTCTGTAATTCTCCACTCTGACTGCTCCCACACAGCCAGTGTTTCATGCTACTGTGGTGAGGGGACACAGGCGAGGCCAGCCAGGCTTCTCCTTGGGACGTGACACAGAAGGTAGTAAGCACTTCTGTACAGAGTGAGGAACCCATAAAAGCATAGGTGCAAGCACTCAAATGTTTTGTCCAGCCCTTCCTAGCCACTATAATTGTTTCCGTGAGTTTGTAGGTCAGTCTGCCTGACTGCTAATATCCAGGTGTTGTCAACCAAGGAGCAAATTCTACTCCACTGGTCCTGTTCCCACGTGTCATCTGACATTCAGGAAGAGCCGACATGGTAAATCACAAAGGGACCCAAACCAGGGGGACAGAACACGGGGGACTAATGGACTACCCCAAGCTAGCAACCTGCGAAAGCAGAGTTGGGCTGTATCTTTTCTCTTTATTAGGAGAGATTGCGGTTTACTGAGCTTTCAGATGACTGTTCCTGTACTGTCAAGGAGGGGCAGGAGAGTCTTTGCTAGGGCAGTGGCTCCTTCAGTGACAGCTGGCATTCCCAACAACTGCGCTGGCGGCTGAGGTTTAGTCATGCTCCCGGAGACTGGCCTTCCAGAGGGAGAACTTTCCCAGGCTGGTCAGGAAGGAGTAGAAGAGTAGAAGAGGCGACACAAGAGAGAGGCACAGACAGATGGGGCTGCTCCAGAGGAGGGGCTGTGTGGTTCCCACTCCAGCGAAGCTGCCAAAGGGGGCAAAGTCGTGGAGCAGGCTACAGCCCTGCCGTGGATTCCTGAGGGGTGCTACCACAAGCTGTGCCACAGAGAACAGAGCCCTCCCAATGGCCGGCTCTCTAGAGAGGAGCTAGTAAATAAAAAGGGTAGAATGTAGCTTAGAAAGCCACTCCAGTAACAGGGTGGTGGGCGAATCACTTCCCTTCTGCTACCAGCAAACCCCTGACTTAATTCCGGGAGCCCATGAACATCACATACATGTGGCAGAAGGAACTGCATTCCTATGTACATCATGGCCCTTAGATGCTGAGAATCATCCAGGAGGCGCTAATCATCCCGTGGGCCTTACAATGGGGGAAAGAAAATGAGGTCTAAAGGAAGCTCTGGGGCCAGCTCTGCTGCTGGAGGGAGGCTGTGCAGGGAGCAGATGAGATGGCAGGCTAGGACGGATGTGTACCTTCTCCCAGGGTTCCGGCCTGTGCTGGACAGCTGGATTCCAGAGACAGAGGATAATACAATATGTGGGTTCTGTTTGAGGCTCCCTGCTTTGTAAGTTACTGTGAGATAATGCTTTTGTACACGATAAAGATTTGTTACTCGTATTGGTTTAATAAAATGCTGATTGGCCAGTAGCCAGGCAGGAAGTACAGATGGGGAAACCAGAATAAGAGAACTCTGGGAAGAGGAAAGACAGAGACCAGTCACCAGTAGATGCAGAGGAAGCAGGATGAGAATGCCTTACTGAGAAAAGGTACCAAGTCACATGGCTAAACATAGACAAGAATTGTGGGTGAATTTAAGTCATAAGAGCTAGTTAGTAGTAAGCCTTAATATAAATCTCTGTGTGTTTATTTGGAATTGAATGGCTGTGGGACCAAGCAGGACAGAAACTTGTGTATACAGTAAGTGTGTTAGACAACATTGGAAGAGTAACTGACGTGCTTGGGAGACTGCAGAGGGAGGGAACCCAGTGCACAGGAGTCCAGGCCCAGGGAGGGCATCACAGTGGAGGGTAGATCGAGGGGAAAACGTAAAGGTCTTGTGAATAGGCTCATGGGAGATCTTTCAGGATGAGGTAGAAGAGAACCCCAAGGTTCTCCCAGCTCTCTGCTGCCCACCCAGGTTGTGGGCAGATGCTGAGGAAAGGCAAGTGTGGAGGAAGAGGAGAAATTAGTCCCAAAGCCTTCGACTCTTGTATAAAGAAAATGAATTCAGTGTAGTTGTTGGTGTAAGGGAAGTTTGGAACAGAAACCTTAGACAGTGGCCTGAGAGTGGCTGATGGCTCCAGGGAGAAGAAACCACGGAGCCAAAAGATTACCAGGGCTCCAGGTGGAAGGGATATTCCCCAGAAGGCAGTCCAGATGTGTGACCAGAGTGTCACAGGAGAGCCTTGGCAAGGACATGGGGCCCTTTCAAGGACACAGAAAGAGGTCCCCAGAGAAAGAATGCTGGCCTTAAGTTGCAGAGAGTGGACGTGGAAGGGATGGGCTGCACAGAGGGGAGAAGGGAGGCAGCCTTGGAGCTGAGAAGCCACTCCACGGACCCACGTGTGGAGAGAAGATATGATGGTGAGGGGGAGGAAGAGGAGACAAGCGGATGGCGATGAGGGAACGGCCTTCCACTCTAATGGAGGTGTGGCAGGTCAGGGGTGCAGGGATGCCCCTCAGGGTCACAGTGGAATGACTGCATGGGAATTAGAATTGAGCTGGGAGACACAGGTCAGGTGTGTGTGTGTGTGTGTGTGTGTGTGTGTGTTTAATTAACTTCCTCATTGCTAGTGATTACAAATAGCCCACCAGATGGGTGTTCCTGTTGCAGGGCCTGGTCATGGCAGAGCACTTCAAAGGACTGTACTGATTAGAGGAAGGTCTCATGGGTTCTTGGTACCATGAGAAGTCTCTAATGTCACTTGGTTCAGTCTCTGGAGTTCTTAAGCGAGGAAGTCAGTGTAGGAAAACACCAAGAGCTTTGGGAATTTGGCATGCAAGAGAGAGAAGGGAAACACTGGACCCCAGAGGCTCTGGCTGGGAAAGCAAACTCATAAATCTGGGGGTAGCGGCTCTGTACCCTAGCTGACCCCTCTTTGCACATACATACAATACCCAATGCTTTCCTACATGCGTATGTGTGTATGTGAGCATGCACATGTGTGTGTGCATGCTAACTTCTTCCAGGTTAGTTAAGCACACCTATAAACCTAGCTTCTAGTAAGCTTTGAGCCTATCTGTTGGCAGCAGTAGCATGTCACATGTAGGACTATATGACATGGGGTCACATATACACACACAAGGCATGTGTTTCTACTGTGCTCGACCCATAAAGCACAGCTGTGCAAGTGACTGTTAGCTAAGAATAAATAACAAAAGCAGAGCATGTTGCTAAGAGGTAGAGTGCTTGTCTACCTGTGCAAGGCTCTGCGCTCACTCTCGACACTACTGAAAACAATAGAAAAGGAGGAAAACAACAGACATTTGGATCTGAGCAACTGGAAGTGTGCATGCCGCACACTGAAAACCAACTGGAAGTGTGCGTGTCGCACACTGAAAACCAACTGGAAGTGTGCGTGCCGCACACTGAAAACCAGTTTTACTGTTCACCTAGAACTCAAGCTGATGGGTACTATTTATATTTATTCAGGAATGTGGCTGGACAGCCTGTGACCAAGAAGTGGACCCAGGTGTGGGATATGGTAGTTGCCAGTGACTCTGGTGTAAAAGGTGCTCAGGCAGCCTCCTCCTCTGTGTGACACACTGTAGGAGGTAGGGTCCCCAAACTTAGCAGAGCATCACTCTGAGCTGCCTGAATGGGACTTTGCATTTAAGGTAACTGCTCAGCTGATGACCGTTTCCTCGACATTCCCACCACGGTACTGGGGAGGGATGACCACGGAGAACCTACAAGAGCCTTCTGCAGCAATGCCACCACGCCTGCCATGGTTTCCCTTTGGCCTTTCTCCTCCCACACAGTGGCTCAGAGGAGGTTATGCCAAAGCTGACTGCTATGGGAGCTGCCATTTCGGTTGTCCTGGACCTAGGCACCCCAGAGAGGCCCTGGGAGAGACAATGGCAGTTGTTCCTTCTGCACACCTCTCAAGCATCCACCTTCTTCTGGAGACACAGTACCACTGGGTGCAACGTTACACTGCCTCTATGCATAGCCCTTTGTCTTCTGACCTTTGCTTGGAATCCTTATCATCATCCCTCCAGGCTGTGCTTGGCCTGCAGAGGCCCACAGTGTGGTGAGAGCTGGCTGTCTGAGGTGGGGTTAACGCCATGCCTCTTATACTCGGAGCACCGTGATGGTGAAGCCACAAAGCGATAGGCTGTGCTCCCCTAACTGCACTCCGTTTTCATTCGTCAACCTCTTCGTCTTCTCACCGTGCTCAAGTCTAATTGGTTTTCTTTCTTATCTTTTATTTACGGGATTATTACTGTTCAAGATGGTGGCTTGCCTTTATCTTTATTGACTTCCATTGCATGTAATTAGGCCATCCATCCCGCTCACCTATATCATTTTGAATGCTTCAAATTGTCAAGAGCCACAGATCTAAACGATGTGAAAGATTCTCTCTTTAGAAACTCCCAGAATCCTTATGATTACATTGGAACCAATGACAAAATTCATTATTTTTGTCTTTTAAAACATATTACCTAAAATTGCTTGCTGAATAGATTGGAAAACAACTCTGAGAGTAGCATTTCAGTTAAAATACACATCAGGACAACTTTCCAATCCCCTGGCTGATAGGAATTAACGCACACAGTGAAAGGCCTAGACGGGACTCCCGCACCTTTTCTCGTCCCCAGGCTGGAGTGTCTTTCAGCTGCAAACACAACACTATCGACCACACTTGCCTTGGTCACGGGCATAAAGACTCCCGGTAACACTCGTGCTTAAAACAAAACCTTAAACTGAAGGTTCAAAAGCAAGGCAGCCATTCCTCACAATAGAAGAGTCTCTAGCCAACATCCCAGCCACACACGCAAGTCAGTCTAGATGGAAGTGTGTCTATAAAAGTCACAAACTGTTTTCCCCTAACAACCTCATCAGGAACACACCGTTACTTCACCTGACTGCGGATGCTGGCGTTCCCCGCCACAGCCCAGCAGAATTCCTACCTGACCTGCATCTCACATGGACCTATTCACTAACAATAGCCCACACTCATGAGGAGGAATGCCAAGGAGCGTGCTGCCGGAAGACAGTAGCGACTTCTGCCCGAAACAACATTGGTGGCTGTCAGGGTTGGCATTGAAATGAGTTTTCAAATCATGTTGTTTGTGTCAGTTGCCAATGATGCTGGATGCCTTCTGGCAGATGAAATTTGGGGTCAGCTTCCTTGGCTGTGCTTATTTCTAGAGGAGCCCCTGTGGGGAGAATGCTGCCCCACCATAAATGTAGGGGTGGCAGTTTAGAAGGTGAGCCCTGATGCCAGTCATGTCCGCAGGTGCAATTAAGTTTTCTTCCTAATGCCTAGGCATGGGTTCAGGGAGTGGGCCTAAGACACCAGCCCTCTGGGAATGCCCCCAAAGAGCTTGGATAAATTCAGATGGCCAAGTGGCCATTACCACCACCATTCTGAGCATCTAATGCATAAACCATGTTACATTATACTGGAACCAACGTGAATTCAGGCTGTCCTCTGCAGAGACTGCGTAGGTAATAGACTTTAGGGAGAGTTTTTACTGCTTCCATTCAACTAAGTTTCTGAAGACACAGAAAAAGCATTTCACACTACAAATAGCCATGCACGGTTCCCAAATATATTTCCCTTTTCTTACTAATTAGTTAAAGATGAAATAATGCTTGAACACTTCATAATCTTAAATTCACAATATTTTACTTAATTAAAATAGGTAATTTAGAAAAATAATTGGCAATTGCTAAAACCTTTAATGCTGATGAGAACTGAGCTGGAAGCATTCTTTCTTCACAAATTGGTATTTAAAATATAAAGTTCCACACACAGCTGGAAAGTGCCATCGTAATTTGGCATTTATGTTCAGTAGCTATCATTAAACTAAACAAACTGAAATTAAAAAGGAAAGGCAGTGGGCTTTAAGGCATATTCAGGGCAGATGCCAAGGGCTCAAAAGTATAAACATGGCTTTCTAAGCTTTTATTAGGAAGTGTCATGTCAGAGAATAGATTTAGGAATTCCTAACACAATTGCTTTTATTTCATACTTACGCTGACAATACAGCTTTGGTAATATTTGAGTTCAGGTGAGAAATTCACTCAATCTAAACTCGGCTCCTTCACTGAAGGGCAGTGCTGGTGGGAAGTTCAGCCTCAGACCTGCTTTCCAGCTGAGACCTTCCCCGTGACATCCAGAAACACTGGCACTGGCTTCAGTGGAGGTGGAGGGATTGTGTCTGGGGACGAAAGCAGGGCTTTTTGTACATTTCTTCTGGAGGGACCTTCCATACGACAGCAGAGATTCATGCTAACTCGCAGGGAAACGCGGGCAAAGCCCGCCCTTTGGGGAGCCTATTTGTTCAGTGGGAGGTTGTCGTTCAGTCCCGGAACAAAAGTCTGCTGATGATGGTGGGAGCAGACACAGACAGCATTGTGTGTGCGCTGTGGAGGGAGGGAGGAGGGCGGGCCCTTCTACACGGTGGAATTTGCTATCACTTTTCTACTTGGCAACACATTAAAAAACATAAGATTTCAAACAACAGTCTAAAGAGCAAGGAATGAAAACAAAAACAGCAAAGTACAACAGATGCCCGGCTCCAGAGGAGCATGGGGGTTCCAGGCCAGCAAACGGGGCTTCAGAAGACAGGGCCTTTATTTTCTTTTACAAATGGAAGCCCAAAGGATGCATCCAATTATTGCCTTGATATAGAACGTCCAGCACTTTTTAGTTTTCGTGCTTCCCACCCCCCGCTTTTTTGAGATGTAGAAACTCCTTGGAAGCAAAGTAGTTTGACAGACTTCAATCTCAGGAGATTTACTTTTAAAATCAGGGTTTTAAGAGAAGATCCAAAACAGGGTTTAAACTTCCAGGACAGCTCAAACACTCCAGACTGACGATAATGTAACGAAAACCCAGCAGAGCAGATGTTTTCTTTGGCCATGATTTTTACCAAATTTACTATGAAAAATATAAATTAGCCAATGTGTTTATTTCTCTCTCTGTCCCAGTCGCTAGAGCACAGCTGTCACGGTCGCTGACACTCAGGAGAAAAGACAAGGTGACATTAGGAGTGCTAAGTGAAACCGTGGCCCGAGTGCTAGCAGGAACACACGGAGAGAAATAATTCTGATTTTTTTGCCCTTTTTGGGGGTGGGGGAGGAGGCTAACTGGAGCTAGGATCAACACAAGAAGGTGACAATGAGCCGTCTTAAAGTCCAGCTGGTGGGGACCAAACAGGTGGCAGGGCATTTCTGGGAAAGAAGACAGAGATGTGGAGGGGCAGTGGAAAGACACCGTTTTAAATCGAAGGACAGGAGTGCTCGGAGGGACACAGGCAACCCAGAGGGACATCTGTGAGGGGAGGCCTGACCAAAGGGGTTTGGCA
This sequence comes from Arvicola amphibius, assembly GCF_903992535.2. Taxonomy (NCBI): domain Eukaryota; kingdom Metazoa; phylum Chordata; class Mammalia; order Rodentia; family Cricetidae; genus Arvicola; species Arvicola amphibius. The sequence goes on from NC_052054.1 coordinate 6,296,467, forward strand.
AGGACGTGTCTGTGCCTGCTCTGTCCTGGCATCCTCTGAGTGTCACACCCCGGTGAGGCAGCTGCTGCGGTTACATCTTCCTGAAAGAAGGCAAAACTGAAGGGCTGTGGTGGGCAGGTTCGGCCATGTGTTTTCAGGGGTGCTTGGTCCAGAATGACTCAATCTTATGAGGCAGCAGCTTACTCCTGTTCGTGTAGAAATGATGACACATGACCTCTTGTTTGTGCAAGGGAGCAACACTCTGCCCAGCGTGAACACTGATGAATCACTTACTCTTGTAAACAGATGATTAGCACCTGAGAACTGCAGTCACTAAGAGCACGTGGGTGCAGGGGTGTGTCAAAACCACACCAGTACAAGCAGGTTTGTGGTTCACTGACCACGGCAGCCCATAGGATCACCAGCACGGGCTGGTGGCTCCTACTGTCCAGTGCTGGACTGGTGTTTTCAGACTCTGGTAGAGGCACCGTGAGAGTGATGGGTGCTGGAAGCTGCTCAGCGCGACACAACTGCTGGATTCATCTGGCTAAACCGCCACCCCTAGGGATCCAGCTGTGTGCCTGGAGGCGGAGCTACACTCTGAAGCTCGGTGTTCTGAGCAGGCAGGCCCTGTACCTCAACAACTGGGTCTGTCTGTCATATACAACCATCTGTGGGGACTCTCAGCATCTCTGTCAGCTCTCAGACTTTGTCTTCTTCAGTGAGGCTCCCTCAAACCCTGTCCTGTAGTCTAGATATCATCTTGTAGAATGTGATATGGGCATTGTTAATATTAGCCGTTAAGACTGGACTAAAAGAATCTGTGTTTGCCAATGACAGGATTATTGAATGAAATCCAAAGTGCTTGGCAGGTTAAAGGAAATGATGTTGATGTGGCCTGTGAGTTCATTTGTCTTCAACAAATTCTGAAACAAGCATTGAAAGACTCGCCTATGTCTATCTATGTTTTGATGTAGGTTGCTCAAGGAAGGCATAGATTAATGTGCCTAGTGTCACAGAGAGGGGGTTGCTCTCTGTCACCACAAGATGGTAGGTGCATCTGGGGAAGGGAGTGGCACCAAGAACACTGTCCGTTGTGTGGTGAAGCCAGGAGGGGGAAGGAAAAGGAGGATAGCACCGGGCTGCTCATGCTCAGAGTGTAGGGAGATAGAACAGGAAGTCCTGGGGAGGGAGGAGTTTGGACATCCTGGAGTCCGGGAGAAATGGAAAGGAGGCCAGCGGGTCTGCACGGTGGCAGGGAGGAGTGTGGAGGAGCTGGCGCTGGCGTGAGGAGGGCCAGCACATCTCGGATGTGGTTAGAGCTACAGAGTTGGCAGTAGCTGCTGCATACCAGGCCAGAGGGCAGAGGAAAGGCACAGGCACCTCACTATGGGTCAGGAAGGGAAAAGGGATCAGAAAAGGTGACAGGAAAGAAATAGAGACTCAGGGAACAAGGATCCCACTGTCTGCTTTATGAGATAAGTGTCAAGAAAAAATTTATGAGGTGAATGGGAACTGCAGAGAAGATGGCATCTTCTAGATGTTTAGCGGGGGGGGGGGAGGGGTGAGGCCAGGCGGGCACAGAGAAGGTCATTTGGCTTGTACCTTGTGTTCAGAGTGAAAGGAGAACAAGACACGCAGAAAGTTCAATGTGGTAGGAGGAGGGTGAAGGAGTAAGCACGGCTTGTGGGCCAAAGTCACTTCTGGGGCGGAGACCTGGGAACAGGGCTCTGGGAACCAAAAGATATGCCCACCTCTGGAGGAAACGGGTCCTGCTGCCTCTGCTGTAAACAGGAGGAGGAGGAGGTGTGTGTGTGTGTGTGTGTGTGTGTGTGTGTGTGTGTGTGTGTGTGTGTGTGTGTGGTAGGGGGATATAAGAGCCAAACAGCCCAGTGTAGAAAGGACCAGTGGCCTGGAGGGGATGGGAATTAGTGGGGAAGGGAAAGGTGCTGGCCTGGGGCTTGGGGAGGCTTGGAATTCTTTCCTGCTTGAGTCAGCATTGGGGTCATTTTCTGCACAGACATTTCGTGAGACATTCTCTTCTCTACAAAATGCTGGGTGTCTCCTCTACCGAGTCAGCTGAGAAGCAGCTGGCTGTGACTTGGCCAAATGTAAGTGACCAGTGAGACAGGGGACACTGAGGAATAAAATGCTCTCTGTGTCAGCAGGAGCTGCTGAGGGCTCCTGGTGCTGCACAGTCTTTCTTGTTCTGCTTCAAACATAGACAACACGCAGAACTGCAGCCAGACAGAAAGACCCAGAGAGGAGATCATTTCTCATCATTGTGCTGCAAACGTTGGGGTGCTACCCTTTGCTTTTAGGGAGAAGGTATGAGTGCCATTACCCAAGACTCCCTAAAAGCAGCATGTTAAAGAGAAGTGTGGTGTGATTAGTTAGACATGGCTCTTCGGCCAGAACAGAAAAGTCCTGCATGAGATGCTACCCAGCTCACAATGGACTCTTTGACTAGCATATGTTTAAACCGACCTCCAGATGACATTTGTAATGGGATCTTACATTGGATGTGTGCCTTTATATATCAAGTCTAAGTGAATTACATGATGAAAGAAAAAAATGTAGAAATGTCCACAGAACACAAAATATGGTCCATCACTGTCCTAAGTACAGGGGACAGGTGAGTGGCGAGCCTTTACACACTTGTAGGTTACAGGCTCTTCAAACAATCAGGCTGCCAAAGTTCACCGCTAAAGAAGAAAAGGAAGCTAGGCATGGTAGCTCGTACCTGCAACTCAGTACTTGGGAGACTGAGGCAGGAGGATTGCTACTACAACTTTGAGGCTACATAGTGAGTTCCAGTCCAACCTGCACCAAAGAGTGAGACTCTGTCTCTAAGAAACAAAATAGAAAAAAAAGAAGAAAAGAGGGAAAAAAGACAAAGATGATCATATTAAACTTTTCACATCCTACCATGGTCTGTGGCAGCATGTTTGTCACAAGCCTGCATACAGACAGATCTCACAGAGCTGACAGCCTTCATTCCCAAGAGTAAGTTTCCCACCTGATTCCAAGTTTACAATGATAATAACCAAGCACCAGGAATTAGCAAACCTCTGGCCTAGTGGAGACACTATTGGGCATCATGGGAAACAGGAGGTATGATGGCCCTTCTGCAGCAGGCATAAGAGCATCTTAAAGAAAAGGGTAAGTTCGTTGCTACCCCTGTTGTTACAAAATCCCAGGGGAGAAGCCGGCTCTGGCTGAGGCTCACAGGGCATGTGGAGCTTCAGGGCCATTGTGGACAGAACAGCAGCTTCCGTGAGGCAAGGAAGGATAAATAAGGGAACTCATGTGGCACAGCAGAACACGTGTGAGAGAAAAACCTAAAGCAGTGTTCTCAGCTTTCCTATGCTGCCGCCCTTCAGTACAGCTCCCCATGCTGTGGTTCTCAGCCTTCAGTATAGCTCCCCACGTCGTGGTTCTCAGCCTTCAGTACATCTCCCACGTTGTGGTTCTCAGCTTTCCTATGCTGCTCCCTTCAGTACAGACCCCCACGCCATGGTTCTCAGCCTTCAGTACATCTCCCACGTCATGGTTCTCAGCCTTCAGTACAGCTCCACACGTCGTGGTTCTCAGCCTTCAGTACATCTCCCACGTCGTGGTTCTCAGCTTTCCTATGCTGCTCCCTTCAGTACAGCTCCCCACGTCGTGGTTCTCAGCCTTCAGTACAGCTCCCCATGTCGTGGTGACCCCAACCATAAAATCATCTTGTTGCTACTTTATAAATGATACTGCTATGAATTATAGCGTGAGTATCTAATATGCAGGATATCTGATGTGTGACCTCAAAGGGGTCACAGCCCACAACTTGAGAACTACTAATCTAAAGGAAGATCATATAAATTCCACTTATATTGCCAAAAATTTTTACTAGTGTCCTAACCAGCGTTTACTTCCTTTTGAAGGGGGCTAGATAACTACTGATGATGGGCGGGGGGTGTGTGTCATAAAAACGGAGTCATCCTAGATATGAGAGGAGGACCAGGAGACAGGAGTGGCTGGGGGAAAGTTCAGAGACCACAGAATGGTAGAAGTTGGAAGAATGACCACGTGACGGATCTTGGCATAAAGTACCCAGCTGAAGACACCAGGGCAGTTGCAGGTCTTTAACTTGGAGATGAGAATCTGCCTCCCTGATGACTTGGCATGAGGCTTAAGTCGACGAGAGGAGCGAGGCGGATGGGAAGGCTTATTGTCCTGTAAACACAGTATGCATGTGTTCTGGAGACAGTCAACAGTGTCTTTGAGTATAGCATCCCCATGCTTCCTCTCACTTGGGTCTGAAGCATTGGCCACTGTAAATCTAACATTCCAGGGCCATAGTGTGCTCAGTACAGGGTCTATGAGACCATGGATCAATCATAGGTTGGTGAAGGAAGACTAGGAATTCTTGGGGAGACTGTGGGGGAACTGAGACTGGTAGGTTTCCTAAGGGCTCTTGGCCTCACTGAAGAAGAAATGCAAGAGAAAGTGCATTGCTTGGGTTGGCGGGATGGAAACGGGATGAGTGGTTTGGAGGCTACCATATGCTGAAGCATGACCATGTGCAAGGTGGCATAACATTGCCTGTGTTTTCAGAGGAACACTGTGGAAATGAATGGAAGATGAGCTCCAAACAGCTACAGAAACTTGAACAAAAGCCACGGGGAGAAAAACGTGAGTAGATGATTTCTGAAAAGACATTTCAGAACGTGGTAGTGCGTAAGGCAAAAATGCAGGAACAGATTGCAGTTAAAGATGTCATTAAATCCTCGGCAGAATGAGGCCTGACACCACCTAAGCAGGGACCACTCAGGATCATCGCTCTGAAAAGCCGATAGAGACAAGTGAGATGCAACCATCTGACTTACCTGTGGTAAGAAGAGAAGGCCAACTAACAAAGGGGAGCAAAACATCACATACGACGCCAGATTTCCCAGAAAAAAAAAAACAGTGTTTCCTCTCCTTTGGACAATATGCTACACATATGGCAGGCTTCTTAGCTTGATAAACATCGACAAGTAGATGGCATGGAGACAGATGGTGGCTTCGAGACTTCTCGTGTTAATTTCCATGCCATTAGACTGGATAACGCACCACTTGGATCATTAACATAGCTTCTGTCTTTGGAAACCAACAGAAGGTATCAGAGGAAGTGACCAGGAGGGAATGGAAGCACCCCAGCCTCTGGTAGGTGACCATTGTGGTCAGGAAATGGTGGAAAGGTCATGCCTTGGGGCTCTGACCATGGAGACAGTGCTGTGGACGATGCCTCCTGGACACTAAGTGTGTACACACGCGGGACTCTGAGGGAAGGTGGGAGACAAGATCTCGAGAGTGGTAACCTGGACACAAGGCTCTAGAGATTCCAGGATTGCCAGCACGTTTGGGTGTGGTCAGCTAGAACTGAAGAGGAGGCAGAAACTTCAGCAGAAGGGGTGATGTTCAAGGCTACTGGTGTGTGTGTGTGTGTGTGTGTGTGTGTGTGTGTGTGTGTGTGCATGAAACTGAAACCCAGTCACAGGATTCTCACTGCCACATGAAGTGAAGGAAGAGCCAGCTGTCCCCTCCCCACTCCCCACTTCTCTGAAGAATGCCTCTGCTTCTCCCACCTCTCACAGGTGACAGGGTTTTCTCTACTTGGTACCAACGCCAGGCAAGGACTTTGGCTGGTGGGGGCAGTACCATCAGAAAACAGAGCCCCCTGTGATAGGAATGGGTGCACACCTGTGCCATTTACAGCTGTCAGTGTCCGGAAGTCACTGATGTGTCCTCGGCAGCAGCAGAGACTGGGATTGATGCATGGGCATTAATCATCCTTCAGCTTCAGCAGGTGGACAGGGGGTGAGGAGGGGACCTGTCGCCACCTCCTTTCTTCACTTAGACTTCTTGCAAGGACCTGTTGGTATTCTCTTGACCTCACCAAACTGCACTTACTTTCTTTTACAAGTTTTTACTTTTGATGCAAATGTTGGTGCAGCTAAATATTGCTTATAATGTCCGTCGCACTGCAGGAATATATGAGTATATGTGTTGGTTTTCTGTGTGCATTTTTTTCAACAGATGGAGGTGCATGCTTAGCCAGAAGATTTTTACAAGTGATGTTATTACCAGCAGCGTCCACCAGAGGCATCAGGCAAGCCACACCCCACCCTGAGCTCACAGCTCTGCTTGCACTGTGAGACCAAGAAAAGAACAATCCGCCTTGCGGGCTAAAGGTTTGGTTTGCAGTTTCAACAGTTCAGAGTAAGTTCCTGTTTGTTCTGTGCAGGGTAAGGTTTCTGTTTGCAGTTAGAGAATAAGTTCCCATGTTAAGTCCTCACAAGTTAAGGTTTCTATTTGTAATTAAGAGTAAGTTCCTGTTTCTTAGACCTGATGTAAACTGCTTGCAACCCCATTCACATGGTGCCTATCCTGAGCATGGTTCCTTCCCTTTATTGTATTTTCTAACCATGTAGAACAACCGACTCTCCCACCCCTGTGAACACATTATCCTGACCATAAAGGGCTGGATATCCTGACCTCAAGAGGCTGGCAGAGGCCGCTCTCTTGAATCCCAACTTAGGGTGAGACAGCAGGCTGGCTAGTCCAGGTGTACCCCAAAAGATAGCTTGCTTTAATGGGTCTTTCCTCCTCATGATTCTGGGGTTTAACTCTATCTCCTCTTATAATCTCTCTGCCTGCATCGCCTGCCCACCCGAGACCTGGCCCTGATTCTGCGTGTGGATTCTCAGCTCTTCCTCAGTATCCTCATGCTGGAGTCTCCCAGGCCTCATGGTTTCCTCCTTTACTCTTTCATGCCATGTCCTCCCACTCGGTTCTCCCAGCCTGCACGAGTCAGGTGGCTGTTCCATGTCCAGCACTCCACCTCCTAAACTATGTGACTGCAGTTCCTTCCCTACCTCCTCGGAAGATGAAGGTGACTTCATTACACTGTGGAAGCTCCCTCAGCGTCTGACTGACATGTCAGGGAGAGTCTTGGGGAACGACCTTCCATCTTTACCTGTTCCCTTCACTCCACGCTACAGCCACGCCAAGGCTAGTACTAGATGATTAGCTCCCGTCTGCCTCTGCGAGCCCTCTTTCCAGTCACTCTGACCTACGGCCTGGGAGTCGTCCTTCTGGGCATTGCAAAGGCACTAGAGGTGGACCTTGCATCCCTTCCCTAGATGCCCCTGATACGGATATTCTAGAACCACCTCACAGTCATCAAGGCTGAGACAACTTATTAAGCATTGAACTGAAGATTTTGGGCTTCCCCAGGTTTCCTACTAACACTTGCTTTCTGATAAAGGCTCCCCCAAAGATGACACTGGAGACTCGTATCAATACTCCCTTCTGCTAAGACAGAGTCTTAGTCTGTTGGTCATGATTTTAAGTACATTAAAGGTAAATGTACTTTTCTAGTGGAGAAAACCCTATAATAGGCAGTGCCTTTCTCAAAACCCCACCCAGGCTCTCAGACTCTGGCTTCCAGCCCATGACTAGTCACATTTGATCCAGTACTTCCCTCCATGACCAAAGACCATTGAGAATTTTGCATTTATGAGTGTACTTGAACCCACCCTGTAATTGTTTTCATACTGTCTTCTACTTGGCTCTCAAGAGTTATCTTACCTCCTCCATCCTGTTCTGGTTCTCCAAAATGGTTTGCATGAGAAAAAAAGATGTCACCTTCAAAGACTTAGAAAAACTCGAGTATAAAATGATGTAGGTTTGCTGTTTTTGTTGGAGAGGTGGATTTTGATTATTTCTCTGAGTTCATTGTTTATTTAGGACTTTGGAGTAATTTTTCTAATTTGTATTTTTCTAGGACATCATTTCAACTAAAAGTTGACAATCATGTACCGTGTTTCTGACCAACTCTCCCCTGTGCATTCGTAGTCTCTTTTACCTTGTGCCGTGCTGGTCAAATTCTGCCCATTTTCTTAGGCATTCTACAGAACTGGGTTTGGTTTTATAGATTAGTACTACCATTCCTTTATACTGATCTCATTAAGTTTTTAGTGGGGTCTCATTATGCAGTCCTGATGACTTAGAACTCTTTGTAGACCAGGTTGGCCTCAAACTCACAGTGATCACCTGCCTCTGGATCCAGAGTGCTGGTATTGAAGGAGCAAGCTACTGCGGTAATCTCATTAAGTTTTGCTCTTCCATTTAGTTTATTCTCTCTGACTATGTTTACTTTACTGTGGTATTTTTCTGATTCTTGTCTGTAAACTTATTTTTCTATTTATTGTTTGAGAATTTCATATATGAATAAATATGTTTTCATCAAATCCATCTCCAATTTTTCTGATTATTAAATTGAATAAGTAATATTTATTTTCTAAAGGCCTTAGTTTACAACCTAAGAATTTCATTTAAACCCACTCTCTGTTTTATTACCCCCAGAGAAAATCATTTGCTCAGTTTTAACCTTAGAAACCCATTGAGGTCTTATTCTTCCTTATGGCCAGTTTTAGGTATTCAGAGAACATACAGAAGAGTGTCTTTGTGAGTGTGAGATCAGATTCATGTACCAAAGTTCCTCTGTCAGCTTGGCTTTTCAAATCATCTCTATTGCTAGTGTTGGCATTTGTTTGAGTTTTGTTTTTTTGCTACTATGTTTGTTTGAGTGTAATTGGTCCCCATAAACTTATAGGGTGTGGCTTTGCTGGAGTAGATATGGCCTTGTTGGAAGACTGTGGGATGAGTTTTGAGGTCTCATACATTCTCGAGCTACACCCAATGTCTCAGTCCATTTCCTGTTGCCTTCTGGTCAAGATGTAACCACCACCATGTTTGCCTGCATGCTCCCTACCATGATGATAATGAACTGAACCTCTGAAACTGTAAGCGAGGCACTCCAATAAATGTATTTTTTATAAGAGTTGCCATGGAAACCTTAACTAAGACAGCTATCTATTTTAGATTGTATTGTTAGATTAACTCAGGGTCATGATTTTCTGTCATTTGTTGTTTTTTTTTTTTCAACACATGACATTATTATTCTTTTCTCTATTATTTTTGTGGGCTAATAAACATTCCTTTTCTTTAGCTTACGACTTGTTTGATATAATTGTTTGAATAGGTATGTCCCCTATAGACTCATGTGTTTGAATGCTTGGTCCATAGGAAGTGGCACTATTAGGAGGTGTGACCTTATTGGAGTAGGTGTGGCCTTGTTGGAGGAAGTGTGTCACTGTGGAGGTGGGCTTTGAGGTTGCATATATGCTCAAGCTACAACTGTGTGGGACGCAGTTGCTTCTGCTGCCTTTGGACCAAGATGTAAAATTCTCAGCTCCTTCTCCAGCACCATGTCTGCCTGCATACTGCCATGTTCCATTATGATGAAAGCCATCCAATTAAATGTTTTTCTTTATATGAATTACTGTGGCCATGGTGTCTTTTCTAGCCATTGAAATCCTAACTAAGACACTGGGTGTGCTTATCTTCCATAACATATCCTTTCAACAGAGCCTTATGTCTAGAAAGTTCAAAATGATTAAGTTCTTCTATCTTGTTCTCGAAGTAAATAAAGCTTTAGCTGCAGAATGGAAATGCCCCTGATCTCTCTGCCACTGTTATCTGGAGTCTTAGACTTTTTTTTTTTTTTTAAAAAAAACATATTGAAAAGCACAGGGTTGGGAGATAGCTCAGGCTTGAAAGTTCTTGTCTTGAAAGCACAAGGACCCAAGCTTGACCCCAGAACCCAGGGGTCAAGGCACAGTGGCCCAAGACTATAACCCCAGCACTGGAGACAGGAGGACTCCAGGCTTCACTGGCCAGATGACCCAAATGAATTTGTAAGCTCCAGGTTCAGGGAGAGAGCCTGTCTCAAAAATAACATAGAGGGTGATTGAGGAAGACTCCCTACAGTGACCTCTGACCTTCAAATACATGCATGTAGACAGCTGCACACTCACACATGTAAAAATATGCAAATACATACCTACACACACAAAGTCTACTAAAATAGCCACGACTTAATTCTACCTATATGCTATTAATTTCGTGATTTATCTCTCTCTGGCACCTCAGGCTTAGCTGGAGATTCATGCTTTTCGATGCTGCATTGGCTTTGAGGGGTTTTTCTTAGACTGAACAGCATTGGTAAATGCTTCTTTGTGTGCCTGAAATTGTCTGTTTTACTCTCTTTTGCTCTGCCTTTGTAGACACCATGCTGCTAAAGCCAAGCGGGGTTGTTTGCTATGTGTTAAGAGTTTATATGAAATATGGATATGCTTACCATGGTGGACCACAGTCATCTTCCCTCTTGAGTGATATTTGAGTAGTCCTAGGTAGCTAGTCATACTTTTTCCTCGATGCTTTTGAGATACTTATCTGTTGTCCTGCACCTTACTGCAGATAATTTCATTGCCAAGAATGCCACTTTTGTGGCCACCTACCCTATTTCTCTGGTCAACACTATTATGTGCCTGTCATCTTTAATGACCCTCTTGCTCCATCAAGATGAGACTAGGATGGGATTTCTGTATCTGTTCTTTCCCATCAGAGCAGCAGTGCCCAGCCCACCAAGGACAACAAGCTGACCTTCAGTGTCCCAGTTTAAAGTTCATCCTTACTATGCAGCTGCCGTATAGGTTTCTTCCCACCCACCCAATCTTATTTTAGCCCTTCCATCCTTCTTGAAACATGATTACTTTTCTATTCTTATGGGTCTAACTCATTTCTTTCTCTTGTGTCCAGAGCAGACAGACCCACTTTGGTCATTCTTATACTGCTATATAAATTTAGTTTAGTCAAGACCATAACAAATGCATGCTTTGTTTTTTGTTTGTTTGGTTTTTGTCTTTTAAATTTTGTTGGCTGTCTTTTTAGTTTGTTTGAGATAGGGGCTGGCATAGCCTAGACTGGCCTCGAACTCCTTGATGCCCCTGCCTTCACTTCTTAAGTGCTGGAGTCACTGGCAGGGCTCCTATGCCTGGCTTTGCTGAATGTTATTTTAAACATTTGGCCTCGTGTGGCTTATGGCATTTTTATTTGCAGGTCTACTTCCTGTAGAAAAATTTCTTTTCCATTTCTTTTACTCTTTTCTGGTCAGCGTCTACTCTTTCTGTCTAGCACCCTGGTGGTTGCCTCACTCTTAGAGTTCCCGGTCTAGCACCAGGTAGCAGCTAGAAACTGCATTTTGCTTTTATTGGTTTATTTCTAGTTGGAGACTCCATGTACTATACTCTTAAATGCTGAGTATTAAGCCTTGCTTCTATTGTATCCTTCAAGAAGCCTCTTCTCCCTTATCCCCCAATTGTCCCCTAGAAACCAGGCTCTCAGCCACCAATGCCTGCTCCCTCTGCCCCCACCTCAGGCTCTCTTTGTGTTTCTGGCCTAAGGTGCTAAGACATGAATCTGGCCTGCTATCCAGCTCTGACTCGTTTACACGTCTCCCTCTATGGCTTATCCATCAGTGCTATGGGTTTGTACAGTACATGTACTTGTATGTAGAATGATATGAATTGACAAAGCATCCTGACATCATTACCAACAACGCTCAGAAAGAGCACATGTCTGGACTGGGCTAGTCGAGGCAATCTTTGGGGAATGGGGAATGAGATATTGAGTGGGGGCTCTGGCAGGATGCATGGGCTTTGGATCAGCAAAGAGACAAGGAACAAGGATCAGGACAGTTAAAAAGGGAGACACAAGGAGAGGAATTCTCCTTACAACAAGAGCCTGAAGAAAAGGTCACAAGGATCAAGGCTGGGGCGAGTATTAGAACAAGGAAATAGATGTACCAGGGGTTTAGTCTGAGAGCCACACAAAGAACCAGCGCCAACAGCCACTTACTGAGTTTTCATTCTCCTGCCAAGGCTTTACCAAGGGCTTTGCGTGGGAGATCTCGTCTGAGCTCAAACAATCTTATAAAACATATATGATATTTTTCCACTTGACAGGCAAGACACTTGAGATCTGTGATATTAAATAATTCTGAGTTACAGGAAGAGACCAGGCCCCAACTTCGAGAATCCACAGGTGTTTCCCTCGCAGGACAACGGGTTTTTGCAAAGTAATGGAGTAATGGATGGGGCCCTGGGAGTCTCTGGTACCACGCAGGTGTCCTTAAATCCAACCCCAGATGTCCTTAGTGGAGAAGCAGAGGAGGTGGCATACGCAGGAGAGAGGACACTATGGAAAGGCAAAGGAAGACACTGAACTGAGGGACAAGGAAGTGTGGTGAGGGTGTCGCCTCATGACTACCGGGTGAGCTGTGCCCTTCTCGCATCTGGTTTGACCTCAGCCCAGTGAAGCTGACCTTGAATCTCTGGCCTCCAGGCAATGACAGGATGTAGTCTGTCTATTTAAGTCACCAGGACTCTGGCCACTTCTCACATGACCTTGACAAACAAATAAGACCAAGCGGCAGTGTGACTCTAGACTCCTGGGGACACCCTCTGATTTACATGGCTATTCTAGAAAGAGCTAGACAAAGGTAAAGCAGGAGCAGAACTCCAAGCTGTGACAACACACCCAAGTCCTGCTAACGTACCTGGGATGAGCATCAATCCTAACTAGCATTCTGGCACCTTTCCCTCAGTGGTCAGCTGGTGGGTCCAGTCTGAGAAGAGATGGCCACAGCTAAGAGCCTTCAGCAGAAACTGGGGTATCGAGTGATAAAGTGTTCACTGGGGGCAGAGTGGGCAGAGTCCATCCATGACTGTAAAAAGCTTCCTCACTTGCTCTCCAGGAGCCCAGTGACCTCTGATCTGCTTCTTAATCCAGAAAGCTTCCAGGTCCAAACACAGGCATTAAAGTGGACACGATCCAGACTGCTGTATAATCCAGGAGCACTTGGAAGGGGTTTGCAGCGTGCCACTCCGAGGCATGCCTATCGGCCTCAGCCGGGCACGTGCTGGTTTTATATCTGTGGTGGCCCTGGGGTCTCTGTAGCTCTCTGACTAAAGCCACCTCTTGGTCATTGTGACATAAGCCTTGGCCGTGGAGCTGGTTTCCCTGGGCTATTCCCTAACTATAAAATGTGTTCCCATCAGTTAGATTTGTATTTGGTGAATCCCACTTGCATGACATCTGTTCCATAAGCTACATTAGAATCTGTCATTATTGTTTAGAGCATAGCTCTCTGTGTGTGCATGCGCATGTGTGTATGTGCGATACATGTGTGTGTGGGTGTGTGCACACATGTGTATATATGCGATGCATGTGTATATGTGTTCCTACAATCCCTTGGTGTCTAGCAAAGGACTGAAGGTTTGGGGGCATGGAGGGGAGGGATCCAGGCTCTCTCTAACTCAGGCGTGTCCACTCTGTATTCATCAAATGTGGAATCATGTCTCCCTTGAATGGTGACTTTTCTGAGGATTTTGGTGGGCTAAATCTGAGCTTCCCTGGAATAGGACGAAATATTATGTTTAAAATTCTGGAGAGAGAAAGTACCGCTGAGGGCTGTCAAGCAAACAATGCAGTGAGACAGGAAGGCGCACAGTTTAAAACAAAATCAGTGCCCACACTGTAGGTCGCCAATAGTGATGGCATCAAAGAATGGGGGCATTTAAAAATCAGACCTAAGCAGGTTCCACAAAGAGCTCATTGGCAGACTGCGATTTCAGACCTGAGTGGCACTGGGGCTTCCCTGCCCAGACCTCCTCTTTCAAAACTATTGCAGCTCACAGAGATGCCACAACACCTCTCTGCTGACATCCAGCCTCAAGGTAGCTCAAGTAAAAGAAAAGAAAAGAAAGAAGCATTCGGCAGCATGGGTGCTAACTTGATGCAGTGACTTCCTTAAACTACTTAGTTGAATAAATTATTCAGCATTGGCTGTATGGATCAGTGTCAGATGTATTTTGAATTAATTCATTCAGTAATCCCTAAACTGGCAAAAACTCAAGGTGTAGTGCAAACACTTCATATAGAGATAATATTCTAGAGGAAATGGAAAGATTATAGAAAACAGCAGAGTGTTTTTTAAAAAAATTGAACCAACAAAAGCTGAGCAAACCTTTTCAGAAAAGACGTAAAACCATGAGCAAAAATATCTAAATTAACAGCTATATGCATTTTTTTTATGAATGGCAACATTTGATCTCTTAAGCAAGCTGATTTCCCGCAAGTTAATTCACAATTCAGAGCATTTCCAGAGCTAATCCAAGCAAGGTTTCTCCTGAGGATCGGATCATCAGATTCAGAAGGAAGCATAAAGAGCAAGTCAGATGGTTCTGAGAAGGGTGGAGGGGTGAGGCACCTGTTATAGCCACACAAGGACAGCAAGGGGCAGGCATAAAGGGAACTGTCCCACGGAGAGGGGGAGGCCACGTGGTTAAGGAGCAACCAATGACTGGAGCTGGGAAGTAGCATTCTGGCCACAAACAGAGTTTGCTCAGCTGAGATGCAGAGACCTGAAGTACAAATAGATGAATATAGTGCAATTAAACATACATCCTGTTTTTCCAAAAATACCCATAAATTAGGGGTGAAAATGAAACTGAAGTCTAAAGCCCATGTCACTGAGGAGTGTCTTTCATACAGAATTCAATATTAATAAATTTCCAAGAAATAAGTGAATCATAAAAAATGACTGATGTACTAAAGCAAAAAATTCTGAGAAGAGAACTGTGCGTGAAATGACAAAGGATGCACAGTGGATGCCATTTCACCAGGGAAGTGGCCATTAAACAGTAGCAACTTGCATTTTTTAGAACGTGGAAGGCTGCCCAAGTGTCGGCCCTTGTGGAGGGACAGCGGCTTACAAACCGCCCGTGGCGAGCATGAGCAGAGGTGAAGCCCGTGGCGAGCATGAGCAGAGGTGAAGCCCATCATGGTGAGCATCTGCAGAGGTGAAGCCCCTTCCACACCACTGGACGTAGCAGACGTGACCCAAGCTCACACATATTCGGAGAGATGCAGGTTTCTTGAGCCATTGTTCACAATAAGCAAAAATTTAAATCATGTAAATGGCGATCATGAAATAGCTATACATTACATACATATCTATATAATGCAAAATCCTAAGTCATTTACCTGAATTGACTAGAAGTTGACTAGAATTGCACGCATGCTCATGATAATGACGCGAAGAACTGTGCTGACTTAGACACGTGGGGCGTGAGCCTGCTGTCCTATCTGAAATTGAAGCAATGCAAACTCCATACTGAGAGTAAAAGGTAGAAAAGCACGTGAGAGAACGGCGAGATGATCCGGGACCTTACTCTCTCCGCGGTGAGAGGAGGGAGCACGTTCAGACAACAGGAAGGCAGAAGCTCCTGAGGCAGGATGCAGTTTCTGCTGGAAGAATCTCGGGAGGTAAACAGAATAACTATGCTACGGCCTGACAGAGACAGTTGACAGGCACAGGGGTGTCCAACCCACGGCCTGAGCACTGCATACAGCCAGGGCAGACGGGGGTCAAAGTCATGGCCTGTGGGCTGTATATTGTTAGTGTAGCTATGAACTCAGCCCAACAAACAATAAACTTATTTAAAATTTGATTTTTGTGATTAATTTTGGAACTCAGAAAGCTATACATGGTAGCTACATGATTCTGGAAGGTGAACATTTTCGATGACAATGTGGTGCAGAGAACCCACTAGGATGGGCATCCCTGATGAGTGATTCCCCAAAGGTCAGAGATAGTTGACAGAATGTAACAGTCCATCATCGCTAGCTCTTGGTTGTGTAATAGAGAAAAGAATGCCACACTGTCATCTGCGGAACTGAAGCCGACCCGCACCCATTTCAGTTTTTTCTAAATGTGGGGTGCATGTTAAAATCAGGTCACATCATTAGAGTGCTTTCCCTTCTAAAAGCTAAATGGTACAGCCTGGGAGACCTTGCTTTGCTTTACCGTTGGTCTCTGCTGTCTCTGCAGTCTGCACACACACACACACACACACACACACACACACACACACACACACACACACACATACACACACATACACACACACACATACACACACACACACAGACACACACACACACACACATACACACAGAGTCACCAGTTTCTCGTCCCTAATGCAATGGAGGTGTGTGGGGCTGCACACACAGATGCTCCCCGGCTTGGGTTGATGTTCACAGTCATCATCCTGAACCCGACTCTTTTGGTCTGTGATTGACATACCGAGACCATGCATCATGCACATGCAGGGAAGGAGACTGGGGCAGAGCTGTGCTCTGTGCCCCTCCTTGCTGCCTAGTGTCACAGATGCTCATGGCACTGAAAGGAGACAGGATTCTGGGGACCAGTCAACATTAGTGTGGCATGATTTCATTAACGGGGAAAAGACCTCAGAGGCTGAGACATTCTGTTTGAATTTGACTTGTGTTGGGTGAAGAGGTGAAGTAACGAGGTCCTAAGAAACACACATGACCAGTGGTGTGTGCTCTCCTAGCCTTCCTTGCTCCTGTGCCATCACGCCAATCACTAGAAGCTGAAGCTGAGATGGCATCCCAGAAGCAGAGGGCAAATGAGAACCTCGGGTCATTTTTCTGGAAGCGCCTGCTGACTCAGAAGCAGAAGACGAACGACGGTAAAACACACACGTGTCCGGAAGAGGCGCAAAGGCCGGAAGACTGTTCGGGGTAGTCTTGCCACTGTTCTGTGGGGGAGTAAGTGCAGACGCGTAGGACAGCCATGAAAAGCAAAGCCAGCCAGCCCAGCCATTGCCCTTCAGACACAGTCTCATATTTGCATTTGAAACTGGAATCATACATTTTCCAAAAGGAATGGAGACATTCCTGCTAGCAGTTTAAACTTTACCTTCCTGTGAATACGAGTAAAGAGCAGATCGCAGCAGCATGGCGGACTGGGAGGGAGGGAAGGAAGGGCGGTGTTTATATTTCACTCCGCAGAGCATCTTCCTGTTTTGAAACACGTTCCTCATCTCCGTTTGCACTGTCCTGCATGCGCAGCTTCTGGGTCGGCTGCACAGGACCTACGCTCAGGGATAGATGACAAAGGTCAGAGGAGTGTGCACGTGCCCCTGGGAGGAAGCGAGACTGCAGAGCCCGACAATGTTCCCCACCAGGGACAGACTTCTGCTTATGAGTAAACGAGTTGGTTCTTATCTTCCAGGATGAAGATGAGGTGTGCTTCTCAATGCACAGATCATGACCCACTGATCAAGGTCCATTCCTTCCACTTAGAAGTTCAAGATCATCCTTAGCTACGCAGCAAGTTCAAGCCCAGCCCTGGATCCACAAGGCTGTATCGAAAACCACTCTATTCCCTCTTGTACTGAAATGTTTAATGGACTACATCTCCTTCCCAGATGCCTGAGCAGTGAGCTACGGTCATGGGACAGACACGTGTGCTTCTTCCTGAACTCTTATGCCACCGCTCTGTCCCACATCTGGGATCCTACGTCACTACTTAATTCTTTCTCCTTTTTTCTTCGCTGATCTCAGGCAACAACTTTTAAAATGACATCTTCCTGGTATACATCCTGTTGCTGTCATGTGAGGTCCACTTAGAATTGAGATAAAGCTTTTGTCCTCGTTTCTAGGAATTCATTACACGCAAGCAAGAGTTTTCTAGGTGTTTGTATTCTAGCCTTATTAAATGCCATTACAGAAGCTCAGGAGGGGTCCCTCAGCTGAGCTGTTCCTGCCAGAGCGGATGCTGGCTGAGTGTGAGAGAGGTGTGGGAGGTGCCAGAGTGTGTTTGGGGTGGGGTCTCCGGCTCTCCTCCCCATGCTGCAGCTGAGCCCTGGCTTGTAGCCTCCATGGCCTCCGTTCTGCTCTCTAAGCAGGGCTGCCATCAGCTTCGCTGGGCTATGACAGGGCTCTGGTAGCTCCAGGGTGCATGGAATCTGCTTAAAGACTCCGAGAGAAGTAATTCAGCAAGAATAGCATGCCAGCGGTTTTATTTTAAGTAGGACTTGGGTATCAAAGGGGAAATTTGTTCGCATCCACTTTGTGAGTAATGGCTCCTGCTATTCAGATTCGTCTGTCTTTCCTTGCCAGAGATCATTTTGTTGAACTAGGACTAGAACGCTTGTTCTAGTGCTTGAACAGGTAATTGATTAAATTTATTGATGAACATATTCAAAGGAATGCTATTAAAATAGCCATTTTTATAAAATATGCATTTATTAGATTTCTAGTAAGCAGCATATATAAAATCAGCCACACATGTGAAAATAAATTAAATATTTTTCACCTTAAATAAAATAAATCTTATTTTCAAATCTACAGAGATTAAACTTCATTAGCATATTAAACATTAATGCACAGCAGACTATTATAATGTAATATATTATTTATGTTCAGCTAGACAAATCAAATCATGTCCTTTGGGAAGAATGCTCTCTGCAGTAATGACTACACATGAGTGGCTAGACGGTGGTACGACGGTGAGCGCTGGCCTCGGATCTGTCTTTGGGGTTTTTAAAGAAAAAAACCAGTGCAACCGATTAAGTGAAAAAATTAAGCGACATATCCAACAAGCGTTTGCTGGGTGTACACTATACAGGAAGTATCGTGTGGAGGCTGTGGAAGGGAACAAGAGGGTTTCCAGGAAATAAGACTTTATATCCTGCTTATGTAGAATGTGTGGTTTTGAGACAGGGTTCTACTTTGTAGCCCAGGTTGCAGTGGAATGTTCTATATAGCCCAGCATGCAGCAATCCTCCTGCCTTAGCCTCCGGAGTGCTGGGATTGCAGGTGTGACCTGCCATGCCCGTCTTACACTGGCACAGTTTTTCACATATGATAACTGCTCACACATTTTTCTGCGTTGGTTCTCATGATGCTCCCGTGGGGTTAAGAAGGCTATCATAGCCCATTTCATAAATGAGAGCACTTCGTGCGTTTCCTAGGGCTGCCGTACAATAGCCGCAAGCTTGGCAGCTGCAAACAACACAGGTCATTTCCTCATCGTCTAAAATCAAATTAGCTGGGCCCCGATCCTGCTGAAGACACTCAGTCTGTTTTATGTCCACGTTGGGCAGGGTTTTCTCTGCTGTAGCCGAGTTCCATAGACGACACTGCAGGAGGAGGGCTCATTTTGCTCATGGTTTATCCACCAAGAGGGGAGAGCGTGGAGAGCACAGAAGCTGGGAGGGGCCTGCGCTGACTCACTGGATGACACCTTCCCTTTAATTCCCTCCAGGTGCCCAGCCTATACAACGTCACTACTTTGTCCCTCAGCTAGTCCTGCCGGGAAACCCTCAGAGACACACCCAGACATCACTGTACTAATCCCAATCCATCTGAGTCGACAGCAACCTGAGCTCACTACAGCATCTCTCTCAATGCTCTGCGGTCACCCGGTCCTTGTCCTCAAGGGGTATCAGTGCAGACTGTCTCCCTCTCTCAGTCCTGCCCTGGGCGTCTCCTCATAAAGATGCCTGACCTAGCGGATTAGGGCATTGCCCACTCTACTACAATCTCATCTTTTTTTTCTTAAAAAAATATTTGTTGTTTGTGTCTGTGTGCCTGAGTGTACGTATGTGTGCCATGTGCATGAGGTTCTTATGAAGGACGGAAGAGGGCATCAGATCCCTCAGAACTGGTTACAAGTGGCTGTTAGCTGACCTCTGTGAGTGTTAAGAACAAAATCTGTGTCCTCTACAGGAACATCAAGTGTTCTTGGCTGCTGAACCATCTCCCCAGCCTTCATCTAGATCCTTATACACCACCAGTTTGTATCCATGTGGAATGCTAGTAGATAATTTGTTCTGAATCACGTGTGTTATTTGCATAATAGTTGGAAGGTTTCTTTTGGTTCATCTTTTTTATTGATTTTATTGACCTATACATTTTCTCTGCTCTCCTCCCTTCCTCTCCCCTCTCCTTCTACCCTCTCCCATGATCCCCATGCTTCTAATTTACTCAGGAGATCTTTTCTTTTTCTACTTTCCATGTAGATTAGATCCATGTATGTCTCTCTTAGGGTCTTCATTGTTGTCTAGGTTCTCTGAGATTGTGAGTTGTAGGCTAGTTTTTCTTTGCTTTATGTGTAAAATCCACTTATGAGTGAGTACATATGATATTTATCTTTCTGGGTCTGGGTTACCTCACTTAATATGATGTTTTCTAGATCCACCCATTTGCCTGCAAATTTCAAGATGTCATTATTTTCAGCTGTGTAGTACTCCATTGTGTAAATGTACCACATTTTCCTTATCCATTCTTCAGTCAAGGAGCATTTAGGTTGTTTCCAGGTTCTGGTTATGACTAACAATGCTTCTATGAACATAGTTGAGCACATGTCCTTGTGATACAATTGAGCATTCTTTAGGTATATACCCAAAAGTTGTATTATTGGGTCTTGATGAAGGTTGTTTCCTAATTTTCTGAGAAATTGCCATACTGATATCCAAAGGGGCTGTATCTGTTTGCACTCCCACCAGCAATGCAGGAGTGTTCCCTTTACCCCACATCCTCTCCTGCATAAGCTGTCATCAGTGTTTTTGATCTTCACTATTCTTACAGGTGTAAGATGGAATCTCTGAGTCATTTTGATTTGCATTTTTCTGATGACTAAGGATGTTGAACATTTCCTTAAGTGTCTTATAGCTATTTTAGATTCCTCTGTTGAGAGTTCTCTGTTTAGGTCTATACTCCATTTTTTTATTGGATTATTTGTTCTTTTGATGACTGATCATTTTCTCATGAATTCTGTTTCTATACTTCCCTTGGCTTGTGTTTTCTTACAATCTCATCTTAACCAATTATATCTCTACACTCTACTTCCAAAAAAAGTCACATTTTGAGGGTGATTGCTCTGCTCAACCAAGGATGCATGCAATGTTGCAGTGTTTCTGGTATGTGGACTTTCCACTGCTGCTTCCACTAAACCCAGCTAGAATTTTAGTTGTGGGATCACTGGGTAGTGAGGTGGAGCCTATGCTGGGGACAACTTCAAAAACTGCATACATACTAGTGCATGTACAAGCATGAATGTCTTACACATGCACATTTTCAACAGAGAAGCAGTGGGTGTCCAGGGCCTCTAAGACGGCTTTGAAGGAATGCTAGGACCTCTTAAGATAGTGGAAGTTAAAAGATGCCAAACCTCCAGATTGCCAGGAAATGATGTGGGATCTATCTATCTATCTATCTATCTATCTATCTATCTATCTATCTACCTACCTACCTATCATCTATCAATCATCTATCTATTCTATCTATCTATCTATCTATCTATCTATCTATCTATCTATCTATCATCTATCTATCTATCTATCTATCTATCATCTATCATCTATCTATCTATCTATCTATCTATCTATAATCTATCATCTATCTATCAATCATTTAACGTCTATCTGTCTAACATCTATCTATCTATCATCTATCAATCATCTATCTATTTATAAATCTATCTATCTTATATCTGTCTATCTATCATCTATCAATCATCTATTTATCTATCATCTATCACCTATCATTTACCTATCTATCTATCTGTTGATTTATTTTAGTGAGCATTTACCTTTTGTTGAGACCTACTTTGAGTATTTTGAAAGAATAAAGCCATTTTAGTCCTCACAAATCCATTGCCCCTACATTTTATATGAGGAAACAGAGGCATAAGGAGGATTGGTAACCTCAACTCAGAGGCATTCGGTGAGACATGCTCCGAATCATGACTATCTCCTTGTAACAACATTGATTCATTTCGAAAACCTGAACACAGAACATCTGACAGGTACACAGGGACATGGAGACACTTTTTAGAGTAGATAGCATGTAAACAATATGATCGTGCATAGTAAATTATGAGTCTGCTGTGCACGCCCTGTGGAGAGAAACACAGAATCACCCCATCTCTCACATGCTCAGCCCTATGCCTAGTGGCATATACATGTCACTTCTGAGTTAACATCCTAACAAAGGAAAACACATGCAAATAACAGTTACCTGTGATGGGATTACATCTGATCCTAAGATTATTAATGCATCAACAGATATAATCTCAAAATAGTGGTTCCTGGGATGAGAGAGTTTTATCATCAACATCCATGCAAAAACACTAGATATGATACTTGGGCTTGTAATCAAGTCTGGGGAAGTGGAAACAGGTGGATCAATGGCCAGCCAGCCTAGCCAAAGTGCTGAACTTCAGTAGATGGTGCCTAACGATAGCACCTAGACTTACCAGTCTCTGTATTTTTACATACATACATAAATGTACATACACACACTGAATGTGAGCATGCACATACAGATGTGCACATACAAAGATACAGCACACATATGTACAGTACACACACAGACATACACATACAGCACACACACATATACACATGCATGCATGCACATACAGATACATGCACACACAGATATAGCACACAGACATATGCGTACAGCACACACACAGACACATGCACACACATACATGTATTGCACATACATACACACAGACACAGGCAGACACATATACACATGTACCACACACACAAGCACACACACACATACACACACATGTACCATGCAATCCATGCCCTCTACATAAAGCTCTGGTTATTATATTTGTGACACACAGAACACACTTGGGAACCTGTTAAATCCCAAGCCTCCCTTGCTTTCCCTGGGCTGTCTTCCAGGGACTAGCCTGGACCCCAGACACGCCATCTGTGACAAAACTGAGTCTAATGCAGACCTTTATGGGCAACATGAACACCCATACATGTTAGGTGCTTTCCACAATATTTTAGATCATTCTTACAATATTCTCTTATGCATAACATGTAATATATACCATCAAGACTCCTATCAAAACAACAGATGGTATGAGAGATGTCTATCAAATTTTATCATTGCAGATTTTTATTATAATTTCCTTAGAAGTTTTTCAAAAGAGTGATTGCTCCTGGAAACCAATGATAGACCCACATGCACACCCATACACACCCGTACACGCACGCATGCACGCACACACACATTCTAAGAGTCAAATGTATCCCACTTCTTTACTTAAGCACACATCTTCCCATCACGTCCAGTGGCTAAGTCGTGGTGTAAGTCACTGGCACACAGTTTTGCTCTATGGCACCTGAGCTCATGTCCATGGCCACTCTGCCGAGGGCGTTATCTGTGTCTTCCATAGTTCATGTGAATAATATGCCAGCATTCGCAAACCTCTGACGGGAGCATCAGGGCCCTAACCACTTTAGGTTCCATTCCAGCTGTAAATTAAGTTATCTAACTTGCATGAATATGGCTCAATGTTTTAAAAAGCTTGGTTTATGGACAAGAGAAATGACAACGGTATCCTAAATTCATTTTCTCCCCGATGGACAGCCTTAATAGAGTCTATTGGCTCTCATCAAAGCAGCAGGCCCGAAGCGGCCGGACGGCGTTGGCTGCCCTGGCTGAAGGCATTTGTATTCCTTCTAACATGCTTAGTGCCTCTAAGTAATCAGGTTTTCTCTCGCTCAGCTACTCCTGACTTGAACTAAATTATGACTCTTACGATATGTTTAAACTCACTCTCCATTTACGGTGCGGGATAATTTCTTAGCTCTACTTCTCTTTCCATAGGAAGCCTAGATTAACATCCCGAAAATGAAGCTTTTGCTTTCCTTCCTCAATTTCATCCATTCTTAAGTGGCTTTTCTGAGCAGAGAGAATCACAGTCTTCAGATAATCTTACCAATTTTGGTATTTTAAAAATGATTATACTTTTTAAATTCAGAAACCCCCTGGAAATGGGAAATTTCTAAGCTTTTTGGAAAATAATAAACCACAATCAGGGAACAAAGGAATATTTAAAAAAAAACACGTGGTGCATATCCTTACCCTCATGTTATACAACAGATTATAAAAGGCAGTGAGACAAATAAAAACCGCACACTCCACTCCTGCCCAGACAGCTCACAGCATTGCCACAGGTCGGTTACCCCAAAAGGCATCACCAGGTGCTGGGCACGTCACAGACATTGTGCTTCACGGTTTTGGAAACATGGTATGTAATGGGCAGGGCACAACCCATGCCATGACTGTCTGATGTCTGCCAGATCTGGGGACAGCACTGTTCAGACCTCAGGGAGGGTCTTCATGCTTTCCTATGGATGATTGAGTCTCCTGCCATTTAAATGTCACAGCTAACTCCATAGTCACAGACGAAGGAGGCTGACCAGAGTGCTGGCATCAAGCTTGGATATGGCACCCACCATTCACTCGCCATGTCAGTGTTAACCTGCGCTGGGGATCTCAGAACCAAAGGGAAGGAGCACTGGGGCTCATGGCTCAGCATTGCTCAGCACAGCCAATGTCCTGCCATGTAGCATGAAGAGCTGGGGTGGGAAGGGAGCAACTCTACACACTCCCTGTGTGCACATGGTCCTGGAGAGGTGCTGTGTGTGTCAACAGCAAGGCCGTGGGGCATCCTTGTGAGTCGAGGAGAACCACTCTCTTTTCTGCCTGATGTGCTGGTTGTTCTGTCAACTTGACATGTGCTAGGGTCATCTGGGGAGAGGTAATCATGCAGAAAGGCCCCCACCAGATTGACCTGTAGGCAAACTTGTGGGATATTTTCTTGATTAATGATGTGGGAGGAGGAACCAGCCCACTGTAGGTGGTACCATCCCTGGGCAGCTGGGCCTGGCTTGCATAAGAGAGCAGGCTGAGCAAGCCACGAGGAGCAAGCCAGTGAGCAGCACACTTCTGTGGTTTCTGCTTCAGCTCCTGCCTCCAGGTTGCTGCCTTTAGTTCCTGCCCTGATTCCCCTGGATAGTGGACTGTGCGCTGTCCAAGGAAATAAACTCTTCCTGCCTGAAGTAGCGTTTGGTCATGGTGTTTATCAGACTAGATACTTAACTAGGACACTGGGGCTCCCATTAAAACCAAAACAAAATATTTACATGTACACATGTGTATGTCCATGTGTGGTATACACATGTGTACATGTGGCAGATATGGTGTGTGTGTATGTGATATGTGTGTGCGTATGTGTGTATGCATATGTATTTATGCATATTTGTGGGTATATGTGTGCATGTGTATATATGTGTGTGGTACATGTGTTTGTGTGTGTCTGTGTGATATGTGTGTGGGTGGTATGCATATGTGTGGTATGCACATGCATGTATACCTATGTGGGCATGTGTTTGCCACAGCTCATGTGTTAAGGACAACCTCGACTGTTGGCTCTTGCCTCATTTGCCACAGAGTCTTTTGTGATTTGCGACTTGACCCACCAGGCTAGTTGGCTCAGAGCTTCTAGAGATTCTCCAGCGTCTATCTTTAGTCTCTCAGGGGTGGTAAAATTACAGACACAGCTTTTGCTCTTGACCTTACATGGGTTCTTAGGGATTCAAACTGAAGTCCTCACATTTGTGTAGCAAGCACACTATTCACGAACCATCTCTCTAGTTCATTTTGCTTTGATGGTTATGCAGAATTTTTTAAAATCATAACAAAATCTAAACATATTTGCTGATAACAGGAGTGTTTTTTGCTGAGGTTATTTTATTCTCACCTCTGCAGCACCTTTCAGATTCTTCTGCCATGACTTTCTATGCCATATTTTAGTTTAATTGAGTACGTGTGGAAGGAAGGTGAAGCTGGAAACACTGGGTGTCAGAGAGATCGGGAGAATTATTGTGACCTGTCTAAACGGCATTCACTCTGTTCTTTTTGTAAATGCCTCATAAATACTCAAGACATTCTTGGTTTCAAGGCTGCATGAAAATAAAATGCCACAGAAATTAGTTCTGTAAAATGAACAGAAGTGGAAAGAGTCATCTAGAGGGGAGGAAGGGATTCAATAGGTCTCCCTATAGTGGTCCTGGGGTACCTTGGTGTCCCCATGGTGGTTCTGGAGTACTGTGGTGTCTGCATGGTGGTTCTGGAGTACTGTGGTGTCCCCATGGTGGTTCTGGAGTACTGTGGTGTCCCTGTGGTGGTTCTGGAGTACTGTGGCATCCCCATGGTGGTTCTGGAGTACTGTGGCATCCCCATGGTGGTTCTGGGGTACTGTGGCATCCCTATGGTAGTTCTGGGGTACTGTGGCATCCCCATGGTGGTTCTGGGATACTGTAAAGTCCCTGTGGTGGTTCTTGGGTACTGTAAAGTCCCTGTGGTGGTTCTGGGGTACTGTAGTGTCCCTATGGTGGTTCTGGGGTACTATGGTGTCCCTGTGGTGGTTCTAGGGTACTGTGGTGTCCCCATGGTGGTTCTGGAGTACCGTGGCATCCCTATGGTGGTTCTGGAGTACTGTGGCATCCCTATGGTGGTTCTGGAGTACTGTGGCATCCCTATGGTGGTTCTGGAGTACTGTGGCATCCCTATGGTGGTTCTGGGATACTGTAAAGTCCCTATGGTGGTTCTGGGGTACTGTAAAGTCCCTGTGGTGGTTCTGGGATACTGTGGAGTCCCTGTGGTGATTTTGGAGTACTGTGGAGTCCCAATGGTGGTTCTGGGACACTGCAAATTCCCTGTGGTGGTTTTGGGGTACTGTGGAGTCCTTGTGGTAGTTCTGGGGTACTGTGGAGTCCCTGTGATGGTTCTGGTGTACTGTGGAGTCCCTGTGGTGGTTCTGGGGTACCCTGGAGTCCTTGTGGTAGGTCTGGGGTACTGTGGAGTCCCTGTGGTGGTCATGGGGTACCCTGGAGACCTTGTGGTAGGTCTGGGGTACCGTGGAGTCACTGTGGTGGTTATGGGGTACCCTGGAGTCCCAATGGTGGTTTTGGGGCACTGTGGTGTCCCTATGGTGGTTCTGGGGTGTTGTGGTGTCCCTATGGTGGTTCTGGGATGCTGTGGTGTCCCTATGGAGGTTGTGGGATACTATGGAGTTCCTGTAATGGTTCTGGAGTACTGTGGTGTCCCTATAGTAGTTCTGGGGGCCATATAGAGGCCTGTCATTCACAGGTGTCAGGCTTATCTTGGGGCTAATGGCATGGTCATTTGCACTTGTTCTTGAGAGAAATAGAATGTATTCTGATACCCTGTGGCAGATAGAATCACTATTTGGCACAAAGTTTTAAAACATTAACTTTTACAATCATATAAAAGAGTTTAATTAGAGTCACCCCAGGCAGAATTATGCAGTCACAGGTTGCCAAGTTAAAAGGCCAGCGCCAGGTCAGGGAGAAGGAGTGTGACACAGGAGGAACTGGGGGAGAAGGGGGAGTGGTGGGAATAGAGTACTAATATATGCAGTTCTTTAAAAACATGAAGAAGAAGAAGAAGAAGAAGAAGAAGAAGAAGAAGAAGAAGAAGAAGAAGAAGAAGAAGAAGAAGAAGAAGAGATGAAACTTGTGGGTGCTACTGTAAGGGACTGGAGTTTCCCTTTGTGTTGGCTAGCTTTATGTCAACTCAACAAAGGGGAGGGTAATGGGGAGGAAGGAATACATGGTGGTCTGAATGAAAATGGCCCCCACAGACTCATAGGGAACAGCATTTTGAGCTGGTGTGACTTTGTTGGAGTAGGTGTGGAATTCTCAAAGAAAATGTGCCACTGGGGGGAGGGGTGGACTTTGAGGTTTTTAGATGCTCAAACCAGGCCTAGTGCATCTCTCTTCCTGCTGCCTGCCAATCTGCATGTAGAAAGAACTCTTTGCTCCTTATCCAGCACCATGCCCGCCTGTCATGATGACAATGGGCTAAACCTCTGAACTCTAAGACAGCCCAAATTAAATGCTTTCCTTTATCAGAGTTGCTGTAGTTATAGCATCTCTTCATAGTAATAAAACCCTAACTAAAACAGAATTCCACCTATGGGAATTTGGATCCTAAAGAATTAAGGTCACAATCCTGAGGAGCAAAATGAAATCTGTTTCTACAGATTGGCCCACAGTGGCCAAGATATGCAAACATTTGTGTATTGAAAAACAAATAGGTAAGAAAATATGGTTCATATGTACAATACACTATTACTCTGCCTTGAAAGAAAGGGCAATAAGAGGCTGAAACTAATGGGCCAGGCAGTATTTAAATGAATACAGTTTGTGTGTTGTTATTTTGGGGTATAAGCTAGCCAGGCGGCCGGGAGACGGGCGGGATGAAAAACAGGCCTGCCCACAGCTCCTTCTACAGAATGGTGCCCAGATGTGGATAAATGAATCCACAGAAAGTCTGAGAAAGTTTGGTAAGAATAGAGTAAAGCATGTTTTCTTGGTAGCAGCAATTTCTTGGGTCTGCTTTGCTTGCTAGAGGCAAGCAAGCGCTCTCATCTAAGAGAAGCTTCCTGACTCAGCTTTAGCTACAAAAACATGCA
Source organism: Arvicola amphibius (assembly GCF_903992535.2). NCBI lineage: Eukaryota > Metazoa > Chordata > Mammalia > Rodentia > Cricetidae > Arvicola > Arvicola amphibius. The sequence continues at coordinate 6,324,572 of NC_052054.1, forward strand.
GCTCTTTTAAGAGGTCCTGCCACGAAACACTTAAGCTGTGTTGATGAAAAGCTGAACGCATGCTTTTCGGTTTTTAGCCGCAGCAGGAAAAAAGTTGTGCTGTTTTAAAATGCTGGCTTTCTGGGCCATCCTGTCAGGGCAAACTCGACTCTTTTAGGCAGGCAGTCCGACTGACTGTGGTCTGTGAGCAGAATGCTGCAGCTTGCTTGCCGGCAGGGACCTTGAAATGCTGTAGAGTTGTGGCAATAAAAATGGCTACAGCCAGTACCTCCGCCATGAGGCTGGAAAGCTAAGGAATGGGTTGGATCCAGTTGCCAAAGTCACGACTTTAGTCCTACCGATATTGTTTCATAAATTAAAGACTCATGTGGTCACAAAAAGAAAGATATACAGTAAAAGAAAGATTCAAAGTCGAAGAAAATGTCTAAATGGTTTACTATGTGTTAAAAATATATGCAGGCTAAAGGTTAAAGTTCTTAAAAGTAAAAAAGAAAAAAAGGAAGTAGTTGGGTGTGGTAGTACACACCTTTAATCCCAATGCCTGGGAGGCAGAGATAGAAGGATCTCTGAGTTCAAGGACAGCCTGGTCTACAGAGTTATTCTGGGACAAAGATATACAGAGAACCTGTTTCAAAAAGTAAAAGTAAAAATAAAAGAAATATAGGCTAAAATAAAGCTGTACAAAGATGGAAAATACACAGAGAGTCTTGATACTGTATGCTATTTTCTCTTTGAATTGTTTGAATGCTGAGGAAGGGGCCACAGCTGCTAAAAGATATTTGTTTACAAATGCCACTAAACTAATCCAAGATAGATATTTTGAAAATACCTTGACTTCAAAATTTGGATCTAAGGTTATGATACTTTGGAAAAGAGATTCTTCTTTTGTTTTCACAGAAAATGAGACCCTGTGGATTGCTTCTATCCCAATATGGTATGATAGACCACACCCTCCTGAAAGGTTGCTATGAATACCCTCAAAAAATTACTTCGCTCAACTGCTGACTGAGATGACCCTGGCACACAAGTTATACCATGAAAGACCTAAATAACAGTGCCTCCATTCAGCAGGAAGCAGTTTTGAGAGAAATAACTGCGCCCATATTCCCAAATATTGTTTATAAATGTTCTTTTACAATTAAAGGGGGATATGATATAGATATGAATAATTTGCATTGTTATGGATTTTGCTTTAGTGATTTAAATTTAAGGTCAATTTTGTTATATGTATATGTATTTCTGATCTTGATTAAGGTATTGTGATTGTGTAGTTTCATTTTAAAATGTAATGTATAATCAGGAAATATAGGTTGTTAATGGATAATCATTGATAATAGTCAAGCTTGTAGTCATGTTAGATTTTCTAGATATATAGAGATATATTTCAGTTAAATAGGCATTCTTCATATCTTTCAAAGACTACAGGATATGGCATTTTAAATGTTTTAATAATTTAGGGCTTTTCATGATAATGAGACATGTCTGCTCCTGGCAGCACCAATCTACTTCAAAAGGAAGATGGGTGTTGAAGAGGCTCCTTATGGAGTTTGATAGCCATTTGGGCAAGAAACTGCTCTTGCATGGACTGTTGCATAAACTGGAAACAGAGAACCCTCAGAGAGAGAGGATTGCTGAACTTGCTTAAAGGTGAGATGGTCTTTTGGGGTTCCTGATTCATGAAAAAGTCTGCGAGAAATTCTGCAGGACACAGCAGATACTGACTGAACTGCCTTTGAAATTTCCTGCTTCATGGAAATGTCTGCTGGAAACTATGGGCCTGTAGGCCAAAGATGGATGCCCCAATGGTACAATTGGAAGGGAAGCTGTGGGAGGGAGGGACGAGGGGTCTAGCGCCTCCCCATCCCTCCCCCCCACAAGGCAGCTGAAGGAGCGCTTGTGTATCATTGCCCTCTTCCCCAGCTGTCTACTGTGAGAGTCGTCGACAAAGCCCTCACGTGAGTATTACTTTTCTCTAACTGTCCGGTTTGCAGTTCATGAAGTCTGACACGTGACTTCATTCGATGCCCTTCGAGACAGGTGCAGCTGGGCCGACACCTCCCAGAGACTGAGTTCCTCTGAGTCCTTTGTGCAGGGCATGGGACATGGGCAGGGATGCTTTTCTCTTTCCAGAGGACACAGTCCAATTAGAGCAGACAGCTGCTAATCCTGTGGCCACTGTGTCAAGAAAGACTATTTGTGAAGTCCTCACTGGGTGTCAGTGATGTTCCCCTGAGCTCTTTGCTGATTAACTTCAGGCTTATACCTTAGAGGTAAGCCTGTGGGTGTGCCACAGTCACGGACCTGCAGCCTGTTGTGGAGCCGGGCTGCAGCAGACTCTCTTTGGGTTCTGGACCTCCCAGGTTAAGTGGCCATCAGGCACACACTGGGAGATGACAGCAACTGGTGGCCCTGGGGTCTGCCGGGGGCAGCTCTTCTTAGCCAGTATGTTTTTGGGTTGTGCTGCCCCTTTGGTTAATCTGGCCACAGCCACATGACAGACAGACACTGTCCCTGGATGGTCTTCTCACACATTCTCCAGGTTTCTCCTACGCTCTGTTAGAGGGGATCTAGAGATGAAATAAACTGGCCTTTCTGAGTGTTTCCAGGAACAGAGAGGAGAGGAGTGGGCCGTTCTTTATTTGCTCCGTTTTCAGAGCTCTCCACATCTCTTCGCAAGGATTGGTCTGCCTGTCTGCAAAGGAAGGGCAGGGAGAGAGCCGGGAATCCAGCTCTGCCCAGGAATCTGATGCTCTTAGAGCACTAATTAAATTGTTCAGAGACTGCAGCCCTTAGAGGCAGATTTAACACGGAACTTCTGTTACCTTATTAAGTCAAACAAGTTAGAAACCATATGTCTCCTAAAAACTGGAACATATTTGTTTACAAACATACATTGCAAGTGACGAGATGTATAGAAAATAAATATGACACCCTCTGAATTTTTAAAACCAGTTATTTGCTAAGTCAGGGAATAAGATAGGTAAAGCGGGTGAGTTTAAGACAAGTTAGCAGTTTCTCCTAAGAGCTCAGAAGGAAGGATCCGCAAATAGCAAGCAGTGGGCTGAGTGGCAACCTTGGTATTTAATCTCTGTTGGTGTTGAAGGAGTCACTGTTAGCAGGCATTAGTAATGGCCTATCAAGCTGTGAAGAACGGATTCCTGCTTCTCACCTCTCTGCTCTTCCTCCATCTCTCGGGTGAGAAGACTCAGAGTCAGCTCACAGCCCTGCATCCCCTTCGTAGCTGAGCAACGACTGGGTTCCATGAGCTCATCCACAGCTCTGTGCAGACCTTTCCCTGGGAACTTTGTTCTGCCTCCCCCAAGCTCTTGCACTGTCCATGACCTTCCTGGCTTCCTCATCCCTGTGCCTCAATAGGGAAACCCTTGCTGAGGGGCCATGCGTGAGCCCAGTCTGTGCCTCCGCCCAATGCCAAGGCCACAGTAGGCTGTGCACTGGCTCCCTCGTTGCCTCTGCAGGGAAAACAGCCACACCCTCACCCAGCTCCCAGATTAAATTCTTCCCTCTGTGGAGAACAGAACAGGAGAGACAAAGCCTGCCAAATGGCCAGTGTGGTGATCCCGCCCTTCCACCCCTAAGAGTGCTGCCCTGGGGACCCGGCGGCACCTTCAGCATGCCATCTTTAGGGTTGAGTGCAACACCTGGCTTCGCCACCTGCTCCTGGGGTTTCTAAAATGACAGGACTCTCCTGGTGCTCAAGTTTTCCTCCCTCCCTCCCTTCCTCCTTTTTTCCCTCTCTTCCCCTTCCCCTCTCTCCTTTCCTTTTCATTATTTTTCCACTGAAGGTCAAACCCAAGCTCTCCATCTCCAGCACTGAGCTATGCCCCCAGACTCCTTCCTACAATGAAAAGGATGGGTTTTCTAAGCAGGCCTTGGTGAATTGCTCAGGCTGACCAGGAGCTAGTGATCTTCCTGCCTCAGCCCTATAGCGTGGAATTCAGTGTGTGTCACCATGCCTGGAGGGTCAGCTGGCCTCAATCATCGTCTCTCTGCACATCCACCTTGGTGAAGTTTGTCATCTTGTGAGCGTTCTCTTCATCTCTAGTCTGTTGACGTGAACCCTAGCTTAGTCTCCCAAGCTCTGACCTAAATCATAGGAAGAGCACACAAACAGACATCTGCTACCACTCGGTTCTCTCAAAATGCTATTGCTAAGCTGTAGCTGGCACCTCTATTTGCTTTGTACCTGAGCTGCTGTCCCCTTGACCCTGGAGATCTTGTCTCCCACGCCTGGCATAGACTTCTGTGCCCTGGAGCATGTGGCATCTGAAACAGTTGGTTTGCTTTAGCGTGTGGGCACACTGAGGGACCTGACAGAATTATCAACTCTCTTTAGGCTAACAGATGAAATGGATGGAGGGATGCCAGTTTTCTTTCTTATCAGATGATCTCCCTAGAATAGAATGGAATGTGGAGGGGATGGCAGGGCCCCCCTGCTGTGTGGACTTGGCTGAATGTGGACAACAGGTGCAATGAGGGATAGTATTATAAAATTATACACTCATCCTCTATTTTTAAAACCTCTCTCTCTCTGTGTGTCTGTGTGTGTCTGCGTGTAGGTCAGAGGACAACCCTGGATTTCAAAGCTCACTTTCCACCTTATTTGAGATGGTGGTATTATTATTGTCATTATTATTATTATTATTATTATTATTATTATTATTATTATTATTGTTGTTGTTGTTGTTGTTGTTTGCAGCTGTGCATGCCAGGCAAGCTGGCTCAAGAGTTCCTGGGATTCCCCTGCCTCCCATGTTGCTGTAGGAACGCTGAGATTACAGCTACACGCTGCTTTATGTGGGCTTTAACGATGCAAGCTCAAGCCTTCATGCTTGTGGCGAGTGCTCCACGGAGAGCCATCTCCCCTTTGACATCTGTCACTGCTAGGAGGCTTTGCTGTATGCCAAGAGCCACTAAGTTCACAGATATAAAGCTGCTCTTCTGGGAAATTTAAATATCAAGTCTCTATCTGTGTCCCCAGAGGTCTTGAAATGTCTTTGTAATGAGCCTACCAAATAATACTTTTTAAAAAAAATCTTACTTTTGATGATTTTGGGGGTATAGCTGACAAGAAGTAGCATACAGTGAAGGTGTGCAATGTGATATTTTTACATGCATATATTGTGACGTAATTACAGTTATCAAGTTAATTACGATATCTATCACCTCATATAATTGTGAATGCATGTGCGTGCACGTGTGGACATCTGATACCTACTTTTAGCAAATTTCAAGTCTGCAATACAGAATTGCCAACTGCAGTCAACATACATTAGACATTTAGAACTTACAGTAGAAATTCTGTACTGTGACAACCCATTTCTCTCTACTTCTTCCCATACAATGTTTTTCAGGGTCATTCATCCATGGTGTTGCAAAAGGAAGAGCTGTCATTGTGAGGTCGGACAGTTTGTGTGTAATGCTTATTTACTTATATTGCAATACACACACACACACACACACACACACACACACACACACCTTGGTTTTTTGAGACAGGGTTTCTCTGTAGTTTTGGTACCTGTCCTGGAACTAGCTTTTATAGACCAGGCTGGCCTCGAACTCACAGAGATCTGCCTGCCTCTACCTCCTGAGAAATATTTAAATTAAATATTTAATTTAAAAATATTACTACATATGTGACAAAATCCCTTACGAACGTTTGCTAGATGGTCATTAATGAGCAGCATATCCCTAACTAAAATCCAGTAAGCCATGTGAAATTTTCTCATAAATAAATAAATAAATAAATAAATAAATAAATCACTGTAACTGGTTTAGCTGTGTTTGGTCATCTGTGTTAATTAGCTTTAAGAGCTAAACTCAGAGTGATTAGGACACTTTCATTCCTAACTTTCTTAGCACACTTTTTTGGGCATTTAAATATATATATATATATATATATATATTTATATATATATATAAAAGTTACAGAAGTCAGAAGGCATTGGAAAAGCCGAATCTTTTTGCTTCTTTGTTTGTTTGAGACACGGTTTCTCTGTATAGCTTTGGAGCCTGTCCTGGAACTTGTTCTGTAGACCAGGCTGGCCTCAAACTCATAGAGCTCCTCCTACCTTTGTTTCTTTAGTGCTGGGATTAAAAGCATGTGCCACCACCACTTGGCATAGATTTTCTTCTCTATGGTTTGCTAATTTTGATTTTTGGTCTTTAATTGTCGTACTGGTCTATGCAGTCATTAGACTGAGGTATACACCTAAAATCTTCTTAGAAGATTGTGAAGGCTGCATCTTTCCTTGGATATGGGAAGCGACTTCCAAACACCTTGCCCCCATCCCTGGAAGGGGTACATCATATGCTGGCTTTTAAATATTCTTGCTTCCAGAGGGGAATGAAGAAAATAAAATGGAGAGAGAAAAAGATAAAACAAGCAAAAGATCAGGCACTGAAGAAAACAGCTAAGTCAGAAAGGTGCTTGGAACAGCAGTGGGTAGGGAGGTACCGCAGCTGCCTCCATTTGACCTCAACGTCAGCAGCAGAAAGCAGCCCTTGGAACTCAGATTCCCAGGTTTTAGAGGTCGGGGTTCTTTGTCTATAAGTTGCTCCATGAGTGTATGCCCAGATGCCCGTGACAGGGCAGCAAGATGAGTAATTGCTGCCTTGCGACTAAAAAGGACCAAAACTGGCACAAGTGATATCTGAGACCTTCACCTGAAAACTACAGTCCTGGAACTCCAGAGGTGAGAAATGAGCCTTCTGGCAGGGCAACTGCGGTCCGAGCCGAAAGCCAGGTCCCTTGCGATCCTACCCACCACCATCCCAGAATTCTCTCCTACAAATGCTTGCTCTAAACAAACAAACAAACAAACAAACCCTCAGTAAATTTAGTACTATGAACTCTGTTACCCCAAATATGGTAAATCAAGTGCAAACCTATATTGTTTGACTAGAAATGTCGGGGGTTCAAAATTCACCTGAATTCCAAAAGTGATCCATTTTCTAAACTGAGGCCCTCAGGCCCTGTAAACATCTGATTCAATTGGCTAAAACTTGATGCATGCGCTACATGTCAGGAACAGGCCTCTGAGATACAGGTACACCCAAGTTCGCAAGCGCATTCCCCAAAGAGGAGTGGAGATGCCCTCTGAACCAGAAGAGAAGAGAAAAAGACCAAGACTTGGTGTGGAGAAGACTGTTACCAACACAGCTGAGGTGAGAGGGTCAAGTATAAAAAACAAAGACATGTCCTTGAATGCACTTCATTAGATACTTCAGACCCAGCACACAGAGCTTCCTGTAGCTACCAAATTTATACAGTTCCCAAGCTTGATTGTTGAATATTGTTTTGCCACCGGCGGCACAACTGGCTGTGTGGATATTGTTTGTGTCAAGGCCTCATTATGCATGGAAGTGGCGGGGACTCGGCATTTCTCCCACGTCCCTGTGAGGGGCTTCTTATCAAGAGCATCTCCTTCAGTCCCTCGTCCTCTGGTGTGGAGATCACATTGATTTTTGTCAGTGTTTACAAGGGGATCATACAATCCAGAAACTATTGATTTCAGCAGCCCGGGTAAGGCATGAGCTGGGCAGCTGGGATTAATTACGGTTGAGGGACAGGGGCTGGGGGGCTATGGGTGACCCACAGGAAGACTGGGTCTTTCTGTTTCTGGGAAGGTTCTGGAACAAAAGGCTCTGCCTAGGGTGGGGAGTAAGAAGCACTGAGGACTAGGCTTGACTGTAATGAGCATTTGCTCTGAGCTTCAATACGGAGGGTCGAGAGGTAGCCAGAGTCCATGTGTCACAGAAGGTCCCAGAACAGAGCCATTTAGGTTTGACAGAATTGAAGACAAGGGTGTAGTTATCTTTGTCACTTGCTAGCTGAAGAAATACACAGCCTGAGAGGTTGAACGACTGACTTGTGGTCATGCAAGGCATCAAGGCTGAGTAGTAACTGAGCTCCATTCTCATGGTGACCTGTCCTCTGAAGTCATTGTCCCACCCGGGCAGCCTCACTAGCTCACTGGCTCTCTTGAGGAATGCATGTAAGCCCCAGGTTTTACAGGCCCTGCTGGTATCATTTAAAAAAAGTGAAGGGTAAGAGAAAGACTCCATGAGACAGAGTTCATGGGGAGGGTTTTTATTATTATTATTATTATTATTATTATTGTTATTATTATTGTTGTTGTTGTTGTTGTTGTTATTATTGGAAAGGAAAGAGGGAGGCCAGCCTCTGGGAACAGAAGCAGCAGAAGAGGAGAGACAGAGAGAGAGAAGAGGAGAGATAGACAGAGAAAGAGAGAGAAAGAGAAAGAGAAAGAGAAAGAAAAAGAGAAAGAGAAAGAGAAAGAGAAAAAGAGAAAGAGGAAGGGGCCGGACACACTTCCGCATCCAGGTAAATAGTCTATGAGGCCACGCCCCTGTAGGCGGGTAGTTGCTAGCTATACACCTTCCTGCAGCAGGTTTTGCGTACTAGAGTTGGGGGAAGCTGTGATTTCTGCTGCTGGGGGAACAAGGAGATATTGGCTGTCCTAGACGAGGTGGGCTAGCAAGCATCTGAACTGATAGAGTGAAGCAGGCACAGATGGTGGAGTGGGGAGGGGCTGGAAATAAAATTGCAAATAAAAAAGTATTAAGACTGGGAAGTGATTGAATTGTGAGGTGCAAGGGAAAGAAAATATTGAAAGATTACTCCATTGGATGCTTTTAAAAAGTTGGCTGGTACAGAACTCTTACAAATAATCCAATATTTTCTTTGGCATTATGAAACATGGCACTGAATCCAGTCAGTTGGGCTATTCCCTGTCCAATAAAATGATACTCAGAATGAGGATAGGAAATAATCAAGATGTCAGCATGCCCAGGGACATGTTGACAGTGTTCTGTCAAGGTGATATTTTGCTTTCAAGCCAGAGCAGTGACCTAACGTTCCATACTGTGGAGGCAGGGGACCTACATTTACTTAATTTGTGTGGACAGCTGTGGCCTCAGACAGTATCACTAGTACTGAGCCCAAAACTCAGAAAAGAGGGGGCAACCAACAATTATTAATATTTACACACTTTGAGCCAAGCAAGATTCCTATATACCCAGAATAAAAAATAACGTCTAGAGATAACAGGGAGATGGACCAATGGGCAATGCGCCTGCCATAAAAACATTAGGTTCTGAGTTCAGATCCTGATACTCACACTAAAAAAACCCAACAACAACAACAACAACAACAAAGCCCAGATGTGACTTATTGCATCTGTAACTCCTCTGGTGTGTGTGTGTGTGTGTGTGTGTGTGTGTGTACTAAATATGACTCCTTGAAATCACTGGCCAACCAGCCTAGCCAATAAGTGAGTGTCAAGTTATGAAACCCTGTCTCAAAGACAGGATATGGGTAGATATAAGAAATCAGGCTGGGACTGAGCTGGAAGATTTCTCCCGGGGCTTCCAGCGCTGAAAGGGGACATTCAGGCTGCTTGAGAAAACAATCTGGCTTTACTCAGCTGCGAACTCTGAAAACTGCAATACCAACCTGCTAGGCACGAGGCGTTCCTGGGTACAGTAGTGGCACCGTGCTTAGGGAGGTAACCGACCGCTCCGCTTCAGCTTGAGGCTGACTCTGGAGGAGGAAACTCACATCTGGTACTGTAAACTCAGCCCCAAACCCCTGGCTGAGGAGGCCCCCTGAGAGGAACTAACTATGGATGTTTAGCTAAAATGACATGGTGCCACACCGTCTTTCAAATATTTCTGTTTCTACCCAGAGACCAATGCTGTTCTCAGCCTTAAGTAGGGAAGTTTCCTTTCGCAAGGACCTGCAGTGAATGCAGAGGCTGGTGACGGGTCAGTTGCCAAGAAGAAGTGATGCTGTCATGCTTAGCATAAGTAGGACATTTGTACCATCCCTCTGCTCAGGGACGTTTAGAGGAGGAAGAGAATCTAAGATCCAAAGAAAAGGGAAGGTGGTGAAATACAAGTTTGCGAGCATGACATAGCCATTGTAAACAAGATTTCAGAACGGCAGGTGCTTGCTCTGGGCTGTCATAAGACTGAGCCAGTCTGAAGGTTTCCTACGACTAGTTAATTCACACAGAATCCCCCCTTTTCCTTGATCATTATTAGCGATTCATCTTCCCAAAACAACAAAAAAGTAGATCTAAACTTGTGTTACTGTTTGCTGTGTTGTTTTTCTCTTTAATTTCCAAGTCACAATTAGTTCCCACCTCCCAGTGGACAGGCCTTGTGAGCCTCTCTCCCAGGCGAGCTTCCTGCAGCTGTCCTGAACCGCTTCCGGCTCAGTCTTGCTGATGAGGACTTCCATGGAGAAACGGACACTGTCAGCAAAATTATCTTTCTACACACAGGGCAGGCGGCTGCACAGGAGTGGCTGTGACCTCCGGGACATTGCCGTAAGGATACCCACATCCTGATGCTCAAGGACATCTGGGGGTCAGATTTATTAACTCACCACGCTCTATGCATGCTCTATTAACTGTGCTGGACACACCATGTATTCATTAGAGCTCTTGTTTAATCTAGAGCAAGTGAAAAATCCACACTATCGCCCAGATGCTCAGTCTGGGTCTTATTTTTAACCCAAGCTCAATACCACACATAGTCTATTAATAGCTAGGTCATAGTTAATGATATTGGATGCTAGTTCTTTTTTTGTCCTTGTCTTATATAGGCGTATGTATGCACACTATGGAGATGTACATGGCCGTGTGTGCACAAGGAGAAGTCAGAGGAGGCCATCAGGTTGTTGTTGCTCCATTACACCTCTGAACCTGGAGCCAAGCTGGAGGCCAGCAAGCTCCAGCCATCCACCTGTCTCTACCAGCCAACAGTGTTGGGGTTACAGGCGTGCACAAGGCCACACCCATCTTTCCTGCATGTGCTAGGGCTCTAACTCAGGACCTCAGGCTTGAGCGGCGAGCATTCTTACCCACTGAGTCGTCTCCCCACCTCTCCCAGACCCATCCCCTCACTCCCTGATTCCACCCCCCATCATGGTGAGCAACTAATCTTCCCCAATTAGTTCATGTCTTGCCTTTCACTGGCTAAGCCTTGTCAACTCTGCTCTCCAAAGTGCGTTTCTTATAATTGTCCTAAATGCTCCCAAACTTATAAGAATAAGAAGGATTAAAACAACAGCTGTGGAGAAGTGGCACATCTAGGAGCGCTACCAGACATGGCTGGCTTAAACACGGGGAGAGTGAAATCAGTTATCCAAACAATTGTCTAATATACGGTAATGAGACACCTAATTAGGTGCCGTGGAGAGGCTGGGTATTCACAGGATGGCAAAAACCATGGAAGTTATCACTGTTTATTTCTCTCTCCATTTGAATAATGCCATCAGGGCCCTTTTATGAACCAATTGTCAATGTGCAAATTACTTAATCTCCTGCATTCATTTGCTTGTCTGTTCAACTGGATGAAGAATACGTTCCCTCTCCTGGGTTTAAGGATTAAATGAGATGATTCATGAAAAGAGCTAACCCCAGAATCTAGCATAGAGAAGACACTAATGAATGTTCGCCATTGTTAAGAACAACAAAAACCACCCTGAGACAAATTAGCAAATCAATAATCACTTTAAGAATCAAAACAAAGGACTATCTACCCTGTAAGTATGGTTGGTAGGGCAGTTCTTCTGGGCTTGCTTTACTATAAAACAAAATGGAGACAAGAAATACTCCATTTAAAAAACTCTATGTGCAATGCTAGTTTTAACTGTAAACTTGACACAATCTAGAATCACCTAAAAGAGTCTTTGAGAATGTTTATGAGGGATTCCCTAGACTAGACTAATCTAGGGAGACCAGCCCGCTCTGGGTGTAGCCATCCCCTAAGAAGGGGAGCCTGAATTGTGTAAGAGTAGAGAGAGCGGGGCACAAGCATCCACGAATCTGCTGCTCTATTCCGACTGAGGGCGTATTGTGACCGGTTCCTCAAGCTTCTGTTGCTGTAACTTCCCATCTATGACGGACTATAACCTGGAATTGTGTGCTGGCTCTAATGAGAACGGCCCCTTTAGGCTCACAGGCTGAGCTCTTGGTCTGCAGTTGGTGGACCTGTTTGAGGAGGACTAGGGCATGTGGCCTTGTCCTAGTGCGCCACTAGGGGACAGAGTTTAAAGTTCCACAAGACCGTGGCATTCCCAGCGTGCCCTCTCTGGGAGCTCTGGGGGGGGGGGGGGTGGGAGGTTCCTGACGTCATGACGTCATGCCTTTGCTCCACCACCACGGAGTCCAAGCCCAGCTGAGCTTAGTTGCCTTAGTCGCGCTATTTTATCACAGCAAGATAAAAGTAACTAAAGCAAACTCCAACTCAAACTAAACCTCTCCTCCCTAGGTTGCTTTTGTTTGGGTATTTTATCAGGGTAACAAGAAGCAATCCTAAGGCACCATTCATGCCTAGTGAGCTGTCTGGGATTCCTTAATGCATCTGTATACAGATTGCAGGGTTCTGTCACACGTTGTATATCAATTCATGGTCTTCGTAGCAGAATTCTTTATTTTTTTTTCTACCCCTGGCCTAACATCTTACTGTCTGTAGAAGTCCATCTTCTCAATATTCCTATATTGAACCAGTTGGTATCAGCTTACTAATGGCAGACTAGTTGACTATAATAATGGCCACTTTTAAAACTTTCCAGACTTTAAAACAGTTTTTATTTGGTTGAGTCTTTTTGTGAGCTAAATAAATTGAGTCATTGCATTTTCTAAAGGAATGGCTAAGTGCTAATATTAATTGCATAATTTTGGAGTCAGTTTTGTATTATGCATGCTAGGGATTCTCAACCAAGAAATTAAATAGTAATTAGAATTTATCTTTCCACTGCAATCGAATAGTGTTAAGTTTTAAAATGTGTTAAATCGTATCTCACAGGTTTTTATAATGGAAGTTCTAGCAATGTGAAGCTATGCTTTAACAGGCTCGGGACATTGCGTGTTGGGCATAGAAATTATTTATTTATTTAGAGATAGTTATATCAATACAAAAATTCATTTAGAACTGATTATTACTCTGGGCAGGTTTTATTTGGAATGGATTGTTTTTTCTTCTTAAAATGTGAGAAATTAAGAGGAATTTAATAGGACAATAGAGCGCTCTTAGAAGTGTGTGATGATCCCTGAGGGCAGGGAGCTGGCTTTCCACAACAGGCCAGGCCAACAGTTCTCTGTAACACAGTGATAAACGCAGACAAATGCTGTTTTCAGGGACTTCACAGATATTCTAAGGATGCTCACTCTATGAGTTAAAACCAGGACTAGAAGAGCAGGGTTTTTGTATAAACTATAACTGTACTTATCTCAAAATATTGATTTTGTGAAGGACAAATAACAGAGACAGTTTTTAACCTACATGTCTTTTGAATTCAGGAAGCCCTGTTGGGGGATATCAGTCAGGCTAAAGACACTGCACCCTCCACCTAAAACAAAACATTTACAAAACAAATTGTGCAGAACAATGAGGTTCAGTTTTATTCCATGTCCTATTAAAACTGTCCAGTTAAATTATATAGTTATTTTAAATTTCTCTACTTAGTAATTTGGAAGTAAACATGAAGCATCACTAACCAATTAAAAAAATCCATTTTCATCAAGCAGTGCAACTGGATTGAACTGTGAGTGCTTAGGTATTAGGTACACATAAACTACATGCTGTGGGTATGAGGTGTGAACACTGAATTATTGTGCTTGGTCTACTATTACAATGTTCTTATGATGCTTGCTTTATTGCACTTCCTCATCTAAATAACAAAACTCATGTACCTGGCCACCATTTTAATTGTCCACTGGTGTTCCATACAGACAAGGGGACATACCTACTTCCGTATTCACTTGCACTCCAAATAATTTCTGTGTAAAGGTCCCAAGGCCTCTGTGGCCTACTCATCTAATGTACTTATGGATGGCTGCCAGCTTTGACTGGGGCTCTCATCCACTATTCGTCCTTGTCCACCAATCAGGGAGATACACTGGGCAAGAAACCACAAACTGAAAAAAGATACGCCTGCATCCTTCCTAGAAAACACAATGAATCAAGTCTTTACACAGGCACTTTGTTGACTGAGCCATCTCTGGGCCTCCCTCACCATTACGTATTCACTCATGCTATCGGGGATGGGGGAGATACAGCTCAGCCTCTGGGGCTCCAGTCCCAGGCTCCGACCCTAGCAGCTCTCCAAACCTATCGAACACTTTGGGAATTATCATTAGTCTCCACCCATTAAGAAACTTGGAAAAGACAACAAAGTTCCAGTGTTCCGAAACAGAATGACATCTAAGCCATTTGGTGAGGTGGTTTTATGTTACGTTTATAATACACAAACACAAAAACTACAGCATGAAAGTATTTCTGTTAGGACAACTACAAACTCTCCTTAATCCTTTGTGTATATATATAAACATCCAGCTTGCCTTCAGGTCAAAACAAAGCTTAAAATAGAGAATCACTGAGCGATAATGACCCAATTACATGCCTATTTTCTAAAAAGAAAAGAATTAATATTGTACCATTACAGAGCTTTTCAGTTTGTGATAAAGATAACTTAAAGACTCTGGAAATAGATTTTAAGATAAGTTGTAGGGGCATAAGAGGCACGATTGGAATCGGTTTGCAAAAATTTAAGTGAAGGGTCCCTGAGTAAAAGAGGCTGTTTTTCATTGTATGGCCACCTCAACAAGGATATAAATAGGTTCACAAAGAGCTGATAGCAATGTAATGTGTTTAAGAAATTGACCTTGAAGGGCTGGGGCTGGAGCTGGAGCTGGAGCTGGGGCTGGAGCCTGATTGCTCTGACACCAGCCGTGGTTTTTTCCTTTGTTATTTGTACATTAATTCAAGATGTCCACGGGACTATACCTCAGGAAGCAGGCAAGGAAGGAAATCTCAGCATGTTCATCCTGTTCCTTTTAGGGAAAGTTCCCATTCTGTTTTCCAATTCCACCTTCTCTGATGGTTAAGCTTATGATGAGATAATTCTTTTCCATTTTGGCAAAGAGAAAAAACACAGAATTTTCAAAGGGAAACAATAAAACTGTGAAGCTGACTTCAGCCTAAGTAGAAAACCTTCCTATGGGATCTTGCTCAGCTGAAACAAATCAAAATAGGAAGTGTGGCAGGGGGCAGGGATGGGGCTGGAGCTTCAGGGCCAAGCCAGGCATAGGTGGGGCTCTACTTCTATGGTGAGGTCAGGGAGCCAGGATCCAGCATGTCACACCCACAGCACTGCTGAGGGTGGCATCTCTGGGCGCTGGTCTGAATCCCAGCTGGCACTAGACCCCTCTCCAGCATCCAGAGGGTGCTCTTGGGAAATTCCTTAGGAGAGTAAGCCCTGGGGCTCCCACCTCCCCTTGCAGGCTCAACACTGCGTGGGGTCAAGAGGAAGTTTGATTTTCACATGTTAGGGAGTCTTGACTGCACGAGGATTTCTAAAAGGACCTGCAGGCCACAAGAAACCCAAGAGTCTCAGGTGAAGGCAGGATGTGAAGGGGAGGGGAGAACACTGAGGCGGAGTCCCAGGCCTACAGTCTCTGCTGTTGCTGGAGTGTGTTACCTAGGGGCCTCAGTCAGCGGCATCCAACAGTGGGCACCAAACACTTGCCAGACTCTCCAAGGGGGCCTCCTCCTCTGCCTCCTAACTGGGGCAGCATCCTGGAAGATGCTCATAGACAAGGCTGTGGCTGAGTAGGTAGGGGTGAATAGGACATCATAAATACCAAGAAACAGGGGTGAAGCTCACCGCACCCCATTTCTCAGGCAGGATTTCAGTGAGAAGCCCGCCCAAGTGGAGCCAGGGGCAAGGACTTAGGAGTAAGCCAAGTTCAAGGTTTGCAAGACTCTCTTGGGTCCTGTCTGATTTAAAATCCCCACAGGTCTTAGGAGGGAACATTCCAGACTTTACTGCAGACTACCAGGGCTGGAGATAATCCCTGGGCTGAGCAAGGTTTCCATCCTGTCCCCCACCCCAGACTCGCCTTAATTACACCATGAGTTGTGATGATTCAACATAACCAACACTTGGTGACATCCTTATTTTCTCTAGTATCCACAAAAAACCTTTAAAATGCCCTCTGCTGCAGCTCAGGAAAGATTTGCATATTAAGGAAAATGAGGTAGAGGCTTTAAATATCAGCGACTCTAGAATAGGGGGTACTTTAGGTGACTTGAAAAGTATAAATTATGAACTAACTGAAAAGGTTTTCTTCAGTTAGAAGCTTTGGGATCCTGTTTGCTTCCTGGGCCACATTACATATGACTTTCTGCGACACCCGCAGGAGACAGCACAGGGTCTTCCGATACACTGAAGAATCCTACAGATCTCTGCAGATGTGCCCTAAAGGTCTTAGCTGAGCTTGTGGAAACTGGTGCAGAATGGGCTCCCCGCTAGCAGGAGAGCTACAAAGCTCTCACCTAATGGTCACATTGCTAACTACTAACCACTCTGTCTTTACAGCCCCAGAACCAGAATCTCTGGTAACCTTCACATCACATCAGATCACATCAGAGCATATGCCAACCTTGTCTATTAGGCCTGTACAACCACCACTAGCATACACACAGACCGCTACGAAGTTTACTGAAAAGCAACCTCTCTCTCTCCCTCTCTTTCTCTCTCTCCCTCTCCCTCCCTCTCTCTCTCCCTCCCTCCCTCCCTCCCTCCCTTCCTCCCTCCCTCCCTTCCTCTCTTCCTGCCAGAGCTGAAAAGGGGACGCACACCTCAGATGAGGCCACCTTCTTGACTGCTGTTCAGTGCAGACCTTCCCCCCTATAAAGTCCTTTGTGCCCCTAAGTTTCCCAGGGCAGCTGCAAGGGGGATACCCCTCCAACATAAGAGGCCAGCCCTTGGAAAAACAGATTCGTCGGCAACACCTCTTATTTCTAGAACATTAGCTATCACTGATGAGAAGCTCAGACTTGGATTCCAAGGCAGTGGTGAGACGAGAATGACACAGTAACCACAGATAAAATGAGGGGTGACAGGGGCTGTGATGAGAAGCAGCAAACGGAAAAGCCGCGCGCAAGCTCAAAGCCACACATCCTTTACTGAGATGCTGGGTTCCGATGCTCCATCAAGACAAGCAGTTCGTCTTTGATGAAAGACTTCAGTCTTCTGACATGAACTGAGGAGTCGAAGGAAGGAGCTAAAGCTACCGTTACGGTGGGAACAGTGAACATAAACGCCTGTCCATATTGACTTTTTTGCTTAACATGGATTATTAGCATCAACAAAAGACGCTCTATATCATGTTTCTGCTGTTGGCATACAGTAAATGTAATACTTCTAGAATTTATTTTGCATCGAATCACCTTACGAAATACATTAATTCTAATGGATTATACATAATACCCTTGGAGAGACCACATAAAAGCATATGTCTATAGTTTTCCCCCACAGCCCTCTGAGGCAGGCGGTGCAGACACCTAACATTCACCAAACCCTCGGTCATGTGTGAATCAGTGCTACTCATAATGCACACTTAATTCCAGCCAGGAGACACGTGTACCAGATGGCTTCCTGAGAGTGCTCAGCTTGAAAACATCCTTAATTCTTCTAACAATCCACTGTGTAAATGAAGGAAACTGAGGCACAGAGTAGCTGTGTAACTGCCCGTTCTTTTCCTCTGCATTTAATAAACAGGATTAAAATATGAAACTCGAATGCCAGAGCCTTCAGCCCGCAGAACTGCATGTGGCTAACTACCTATGTTGTCCCATTTCTTTTTCCCACATATTGTTTGATCTGCCCAAAGCGTCTTCTCTTCTCGCGCACCAGGTAAGCTCTAATCTGGTCTAATCCTCGTTTAGGCAGTGAGGTGCTTGGGCCTCTTGTTCAGCTCCTGTGGGCAATGCAATCCTCCATTCCATGGGGATCCCTGGCAGACTGGGGCCAGCAGTGCCCTGGGCATCCCCTGGGCAGCTCTGGAGCAGTGAAAAGGGACTGCTTTCCTCTCCAGCTGGTTTGCAGCATCTCAGAAGAATGAAGAAACCAACAAACCTCCATTCTCTCTGCTCAAATCGAAGCCCCTTGATTGACCAAACAAATCGTCCCCATGGGGACATCACAGGATGCTGCCACTGAAGAGAAGCTCTCGCGAAAGAAGCCGTTTTCACGAGTTAATCCACCGTGGCACACAAGAACACATCAACCCTCAGTTGACTTGTCATGTGATTTTTTTGCTGGGGATGGTGGACTGGCTTGGGACCCTAACACTCAGAAGCCAAGGCAGGAGGCTTCTAAACTGGGCTACAGGCTATAGTCTGTCTCAGAACAAAAAAAAACAAAACAAACCAAAGATGTAATTTTATCTCTGCATGCCATAGAGTGGAGGTATTCAGTCTATAGGGGCAGTGAACCGAACAGCCTTTCTTTCCAGCTGTAAGCTGTCAGTTGGCCACACCCAATTTGGTCACAGAATGCATTTTGCCTCTGTGAAACTCAGATGCAGTTCAGAACACCATGGAGATGCTCAGACCAAAGGGCCTTACTTAAATCTTCCAGTTTTGGTTGTTTTATTTTCCAGCCCTAGGAGACTCTTTAGACCAATGTTTTAATGTATATGGGGCAAGTACTTAGAAAGACTAGATTCATATGTGATAATCCCAATCTAACATTCAGAAGTGGTGGGAAACAGCAGTTCTAATAACTCCCATATGACTTTGGAACAATTCAATGCTTGCCAATTTAACAAATTACAAATTCCCAAAATGAAATTATAGTCTAAAAAAGTGGGCAAAAATTCCACAGGGAATAAACCTTAATTCCAAACTAAACTCAACTTTCCTACAGAGAAATAACCAATACACAAGAAAAATTACACGTCTCAGTTTGGGGTAAAAACTGGTACCCAAAGTTCACCATCATTCTAAAGGACCACAAGAACAACCAAACACAACTCACAGAAGTTTCTAGACTAGAAGGCTTGGGATCAGGTAGCCCAAGAATACTCAGGTTCTCAGGAAAAAAATTTTTTTTTCAGAAGCCACTTAAATTTCAAGGCCAAATACCTAGTATAAACATTCCAAAATTTTGTAAATATATTCTTATTATTTATACAGACTGATGTGCCTGTGCATTCCGTATCCCTAGGTGAATGGGACACAGCACAGCAGAGATTAAAGGGGAACTCACAAGGTTCTGTTCTCTCTTTTCTCCACACGGATGCCAGGACTGAACTCAGGTCCTCAGGCTAAGCAGGAAGTGCCGTACCTGGTGCAGCACCTTGTGGGCCCGTGAATAATAAGCTTTGTCTCTTTAATGGGCTCTTATCAGTCTGAGTGGTGCATGTTGAGATTTATGTATTAAATATTAAGATATTTAATATTTTAGCATTTGATTACACAAACATGGGTCAGGATGTTTGGTTAGTCATCTCTGCTACATGGCACCTGATCCCATCAGCATCTTGGAGGCTGGAAGTTTTGAATGCTTCATGGGCAGGCTCATCCAGGACTATGTTGCTCTTAGGAACAAGGATGCCACACGTGGAGACAGGCTCTTGGACGCCCCTCTCTGCTGTCAGGGCCTACAGCTTACAGTTCAGCTACAAATGAGTTCACGCCATTTTATGGCTACATCACATGGTTAATTTTGTGGCTTCATCTGGTAGAGCTATAAATGGAACATTCTTATTGTCTTAATTTTCTGTAAACTTTCATAATGTCTATAAAAGGTTGTGGGAGGGACCAAAGTGCAACTGGCTGTATGACAGATGCATTTTACGAATAGTTATAGAAACTGCTCTTTCTCTCACCCCAGTGTAGTTCCTGGAAAGTCAACATAGCTTAGACCTCTCACGCTCATTATGTGATGTGGAGAAATGAGCTCCAGTCGGTGGCAATGCTACCCTGAACATGCCCAGTCCTGTCTGATCATGAATCTAAACGAGGTTCAGCATGGTTAGTACTTGAGTTAGAGAAATGAGACCTAAACACAGACACCAGATTGGATCTTCCACGAAAGACCCTGAACTAGGCTTTTTGCTTTTGTCTGACACAGACTTAACTTTTTAAAAGATAGTCTTACCCCAAACACCAGTCACACATTTAAGCTGAACCAGTTTATCCTTTAAGTCACATGACACTCACCTACATGCAGTCATCAGAAATAGGATACATCTTGTGAAGCAAAGATCTTGGCATGGCTGGTGAGACCAGGAGCCTGCATCTTACTCACAGAGTGTGGAAGGGCCACGCTGGCAGTTACCCAACGGGAACAGAGAACTTCTGCCCTCATAGATGGGTTGCTCGATGATAGCTCACAAAACATTGCTACATTTTATATAAGATCGTATTATAAATTTGTAATTTATGTGTATAGTAATGGCCATTTTACTTGACTATGGGGTTATAAACTCACTGTCTCTAAAGATTACACCAACTCTTACAAAAGTTACTACTACAGTTCATATATGAAGTGTCCCCCAAAGGCTTGTGTATGAAGAGCTGGTCCCTCGGTGATGGTGCAACTTCAGGGGGCTCTGAAAATCTCAGCAGATGAGGTCTAGCTGAGGAAAGTAGCTCCCTGGTGATTGTATGTTTCCATTACCCCCTTCATGTCTCCTGCGAGATGAGCATCCTCTTCCAGAACAAGAATAATGTTAAAGGGCTAGCTAAGGTTTAAAGTCTTAGTAGTACAGGCATGGTACAAACGATGCTCTCAGTTGTACCATTTTCTCCCTGGGCTGCTGCTTCTTTAACAACAGGTCCCCTGGACCTGGGAGCCTGGTGTCCTCATTGTGGGCAACTGCTAACAGGTTTGCCTGGCTCCCTGACTGGTCGCCCCCCACTGCCTGTTTCAGAAAAACGTACTTAACATTAAAACAGGAAAGGCTTTGTCAAAGAGCTAAGGTGTGCACTGCAAGGGGACAGACAGAAGCGCAGGGTCATTATATTTGAAAGGATGTCTTCTCCCATTCTTTCTCTCATTTATATCTGGTCCCATTTTAAGAGGATTTTGTGGTAGGACTTGAAAGAAAAGAACTATATTTGAATCTAAGTTGAACAAGACATCGATTTGCATAGAAGACAAGCATGGAATGGCAGAAGGATGGAAACGTAAGATTATCCTCAAATCTTTGGAACCTTGTTTAAGATTTTTCTCTCTAATGCTATTACTGAAAATCTCTGAGATAATTTTAATGATAAATAACAACAAGCTGAGAGAGATGCCTGCTTAAAAAAAATAAGAACCTTGGCTCTGTGGACATGGGAACAACATCTATAATGGTGAGGTAGATTTTTAATCAAAGCTACTGTTAAGAAAAACCATTTTCTAGTGAGAATCCTAATCCAGCTGGCACATCTGGAGTGAGTGCGTCATAGACCTGGATCCAGGTTCTTGAGACACGTCCTGGATTATAGTGCCCTTTACAGAATAGCATTCAGTTCTTAGGGCATAATGAGCCAATTTAATACAGGCCCTTGGAACATACAATGCCTCGTCCTGGCATTATGGTGACAGACTCTGAAGAAAAGGAGAAAAGGAAGCAGAAGATAACATCTTCCCTCTTAAATGTCAGAAAAATGTTTGACAGAAAAGCAATTTGAACATGGAATTTCTGGAAATTTGGAATTTTGGAAATATGCCAAAATTGCTGGCTATGCTTGAAACCGATGGAGGCTTAGATCAACTATGAACTCCCACAGTGAGCTCTCCAGTGAGATTCCTACAGACAAGCAACCTCTATCTTTACTAGGCGGGTGGGCGTGTGCTACTTACAGACGGAAAGCAAGCTGTACCTATGGACAGCAGGACAGGGCAAGAGCAGCTTTGTCTTATAGCCCAGAACCCAGAAGGACTGGCTGTGGTGCCTGAACCAGGCCTGCCCCCCAAGTTTGGTACCCAAGAGTTTGGTTGTTTCTTGGGCTTCACAACAATACCCCTTTGTTTTCACACAAGGATGCAAAACGATGCAGATCTCATCATATGAGGAGAGGGCGCTACACTGTCGATATATCGCAGATCTCATCATATGAGGAGAGGGCACTACACTGTCGGTATATCTATGCATCCCAACTTACGCAAGACAGAAGATATGTCGGCAGGTCCAATCGTCATGATCATCAAATTCAGATACAAATGTTTGTTCATAAGGAAGAAAACTACAGGAGGCAAGCTTCATAATCAAACCATGAGAGTACAATCAGCTAGCATTTTATCAGTTTGTGTGAGGACTGCCGAGAAAATACTTGTGATACTCGGGCTTCAAAAACACTAACCTGGAGTTGTTGATCAGCCAGTCTATCTCCTTCCCCCCACAGATCTCTACTTCCGGCTCTAGCTCCTTCCAGTTGAGCTAGAATTTAAATCTAAGAATACAAGGAAGCTTATGCTTTCCTGTTGAGCCATAATTGAATCACATGCATGTGTAATCTTTCTATAAATATATGGATATTTGGTGCTAGCATATGGTAAAAATATTGATTAGGAATAAACAATGTTTTTAAGTATTTTTTATAACGTAAGAATACTATTGTCAAAAAAATCAGTTGGACAATATGAAACTAACTTACTAAAACACAGTTTTTAATTCCTCTTGCTTAAGTGTCAATGCAACTGTCTCCTCTTCAGATGGCTTGAGAAGGACCACTAACATAGAATAAGGTTGTGTGCTCAAAAGACAACTGACGATCTCCTGAGAATTCCACAACGTCCTGAATAGTGTATACCTGGTGCGGGTCCAGCAATCAGTGTTTATATTCAGAGATGGTGACTCTAAACACCAGGCTTGTCTGTGGCAGGGACTGCCAAACATTTGGCTTTTTGTTTGATATTGTTTTCCTGTATGCACAATAAGCAGACCGAGTTGCAAAATCGCCATGCTGTGTCCCACTAAATTGCCAACTTATTTACATGGCTGTCAGGAACTAGCTTCAAATGTTGACTCCTTCTATGAATGCGAGAAGTATGGAACCTCAAAGTTAGCAACCAAAAGAAAATGAGATTCACGTACTTTCGGGGAAGTCAGGCTGCCAGTGAGCAAACCCATAGCCGCAGCCTGCCAACGATCGCAAAGACGTGCTACAGATCTGTGCGGGGCAACATTCCTTTGAGTGAATCCTGAAGCTAACCGAGGATTCTTTTTTCAAGAGATAAATTGACTCTGATATCTACTTTTAATCAGTACCCACCATCCAAGTCACTGAAAATTGTTAATGACAAATTACTGAGCATTAGTAACTAAGAGTAGAAAAATACCATTTTCTGTTTTTTTTTTACCCTCTTGAAATTAAAGATCAGATGTTAAAAGGCTCCAAACTGCCTACCACATCTGAACAGCATTTAAAACACTCACCTCCAATCAATTTATAAATAGTGGGCTATAAAGTTTTGCAGGGAGGATCAAAACCCTCTAATGTCTCCAGGGCGATTACAGGAAACACCACAGTTTAATTACTGGAAACGCACAGAAGCATGCCAGTGTTCCTCTGCTGAGTATGTGGGCCGCAGTGCGAGGAACAGTCAGGGAAACTGCTGATTTGACGGTTTCTAGGCCAGGCTGTGAGTGAACGGTCAGGCTACGCATTTGAAATCTCCAAACTGAAGGGGGAGAGTCCCAAGGAGGTTGCTCCCGGGTCCTCCTTACCCCCATCCTCATGTCAGGGCTTAAAAGACATGTTGGCCCCTGGGATCACTCACCATTCATATTCTTGAAGATGTTCAGGATGGGGAGGATCTGGCGGTAGTAGGGCACCAAGGCTTCGCCCACCATCTCTGCCGACACAACCAGATGCTGGAGGACCTTGAGCGTCACGCAGATGACCTGCCGGTTCCGCAGGTTCAAGGCATCTGTGCGGTAGGAAAGTGAACAAGCAGAAAACAGCTGTGTGAATTCTGTGTTAAGGTGGGGCTGCTCATGGGTGCATTTAATTAAACTGTGCTCTACTGGGGACTAAGAGAGACTTATTACTATAGCTCTGAGGTAGTGCAGTTCACTGCTGAGAATCACATTTTATTTGGTTACTGTGCATCCTCCCAGCTTATATGGGCTCTTCACAAACTCTGATAACACTCTCCCCTCCCCTCCCCTCCCCTCCCCTTCCTTCCCTTCCCTTCTTCCCTTCCCTTTCCCTTCCCTTCCCTTCTTCCCTTCTTCCCTTCCCTTCTTCCCTTCTTCCCTTCTTCCCTTCTTCCCTTCTTCCCTTCCCTACCCTTCCCTTCCCTCTTCCCTTCCCTTCCCTTCCCTTCTTCCCTTCTTCCCTTCCCTTCCCTTCCCTTCCCTTCCCTTCCCTTCCCTTCCCTTCCCTTCCCTTCCCTTCCCTTCTTCCCTTTCTTTCCCTTCCCTTCTCTTCTTCCCTTCCCTTCCCTGCCTCCCTCCCCTCCCCTTCTCTCCCCTCCCCTTTTCCCTTTTCCCCTTTCCCTTTTTCCTTTTCCCCTTCCTTCCCCTTCTGCTTCACCTTCTTCCCCTTCCCCTCCCCTCCCCTTCCCCTTCTTTCTCCCCCCCTCTCTTGACAAGATTTCTCTGTGTAGCCCTATTGGTTCTGGAACTTGCTCTGTAGACCAGGCTGGCTATGAACTCAAGACACCCACCTGCCTCTGCATCACCATGCCTGGCTACTTTCCATGTTCCCACCCAGAGAAGAGGTTGGTGGTTGGAGGAAGAAAGACAGGTGGCACAGCGCATCAAACGCCACCTGGCGTCAGTGGGCGGCTGACTGTACAGGCCACCACCAGATAAGCTTTTGTGCGATGATCTCTCTCAGCTAAGAATCCTGCTGTTCTTCCTCCTCCTCCCCTTCTCTCTGTGTGTTTATGTACACGTCAGGTCAGAGGTCAACAAGCGTCTTTGTCACTTGGTGTCCACTTGACTTTCATGAGGTAGGGATACTGGCTGGCCAGAGGCACACACTGTCATGTCTAGCTTTCTATGAACCTGGCTGGGGATCTGAACTCAAGTCTTCATGCTTGGGAGACAAGCAGTGGGCCGTCCTCCCAGCCCTGACGCCCTGCTGTTCTCAGGGCTACTATCATGAAAGCATCTTTATTTTTAGAACTAGAACTTGGCTAGTGTACATGTGGAGAAACTATAGACTGGTTACCAACACAGGTAGCATTTTTGGTAGAAGCGAACATAAAATGCTTAAGAGGGTGTACTAGGAGCTGGTGCTTGTTTCCAGACCCAAAATAATTACACAGAAACCGTATTAATTACAACACTGCTTGGTCAATAGCTTAGGCTTTTTAATTAACTAACTTTTATATTTTACATTAGCCCAATTCCTATTATTTTGTATTTTACCATAACACTCATGGTTTATAGGTAAGGTTTTGGTGTCTGTCTCCTTTGGCAGCTATATGGCATCGCCCTGACTCCACCTTCTTTTCTCTTCTATCTCTGCTTGGAATTCCCGCCTTGCTCTATTCTGCCCTGTCATAGGCCCAAAGCAGCTTCTTTATTAACCAATGGTAACAAAGCACATTCACAACATACAGAGGGGAATCCCACATCAGTAGGGCAGAGAGGAAATATAGAAAACATAAGCATTCCACTACAGAGTCAGCCATAATAAAGACCAAGGGAGCACACAAGCTTAAAGAACAGTTCTGAGTGCAAAGCAACAAATGACTGCTGAGCAGGCACAGGAAGCAGTTAAATTACCTCGCAGGTCCATCTCTGCAGGGGCTGAAAGGTGCCCTTTGCTCCAATGGGGAATCAGGTCATTGGTGTTAATGTGTGAACCTGGCCAGCTCATTGACACTTTCTGGGCCCTGGTTTCCTTAATCCCAGCTGCCTGTCATTTGCTTTCTAAGATGGCTACATTAAAATGATAGATGAAGAGCCACACGAAGCATCTACTATAGGGCCAGAGGGGTGACAGGCAGGACATGGAGCCCCTGACAACAACAAAAGCCAAAGGCTCCTGATTCTAAGGTGTTCCACCTCCTAATGAAAAGGAACAACTATGACCATAAAGCGAGGAATAAAGCAGCCAAGCTATCAAAGAGATGGCCACTGCACCTGGGGGGAGTGCTCACATTGTTCTTGAGTTCCAGCTTACAGTTCCAACAGCTCTGATATTGCAAACGTTTCCCACTCAGTGTGTATCAAAGACAAATTTCCCTCTATGAACTTTCTCTGTATTCTATGATGTGACCTGGCTGGTTCCCTGTTACCCAGTTTTCATCTCTCATAGTTTCCTATGTTGGAAAATTGCCTGTTTCTGTATTGGAGTATCCTTGGATTTACGTCATCTGTTCCATTATTACCTCCCTCCCTCTGGTCTGGTCTCCATTCTCACCACCCTTCCTCTGGTCCTGAATCTCCATTCTTGCCTTCTCTCCTCTGATCCTAGATCTTCATCCACATCTTCTTTCCTCTGATTCTGGGTCTCTATTCTGTGTTTCCATCCTCAAAATTTCTTAGGCCCTGGGTCACCATCACCACCTTCTCTCTGCTAGTTGGTCCCACCTTTTCTCCCTTAGTCCTAGGTTTTCACCCTTCCCCTCTCTTCCTCTGGTTCTAGGTCCTCATTTGCATCTTTCCATCTCTGATTCTGGGTCCTCTCATATCTACTCTTCTGGTCCCAAGTCTCCATTTTCACTTGTTCATATCCAACCACCTTCTCAAACTTCATGCTGTTCCCCCTCCCCTACTTTCTTCTCAGAGTAAATGAACGATCAGCCAGATCCAAAGAGATAGTCAGGGAAAGTTTAAACTCAACTCAATCCCCCGTGAAAATCCAAGAAAGCACCATTTAGTGGTTTCAGATACTTCCTGTGGAGACACTGGGAAGTTTTTAACAATGAAGTTGAGGTCAGCTTGATGTTCTCTGGTAACACTGGGGGTTGGAGAACGGACACACTTCAGAGCCGCCCCACAGCTCCTGGTCCTCAAGGCTGCATTCCTGGCTGGTATGAAAGTGACCATGAATGTAATCTACCGAGGAGCTCAGTCTTAACTCTAGGAGCCCACCTAAATATAACTGCAGGGTTTGGTGGCATGATGGCCTGTCATTACAGCTTTTCCACACTTTGCAGGCCATGCTGAATCTTCTGAAAAACAACTAAAAATAGGATGCTGTAATTTCCCCTGCAAGCTGTGGCGACAAGACAGTCAGAGCGAGCTTGGGAGCATGCGGGAAGGAGGCAGAGAGTGAGAGCTCACGGCTGGCAGCTAGCCTGTTGCTGGGCTTAGCCAAAGGACCATGCACTGAGCACTTCTTGTGAGAGGAATTAAAGCTAGCACTTTACATGTTTTAGGTACTAATCCCCCTTCAATGTTTGCAGAGAGCATATTGTGTGCTCCTCGTAGTTTTAGAACTGGACGTGTTGGAAAGAACAAGACACAGATGCTAATAACGTCCACAAGGGATTCCAGTCTGGTACGGCAGGAGCTAACAAGCACACACCACAGGTATGATGGCTGTGGCAAGACAAGGTTGTTAAGCAGCCAATCACTGGGTACTTAGTCTAGTTTCAGGATCATGGAGCTCGCCTAGACACAAGGACAAAACTCAGGGAACAAAGGATGCTATTTAGCCACAGAATTTCCATGCAGGGAGGTGCCCTGGAAATAGAGGCCCCTCCCTGGGGAAGGGAGCATGTTCCAGCTGTGTAGATGAGAGTGCACTAAGGCACTTGGGTCATAGAGAGGAGGATTAGCTGGTCTCATAGCAATGACTGCATTATTCCTGAGCACCTTTCCATGGAAAGCGTGTGTGTGTAGGTGTGCATCCATGAAGGACCTGAGGAATCTTGCTGTAACAGCCAGAGAGAACCAGAGACTTGAGAGTCTGGGTTTCTGCTTTCTCTGTCCATTCTCTCCCTCCCATCAGACTCCTACAAAGCCCTCACAGCCATGCATAACCGTCTATTTTGTGGATTTTTTTCCAGGAAAACACAATGACAACACTCTAATGTCAGAGGCAGGAAATCCTGTGAGAGTCCCCGAAGAGGTGACTGTCTGAAGGCTCTGGTGGCTGTAGTGGCTCCTGCATTCCAAAGACTGTAGTAAGATAACCTTATGTGTGCCCATCTACACCCAATGTCAGGGAAGAGGCCTGCCACGTAGACCACACTGGTGTGTGTGTGTGTGTGTGTGTGTGTGCGCACACACACACACACACAACTGAACCTTAATTTTCCAACTGGGGTTATTTGTATGGTTGCCTGATCACTCAGGGGTTATTAATGCTCTCTCTCATCTCAACAGAATAACGGATATAACTTTTAGTCAGTAACTGCATTGCCACCTTGATTGAATTAGCATGGTTGTGATCAACATTATCACAATGTTATTGACAATGGCTGACAACCACAGTGCCTGGCTTGTTACTCCAAATGGAGTATGAAAGGGAATATGCTGTGCTCTTCCTGGGAAGCAAGAAAATTCCTTCCCTGTAGCTGTGAGAAAAAAATGAGGGGCAATACAAGAATGCCCTTAATTTCTTTAAGAGGGACTTTTTCTTTATCTTTCTGTGTGTATGTGTATGTATATGTGGATACATGTGTGCATACAGATGCATGTACACATATGTGCACGTGTGTGTAGGGGCCAGAGGTCAACCTTGGGTGTCATTACTCATGAGTGGTCACCTAATGCCTTGAGACATTATATCTTATTGGTCTGGAGTTCACTGAGTAAGTTGGGCCATCTGGTGAGCAAGCCTCAGAGATCTGCCTGCCCCCACCTCCCAGTGCTGGGATTACTAGTGTACCAGCACAAAACTTCCTATATGGGCCCTGGGGAATCAAACTTGAGTTTCCAACCCATCATCACCCCAGCCCAAACTGAACCATTGTCAACACAGCTCTGACTGGGCCGTCGGGTCCCAGCCCCAAGAGAATTGATTATTTATACTCCCGTTTCCATTTACTTCATGTATTTTTGTTTCTTGCTTGTGAGGAATTGAGTCATAACTTCTAATCGGAAGTCTTCTTGTTCTTCCTTTCCCAAGAGAATTAAAGAAATATGGTTTGGGGATGGTGGGGTAGGAAGCATCCTTTTCCTCTGACATAGAATGCTAAGGGACCTAGGGAGCATGATCTGGGGCCTGAACGAGGGGCGCTGTGTTTGTTCCCCTGCAGCCGTTGTCAGGGTGTAAGTGAGGACTTTGGACTCAAGATTTAAGGTTCTGAAAGGTCTAAACGAGGAGTCTACTACACTACAGAACCTTTTCTACTCAGGAAATCGTGTTCCTACTGTACTGAGCACCGCCTTCAAGTATAATCAACATGATGGAGCTTACAGATATAGAGAAATTGCTGAAGAATAAGGAAAAATAATTTGAAGTCAAAGTGGTAAAATTTATTCATCTTAGATGGTTATAAGCTCCACATACAATTTTCTCAGGTCTGAAATCCATTATTGCTCCGAATTTTGTGAAGTGAGAACATTTCCTACTATTAGCTATGATTTGCTGCTGCGGAATCAGAAAACACTGGAACGTTTCCAGTGCATCGTCTCCATTTAAAGTCAGAAACACAAAACAAAGGAAGGCCAAACATGAAGTCATATGCCATAAATGTTAATGTCTTTACTATACAAGTAGCTGTCATAATCCAGTAAGAAAATCCCACTAAAATGGTTTAAGAATAGGAGCAGATAATACAGGGATTAACAGAAACAAATGAGCAATTAATTTTCTAAAATGCTCAAATTCATTGGTATGCAAAATAATTTTGGGATAGCATTTTAGCAACAATGGTCATTGAAATAATATCAATCCGATCAGAAGCATGTTTGGGAAAGAGAGACACTAACAGATGCTGTGGCACAGAGACACAGCTTTCCTGGAGGGCAACAGTTCTCAGCACCATACAAATGCACGCGATGTTCAGTCCAGCCGTCCACCCAGGGGCCTTTAGCCTAAGTATGAAGTTGTGTGCTCAGTGATGAAGGGATGCTAAGAGCAGTACTACTTATGTATGATTGGAAACAAGCAAAACATTCCACGGCCATCAAGTTGTTAAGAGAGAAAATAGGATGTCTCTGGGTGAAACATTATTTTAGTACATGTATTTGTTTATTTTAATTTTTGTATTGTTTTAGAACTAACAACACAATTTAGCCCTTGGTGACAGCGGTCTTTCTTTGCATTAAGTATTTCATTTTTCTTAAAAAGGGATACTATTTGTTTGAGCAGATACAGGCTCCAGTTTCTGAAAAGCTATCAAGGATGCAGTCACCAGCATGTCCGGTTTCATAGTCTAAAGACTCCACCAAGACTTGTGCCACCCACACTCCCTCCAGTTTTGTAGCAGAAGTTGGGTCTGGGTGTCCCACACACTGAGTGCTGTTATTGGCAATTCAGGGCTCTCCTCTCCGGGAACCTTGCCCCATGTACCTAGATGTCTACTCAGTCCATCTTGAAGGAGGGGGACACCATCTGACGACAAAGGAAGGAGCCAGCCTTGCTGCTGCTTTCCGAGTGAGATCAAGTGATAATCTTTTGTATCGAGTGGGCATTGCTGCTAAGAGGCACTGATGCATTCCCTCTTCTGGTTGAGAAAGGGTCACTAAGCTTGCCACAGCGTCTAGAAGGTGGAAACCAAGACCAGGAAGGGCACAACATGCCAAGAAGGTCTTATGCCAAGTAGGGGATTGGACGATGCACATGAAACAGGAAGAGGGTGGACAGAACTATCTCCAAGATACAGTAGCCCCATCCTGCTCACAGAAGGATAGGAAAAGCACACATTACTAAGCCTGATAGCAATTTCTGGTACAACTTAGGAGTGATTACTTGGACAAGCAATTTGGAAGCATCTAGGAAGACGGCAGCGTCTGGCTGTTTTGGTTGGTTTAAGTCATACAGATGGAAGGCTGGGGCACAGCGTGATTGAAAGGCTGTGCTTGACATACGCAGGGTCCAGGGCTCCATCCCCAGCACCACATGAACACGTGTGATGGCACCCTGAAGGTGGGTACAAGAGGATAGAGTTCAAGGTCCTCCTCAGCTCAAAGCAAGTTCCAGACCAGGCTGGGACACACGAGACACTGCCTTTGGGAACAAACAAACAGAAACCAAGTAAGCAATAAAATCAGCAGCCCCCCAAAATTATGAGAGGGACTGAGAACTGGGATTCTCCCTTTTCTTTTCTGGCTCCTCCTGTGTGAATAACTGACTTCCGGCAGCAGGCACTGATGTCCGGAGCTAACCTTTCCTCGATGGGGTCTGCGTTTGACCTACTTCAATTCCTTGAAGTTAGTTTTGTAGATTGAGTGCATCTTTCTGAATCTTATCATGTTGTATTTTGGTGACTAAAAGTTGAGAACCTTCAAAGACAAGGAAACTAAGGGACACACACACACACACACACACACACACACACACACACACGCTCACGCGTGCACACACAATGCCCCACTTCGTTTTGGCACAGCAGTGTTCTGCAAACATAATCTTGCAGTTCCTCACACCTCTGGACAATGACATTTCTACTCTCCTGGGAGGGCTGAAAGTATCGGATGCTCTAACACTACAGAGCTAGTTAATGGAGAGCAGGATTTCTGCATGACTCTGAATCCTTGCACTCCTAACAATTCCACTTCTCTATCTTCTAGTGTCCCCTCAATCATGAGGTATTGCCCCATGTCCTAGTGCATACGTGGGCTACACATTGAGACGTCCATTAAAAATGCCAGTGAACCAACACTAGCATTGACCAAGCAGGCAGCCTCCACCACGCTGGGTCCTGGGCATCAGTGCCGCCTTCTTCTTTTTAATTTATCCATTTTCAGGTACAGTTTCCCCTCCCACCTCTGCCCCCACCCTCAAACCCCCTTCTCTTCCATTTCTGTTCTGGAAGAGGCAGGCCTCCCATGGGTATCAAGAAAGCATGGCTATCAAGTAAGAAAGGTCGAGGGCCAGTGCCTCCGTATTTCCAGAGAAATACGGCATTTGTGACAACTGCGTATGTCCAGAGGTTTGAGCGCTGTGACCGAGGGAGAGGGAGTATCCTGAACCACGCAGCCGAGATCATGTCACCCATGCGTGGTAAATGTGACAGAAAGAGGAGGTGGCTTTCGGAATCTACTTGGAACTTGCTGACATCAGGAGGGAGCTAGATTTGGGGTTACCTTTACGTACCAGAACTCAGAATGACAATATTGAGCCGCTACAGCACATGTATCTGAATTGATGTGTAAGTCACGGAAGTTACTAAGCAGGCTTTATGAAGATGGTTCGAATCATGCTTCTTCTTTGGTATCTTGTAATCATAATAACCCCAAGTAATTTACCTCTTTTCCATATTTTCCAACATAAAAGATTATTTGTTCTTCTTAAATTAAAACTGTAGTAAGTAGCTGTGGGCAAGCTTCCCGCCACCCAGCTCCCAGCCACCGGCTAGCTTTATCTGAAATAATTACACAGAAACTGTATTCTTTTAAATACTGTCTGGCTCATAAGTTTCAGCCTCTTACTCACATCTTGACTAACCCATATCTAATAATCTTTTAAACACCACGAGCGGTGTCTTACCGGGTAAGATTCAGCATGTCTGACCTGGCGGCTGGCTTCATTTCATCTGTCTCCCTGAGGAGAGGCACGGCAGTCTGCCCCAGAGAGGCGAGGCATGGCGATTTATTAACTTCCCTTCCCAGCATTCTGTTCTGTCTACTCCGCCCACCTAAGGGCTGGCCAATCAAATGAGCCAGGCAGTTTTTTTATTAGCCAATGAAATCAACTCAAACAGAAGACTCTCCCACATCATAAAACTACTATTTTTAACAGATTATTATCTATTTCAAAATAATGTACCTGTAAAATTTGGAAGCATGTGAAGTGATCAGATCATTACAGGGTTTGAGTGTGTTTTCTAATTAAAAAGAATTCTGAGCCCAGGTTCTGCTTTCTGATATTTTCTCACATTTTATTCACTGTATTTTGTTTTTGTCCATGGGATGTCATTTAAGGAGAATATTTTGCTGTATGAGTGTTAGCATTCAAGCTCTGTGAGCTGGAGGTCACTCTGCTCTCTCCCACTTAGCCACAGCTCCTTGAGACAGCTGGGCTTGTGCCCCTGGCTGGGACAGTCAGCCAGGTGACCTCAGTGACCTTGGCTCATTAGAGGTGTCCTAATGAGGACACGGTCTCGTGCCCCTTCCACATACAGGTTGGCATCATTTCTGTAAGTTGGAGCAGCCAGGGCGCTTCTCCTTCCAGAAGGACAACTCACAGACGCACACTGCTGGTCACAAGCAAAAGAACTCACTGGACGATTTAGAGAAATACACAGAAGTTCACTCACAACTTCTTTTGATAGAAGGAAGCATCTTTAGTTGAGTTCACAGATTGGCATCCACGAGGTGTTTCTACGTAAGACCCAGCACGTGTGTGCACCCACATGAGACCCAGTACATGTGTGCATCCACATGAGACCCAGCACGTGAGCACATCCACATGAGAACCAGCACATGAGCACATCCTCATGAGACCCAGCACGTGTGTGCATCCACATAAGACCCAGCACATGTGTGCATCCGCATAAGACCCAGCACGTGAGCACATCCACATGAGACCCAGCACATGAGCACATCCAAATGGCTACATTGCACTTTTGGAAACGGCGTCTTGACACACTTCGGTGAGGAGAGCAAATTTGGACCTCATTATATTGATTTTGGAAATATTTGACGCATTTCTTGTGCACTTAGCTAGCTCATTAGATACTGCGGGGACAGAGTTCTCTTTAACATTACATTCCAGGTGATAGACGAAGCTGCAATGTTCTTCTGGCGAGTGGAGGGTGGAGACAGGACTGGCACTGGAAGAAGGCATGGAAAGGGATTCTTAAAGAGGCAAAAAGAAGAATTAACACTGGAGAGGGGCTCTGAATGCTGCTTAAGGCTTAGGTACATGAGTTGGAGACATCAGACATTCCTGCAAGAGAGTGAAGGCGCAGAACTAGGAAAGAGCCAAGTTAAGCTCTATAGCAGGGTCACTTTGCTGTTCACACAGGCCAAGGCAGGGAGCTAGCTAGAAGTCACATCCTGGGAACACATAGACATCATCGAGATGGGCACGAAGCACACATGGTTGTGTTTGAGAGGTGAGAGCCTCTTGTCCTAGGGTTAAGGGATACGGTCTGGGGCAGAAGAGAGCATCAGGAGTTATGGCTATGGCATCATCAGAGGGGAGTAGGGAGAAATGGAGAAGGGGTCTTAGAAGAGACTAAGAGATGGATTTGCATCAGGGCTGTATTAGCAGTCTGCATGCAAACCCCGCCCTAGCTGGCTTCTAAGAACCACACAGGGAGGAGCTCCCCATGGGCCAGATGATGAGCACAGCTGCCAGACAAAGGCATCAAGATGAAAGGCCCTCGCTGGGTCCAACCACAGGGAGGCGGAGCTGGGAGCCTGCAGCTCTGGGTTAGCTGTCCACCAGCACTGGAGGTGACAGACTTCTGTGGAGCATGAAAGGAGGCAGAGCTTCTGAAACATGCTATTCATAATGTCCAGGGTAGGTTTGCACTCTGGGACCCTGCTGAGGTTGGACAAGCCCTAGACTGAGTCTGGCTGATGAGTGTTGACTAGAAGTGAGAGGTGTCACTTTCAGGATGAGGCAACGGATTGTTGCGTTCTCTACGGGAGCCGGCTAGAGTCTTTGCTTCCTTGGGTGCTGTGCCCAGCAATGTCAATCAGGCTAGGCTCCCGAGTGACTGTGGCACTGGGGCTCCCATGAAGTGGCCGCACCTGCTGGCTTTAAATTCTTCACTGCCTTACGCCCCTAGGGCTTGGGGGACTGGTTACTATTTAAAAGAATACTGTATTCTAATTGGTAAAATTTTCTTTATCATCATCAAAGAATCCTATTCTTTGTTTTTAAAACTATGAAAGGCCTCTCCTGTTAGTTTCAAGATATCAGGCAACATTTAAGCTTTGCTCTGCTCAATCTTAATTCCTCGATAGCCACAGTGAATTCATTCTCCATTAGTCTCTTATGATGCTCTGTGAGATGATGGGACGTTGGCTGGTCTTCTTTAATGTGCTTTGGAAATATATTTCAGGCAGTATATTTCCTGTAAGTTAATGCCTTACCACATTGTACAAAAAGCATGTATTTGAATCTAATTTCTGGTGCTATTCTTGTGAGTGTTTGCAAGTTTAATGCAACATCTTCATTATTGTGCAGCCAAGATGCTTTCTAACATATTAAATAATTATGATTTCTAACTTGGCTCATGATTATTTACAAACACACATCTTAATTTCAAAATAGAAATGTTTCAACTGTCATTTTAAAGCCTGATTTCCAGCACAACTTACATTTTGATTATCCAGTGGGCTTTATACGACTTCCACTTTTGGTGCCTTCTCTGAGTTTTCTTTTAAGTCTGTGTATGGCAGGCTGAGTGGATGCTTTGTGCATGCTGTGGTAATGGTGGCCTGCAATGGCACACACAGCGCTGAGGCCCCGGTGTGGTTCATGTTCGGAAACAGCATGGCCTGGGAACACTGCCTATCTGACACGATTTAGTTGGAGGTGTCTGCGGGTTTGGGAACAAGGTGGCTGCTTCCCAGAGCCGCTGGAAGGACTGGCCGACTCAATTCCAGAGAAGCCCAGGGGAGGCTTGCAGACTAAGAGCGGTGCTGGCATTGGGGCCACAGTGAGAGGATCTTAAATGATTTCTTCAGTCATTTCCTTAGCTGTTCATGAAGAAGAGTGTAGTACGGGCTGGGGAGACAGCATAGTAGGCTAGGCACCTACTGCACAGGCCTGAGTTCCAATCCTTAGCACCCAATTAAAGCACAGGTGGGTGTGGCATTGTGCCTGTAATTCTAGTCCTTGGGAGGCAGAGGCAGGGGATCCCTGGAGCAAACTTTAAAGCTAGACTAGTCTTACTTGAAAGCTCTTGGTTCACCTGAGATCGTTCACGGGGCTCTAAAAATCCGAGTACTCATGCATTCATATTGCAATTGAACACACACACACACACACACACACACACACACACACACACACACCATGCATAAGAAAGAAAAATATATGTAGATTATTTTAATCACATCAATGAATCTGATAGAAGAAATTACAAAGAATAAATGTTTCACCTCATGAGAGTGAACTTTCTCTTCATCTTCTGGGGATAATGACAAAATGGCAGTTTCTTTTGATTGTCTGACTTTGTTTTTGTTTTGAGACCGGGTCTCACGTAGTGCAGAGTAGCCTCAAACTTGAACTGACACTGAACTTGACCCTAGAATCCTGCACCT
The DNA here is from genome assembly GCF_903992535.2 of Arvicola amphibius. Classification (NCBI taxonomy): domain Eukaryota; kingdom Metazoa; phylum Chordata; class Mammalia; order Rodentia; family Cricetidae; genus Arvicola; species Arvicola amphibius. Next base: position 6,360,712 of record NC_052054.1, read on the forward strand.
TCGCTAGGTTGGGAGTTTGGACTATGACAACAGGTAAGCGTTTAGAGCACAATGATTAACACTGAAGTGTCCCCACCACCCATCCATCAAAAAAGAGAAAGAAAGAATGAAAGAAAGAAAGAAAAGAAAAGAAAATCTAAGTTAGAGAAGGTTGTATTCTCTATTCTTAAGGTAACAGAAATTAAGTAACAAAAACTCAATACTAAAATATTCATAGATTTCAATGTAGTACCTTGAATTAGAGAATAAACAATCTCTCCTCACAAACTGTTTACAAAATAGCGACAGATGAAGAGGAAAGGAAAATGAATGGAAGGAAGTCAAAGCTCACCCAGAACCAAACACGCCTGGTGTGCCATGGCCGCGAGCTAAGGAGAGGTGGACAGAGGGGAGGCTGTCTTCCCTTCGAGTAGCGCTAAAATTGAGCCCAGGACCTCTCAGTTCCCGTGCCGAGGGCTCCACTGTGAGCTGCCGCCTTAGCCCTAGAGACGCGCACTCAGCTCCGGGCACACAAACACAGAGCAGTGCAATAGCAACAAAGACGGCCAAACTTATTCCATCAAAGCAGAAAGGGAGAGAGAAATCAGAACTCATCACATTCGTGCATGAGAGTGCCAAATAATCAAATTAGTCAATAAAAAGATGTTATCCTGGAACGTGGAAGAGTAAACAAATTCAATTTAATAATGTAATAAAGTAGTACAAATCATAAGATTGAATCAAGCTGGAGAAAACGAATCCTTGAAATATACCATATGAAATACAGAAGCCACACTGACAATAAATCAGAGAGAGGATGCTAATTCACACGGCGGCAGCATTTTACAGGCGGGGGGGATGGTGTCACACAGAATCATATAACTTGCTTCAGGTTGTGCCAGCTAAATGCTACAGCCAAAGTTCTGGCTGGCATCAGATTCTGCCTGTCTGTAACCAACAGGTCATCCCGCTGACAAAGGACATCAGATTCTGCCTGTCTGTAACCAACAGGTCATCCCGCTGACAAAGGACCGATGCATTTAAAGTGAATGAGTAACAGGACACGGATCCGGATCCCTCCCTACCCCAAAGCCTACGGAATGCCCTTCAAGAACGAACAACCTCAAATAATCTGAAATAAATGGATTGAGAGATAAGAGACTGACATAGTGTACTCATAAAGGAAAAACATTAATTAAAAGAATATCAGAAAAAAACAAAGTTAAGAATAGCTAAAATAAAACTTTTTGAGTTTGGGGGATAGAGTCCGCGAAGTTCCCTAGGATGTAGAACTCTGAAGCAGAGACGGGAAACTGAACAAAAGTGAAGGGCTTGGCCAAGGGGTCAGCTTGTGAGGCACAACACTGCTTAGGACTTATTCTGAGGCACGAAAAGAAAGCAGCAAAGTCATCAAAGAAATAATGCATGGAAAGTGTCTACAGCTGAGAGGTGCACCTCTAAGTTGAGATTTCCAGGAAAATTAATGGAAAAATAACTAAAACACATCATCAAGAAATTTTATATTACTGGAAATATCAAGAAAATGGGAAACACTTTGTGAGACTGGGGGATAAATCACAGGCAGATGAAACTCAAATTGTACCTTTTTCTAAAGCAGGACCTCTCTACATCACTCTGGCTGTCCTGGAACTTACTGAGTAGACCAGAGCGGCCTCAAACTCACAAAGATCTGCGTGCCTCTGCCTCCTTAATGCTGGGATTAAAGGTGTGCACCATAATGCCTGGTAAAGTATAACTTTTCCCCCAAAGATACAGAAATGTGGCATCAGATGTGCAAAACTAATAATCGAGTTTTATGAATGTTCAGATCCAAGAACTAAAAGATACATTCTTTCTGAATCTTCAGGAAGTTGCTGCAAGGCAAGCCCTATGGAAATGATGAAGAAACACACTGTCTAGGAACAAGTTCATGCACAAGATGCCAGAGCACATGTCAGGTTAGGGGACGCATGGTCCAGGCCAGGGTGTCCATACCAGAAACAAAACCAGTGGAGCACCTTATGTTCTGAATACTTGAAAACACATCCTCTCACTAGACCTTAGGGTCCATGGGAGAACCATGAAATACTGAAATCAAGCAGGCAAGAAAAGACTCTATGTGAATGCCAAGACAGATCACATGGAAATTTAACTACTGCAGGTGAATGACTGGCAGTGATTACTGACGTATACAAACAGATTGCTCGATGAATGGAAGCTGATATAATCACACTGAAAAGCAGGAGGGGCCAAGGCGTGTTTACAGGAGAAAGGTCGATTCTTACCCGAGAGAGGAACCACAAGCTCCTAATAGAACAAGCCTCCCTAGCATGCTCCCGAAGGAAGAAGCCTTTCTTTACAGTGAAAGAATCCCTTCTCCAGTTTCCTTGAGGACACAGCAGGCGACCTGGGCTGAGTTTCTTTCATCTTCTTGCAGACAGCATTGACAGTGCCTCCCCCTATGCATCCCGTCCTGGGCCATCTGTTGTGTTCATGCATGGCTACTCAGCTTGTCTATAGCTTTCTGTAATCATCCCCATCATGAGTAAGGGAGGATCTCTCCGCTCAGTAGGTAGAATGCACAAAGCTAGCCTCCATCATTTCCCTCAAGTCACTCTGTACCCTGCTGTCTTTTACTCTGCTTCCACGCCAGTATGTGGGTACCTAAGCTTCCTTTCTGCTGTGCCCGGCAGCTTGAGGGAAGTGTGGCAACTCTCGTCCTTCCATGTCTGTACTGTCCGAGGTTTTCTAATCTCTACAGCTTGGCAGAAATTCTAGATCTGAAAGCCAAAGAGAAGACACCAGAGGAATGTCAACCATCACCTCTCCTGGGAGGAGACACCAGAGGAATGACAACCATCACCTCTCCTGGGAAGGAAATCTGTTCTTCCAGAGACAATGGCATCAGGATGAGCAGCTAGTTGCTCTTCAAATGCCATGCCTTAGCTTTCAGAGAGAAAACTAAGAGAGTTTTGAAGGCCAAATCTTTACTGAGAATATGCTCACCAACACAAACCAATATTTTTATATACTTGAAACCTCGTAATATTAATTATTACTTAAAAACCTTTGTACATGTGTACACATATATATGCATTCCTGTATGTGAACATGGGTGTGTGTATTCTGTAGCATGCATGTAAAGATCACAGGTCAACCTTGGACAGTCTGCCCTCATCTTCTCCTGGTTCCATCTTTTCTCTAGCCAAAGACACTGGGATTGCAGACACGCACCACTGTGCCAGGCTTTCCAGAGCCACTAGGGCTTTAATCTTAAGTCCTCACGTGTTCCTGGCAATTGGTTATCCAATGAGTCGTCTCCCTAGTTCCAAAATTTACTTTTCTAAAAATGAAATGGGTGCTCGTGCCTTTAAAAATGTCTTTTCTTAATGTTTTTGTCATATTTTGTTTAGTAGAGCTGATGTTTAGACTGTGTTTTCTGCTTTATGAGCAAATTTGAATGTTGATTTTCCCAGCTGGCAGTAGCTTGTTCCACACTCACCACCTTTGCTTTGAGCTTCTAGCCCCTTCTTGCTGCCCCACGGGTTTGCTGCCCCTTGGGTGTGTCTTTTAAAATCATTGCTGGATAAGTTTTGCCTTATTTGTTGATTTTGAAGGCTTAGAGCCCAGTTCTTTTGAATTTTGAGTCACCACAAAACTATCATGACATTACGTGTAGCCATGAACTTTTCTCTGCCAACCGCTCCCACTTAACTCTAGGGGTGCGACTCCTGGCCACGAGGCCTGCGGACTCTGAGATCCTCACTTCGGGTTCATACGGCTGGAGGCATCTCGATGTGTTTTACAGCACATGGGTCCATAGGTTTTTACTACTGGGAGACACAGCACCAAGGCTGGGTCCTCCTCCTCTGACATCCTGACACTCAGCTGTCCAGCTTCAGTGGGAACCAGGCTGAGCTCTGGTTATCTTTCCCTGTAACGTTTGAAGGATTCTGCCTTGTTTTGTTCTTCCCTTCCTTTCTCTATCCTTTTCCCTTTTTCTTTTTCTCTTCCCTCCCTCCTTCCCTCCCTCTCTCCCTCCCTTCTTCCCTCCTTCCCTCCCTCCCTCCCTCCCTCCCTTTCTATCTTTCCTTCTTTCTTTTGCAAATGTGCTTGGCCTGGGCTTCTTGTCATTGATTTTCTCTGCACTGTGTGAGCTCCTTGACCACATGGTAAAGGCTGTTTTTCCTCCCAGGACCTCTGCCTTGGTTTTTGCTTGTTGTCCTAATACTTTTCTAGGGAACACCCATCTACAGTTCCAGTTTGGGTCCCAACTTCCCTGCTAATTCTCCTTACTCATCCCTTTCTTACAGACTTTCCCTTCTCACAGGCTGGAGCCCATGCTTATGCTCTTGGTGTCGGGGGGGGGGGGGGAGGGAGTTGATGATTCTCTCCAACTCTCTCGAGATAGCTGCTTCCCTTTGGCTTGTGGAGTTTCCCTTACTGCATTCAGATTGGGTTAATTGCATGTGAGTTCCCCTCCTATTGAGGATGTGGTGCTGTAATAACCTCTAGAATTTCAAGACTACCAAGCAACATTCTATGAGCTTATCCTGCTTCAGCATTCATGTGTGTGTGTGTGTGTGTGTGTGTGTGTGTGCGTGTGTGTGTGCGTGTGTGTGTGCGTGTGTGTGTGCGTGTGTGTGTACGTGCGTGCATGCGTGCGTGTGTGTGTATGTGTACGTGCGTGTGCGTGTGTGTGTGTGTGTGTGTGTGTGTGTGTGTGGTTTGCCCAATGGGCCATCCCCCCACCACCACTGTGGTGTTGCTCTCTAGTTTGCCAAAGCAGGAGCCACAGTTGTGGTTGCCTCTCTCCCCCTGCCCCCCACTCCACTTCCAACCCTCTTCTGAATTCGACACGCAGAGAATCTTCGCTCACTGTGGTTGCGGTGCTCATTTGAGATGGATTTCTCTTAACCGTAGATCAAACATTAATTTCCAGGTCAGGCTACCAGAGGACTCTTCCTTCTTCACCCTTACCCACAACAAAACATCTTTCGATCACTCCTCGAACTTGGTGCTGTGCCACTGACCCCAGGGACACTAAGCTAGAACATCCCATTGCTGAGCCTGAGTACTTTGGAGTGTCCAACCCAGGTGGAAACTGAGAGAAAGGAGCAGAGGTAGCTGGGCCACGAAGCGATTGTAACGGAAGAGGCAGTGGGCACTAATTTGCCTACTGTAAAGCGTGAAGCCCTTTCTTCTTCAAAGCCTCTCAAAACCAGGGTCCTGAGCTGAGAACAGGAAGAAGATCAGATTTCTATTCTTACTTTTTTCAGTTTGGAAACCCTAGACCCACTGAGGACATCCATGTTTCATCCAGGATTATCAATTTTATCATTTTTTAATAAAATAAATTTCAGATTCTGGGAATGCACAGAGGCATGGCTCCTACCTCTTTTTTCCACAGTGAGTTAACCCATGTTCGGCCTTGACGGATACTAATTAGAACGGTGGTAAAAGGTTCAATTTTGCCCCTGAATAAAGTCACGATTATACTAACAGTATGATTTGAAAATAAAGTACACAAGGCGATTACATGTTATGCCAATTATGTACATCAGCCTGTTTCTGCGCCAATTAGCTTCATTCCTGAATCCCACCTGAAAGACGATTTTATGAGCTGAGCCTGCATGATGCTGCATAGTGAGCCAGCATTTCTCCCTGAGAGATGCCTGTCTTTCAGTGACAGGAACCAGGATGGGGAAATGGTGACCGCATCCTGGACAGCCATGCAATGACAGACACCGGAACAGGTTGTCCTGGCTACTGGAACCTTGGGCTATCGAATTCCTATTCTGTTAATTTATTAAACCGTGTTTACTGTTTAGTAATGCTTCCGCTATCGGGAAATGACCTCAGGTATGCCAGTTCCATCCATTTTGTCTTCATAATGCGTAGCTTCTTTCCATTTCTTCAGGTGCTTTTAAATGCAGATCAGACAGATCCTCCCTTCACCCCGTGTTACCACTCTCTGATTTGGTCTGCTTTAATTGTAAAAACAATCAAAATATCATACAGGAACGCTTTTCTGCAGTTAGTACTGCACCAATCAAAATATCGCATAAGAACGCTCTTTCTGCCCCCCAGTCTGCACCAATTAAAAAATCACATAGAAATGCTTTTTCTGCCCCCACCCCCAGTATCTACACCATTGAAGTGTGGAAGCCCCTCAAGGAAGTACCCATCTATCACCCATCGGAAACAGACAGAGCACCTATTTTAAATTGTTGGACAGAGATCTGGACTTCGGTGTTCTTCCCATGGGTGTGGGAACAAAAGGTCCCACGGTTCCTGGAGAGGACAGCCTGGTCCCTTTTGTAACTCTGTGACACTTGTGTGTCATCTTCTAAGAAATTTCAACCAGAAGTGAACATCTCTAAGCCAAGTGGCCCAGAGGAGAGGACAAATCACAAGTAGGAAATTCTGAACTACTCAGTCTCCGTCTCATTCCCTGAGGGCCTTGTAAAGAGTCCTTCTGGAGGCTGATGAACAAGAGGAAGGGCATGCTGGCTACTCAGGGCCTATTTGAAGGCCTTCTCTTTTCACACGAGGTCACTTTGACTCTTCTTGGGTGGAAGGCGGCTACCATTTTACCAGCCCTCCAAAGGGTCAAACCAGTCCAGAAAGTTCCAGAGCTGGGCGAGCAGGGCTGAAAGCTGAATGCTGTTGTCCCAAATCTTAATGCCACTGAGTTACTTGCAATCAACAAGAGACGGACCATACGCAAAACTAAGTAACCCAGCTCTGGGTAGTGACCCCAGTGAACTCATCTGTTCTCATTCTGGTCACACCATGTGGCCAGAGCACACGAGAGTGTTAAGGTGAGCCCTGAAAGCCTCGAAGCCCAGGGAAAGGCCCTCCAGCCTTGGCGAAGCAGTTGACCTGGATAGGAGCTGGTACAGCACATGAAGGGGAGGCAAGGTCTTTGTCACCCCGTGCCAGTCAAGGGGCAGCTGAGGCCAAAGTTGGGAGTTTCCACCTGCTTGGGATAGTTTAAGGTAGGGAAAAGAGAGAACTCTCTCTGTTGTGGAGTTCTTAGAGCCTCTGGCCTCCTGGTTTTAATAGCAATATGGTGAAAGGCTTAGCAAGCCGCACTGGGCCTGGTGGTGCCTGGTGGGAGGGCCAGGCCCGACCCGATTCTCCATCTGGGAAGAGGTGGACAGACCTCTCTAATCTTTGTGGTGAGCACCAGGCTGGCCTGTGGGGATTCTATTGCCAGCTCTAACAGAAGCCAAAAAGATGAGATGGGAAGCAACCAAAAACCTAGCCCAGTGGCTGGAGAGCTCACAGGACCACATGGGAGAGTGTTGAGGAGGCTGCTTTCAGGGGAGCGTCAGGCAGCCAGGCCTGGGCAAACTGGAAAGGAAGCATGCTCCCATGTTAGAAAGGGAAAGGCTGGTGGTCCTCGTCTCCTGGAGTCACTGCAGGAACCCACTGTGAATTACAAGTTCCCTGTGCTAAAAAACTATTTTCTGCCACCCAGATCCCGAAATTATGACTCCTGCTTCATGGACTACTTCATGGACACTCAGCAAAACTGTATTTCTATTTAACTTAAAAAAGTGAGGCGCTGTTTAACAAGAACTTGGGGTTTGGGACGGAACACATGAAAGGTCACACACATTACCTCTGAATGGACAGGTTAGTGTCTGGACACCACGTCATGACCATGCTGTACCTCAGAGTAGTGTGACTCCCCCGCGATTTGTTTTGTTTGTGGTTAAGTCATGGTGTAGTATGGGTGAAGACAAGTATATTCAGAGACTGCAGTTGTCTGGCCTCAGAAGTCAATTTATGAAACTTCCCACCAGCCTGGGGATTGTCTCGCTCTGTTGTGTTTTACTGCTTAATTAGCAAGTTGTCAAACGTGGCGGCGCGCGACACTGAGTGGCGCTTTTTACCTGTTCACTTACTTTTTATCGGGATAATGAGCTGGGGAATGACAGGTAGAATCTTGTTCCCCCCGTGTTCCAGCATGTCGTGGATTCCTTGCCGAGCAAAAAACTCATAGGGGAATGTCATTTCACAGAGCCCATCGAAAAACAGAGGCAGGTAATGATGGTAGTCCAGCTTCTCGATCTCCACCTGGAAGCAGAGAGAGGACACGCCGTGTGAAAACAGTGGTGGAGTAGGCAGCTCTGTCCCCTGCTGTGGGGAAGAAGACCCCGCAGTCCGTCATGGAGGTGTGACTGACCCCCACACCCAGTCACCAGAAGCGTGCCCCATGCCCTTGATCTCTTGGCAAGGAGGGTAACATTCTCAACTTTGAAATCTCAACCACCAAGTGCCTTGGTCACATATCATTGGGAGCACATTGATAATTTATTGATTTTGTTTTGTGTTTTTCGATTTGGGCCAAGTCTGATCATAAAGGTTCAGATTAGGATTCAAGATAGGTGCATAGAAAACACATGTACACGAACAAAATGAAACTGGTCTAAATAGATTGATATGTATATTTCTAACGAGAACCTAATAAGGAATATATATGAATGTCAATAATTGGCCAGTAAGGCAATTAGGGCCACCTATGGTTTCCTGGGACTACGGTGACAGTACAATACTGGTGGCATCAAGAAAACAAGGGAATGAATGGCGAATATTTCAACCCTGAGTGGATCTTTTAGCACATACTGGTTTCCCACTACAGGGTCAATTTCCTTGTTTCCAAGTCTTTACCAATGTGCCCAGTCTCCTATGCTCTCCTATTTAAGTGACACTGAGAAATGCCCTCCATAATAGCAGGATGCTTTTCCTCTCAGCCCTCTGGAGTCTACAGGCTCATCTCTGCTGTCCCCACGATGTGGGCCACTGGTAGCCAACAGAGCACTTTCTCCAGGGTCTGAGTGGTTCTGAATCTATGTCTATGGTTCCCCAAGCCTAGGGTTCACAAATATAGGAAGACACAAACCTACATGTACTTCATTTGTTAGATCTATTTGTCAATTTACACAATGTATTTGATTCCAGCTGAAGTGCATGGAATAACCTCTGAGTAATGGGCCTAAGTTTCTCTGAACATTTCAAAGTGTTTTGGGGGTAGTATTTTGCACACTATGGGAAATTTACTGCTGTATCTCTTGGATACAAAGGTACAATGTTACTTATACTTTTACCTTGTCACCTGATTCATAGTTAATGCTTCCTGTACTATTTTTTACTTGTATTTTAAAGAATATATAAAAATCCCATAGCACTGATCACAGTCATTCTTTGTTACTGAAACTTATATTTTGCTAATTTCCCTTTTCAGTACATTGTACTTGTAGGTGTGCTCTATATAATTACCAACTTTTATATTTTGATATGATCTAAGACTATATTTTCATGTTAAGTTATTTGCAGGTATAGTGATGCCTGATTTAATGCCTGTCATTTTTATGAGTTCTAGTTTGATTTTTCATATGTTTTTTTCTTTCTACTTCCCAGTTTTGTTCAGTAAATTTTATTTATTTACATTGTATGATTTTGCAAGGACTTTAAAGATAGGAAAGCATATTTAAACACTCTGTTATAGCTATCTTTTCTCTCTCAGGTGTTTCAGATACATACTTTTAGGGAGACAGGGAAGTTAAACATCTCCTAACAAGATCACTGACATGCCAAATTTTGTGTGTGTGTGTGTGGGGGGGGGGGGGATTCTGTTTTTCCTTTCCATGATTTGAGGCAACAATACTATGAGTAACAATGGTACCAGAGGGCTTGATGCCAGGAACTGTAAACATTGCACTGGTGTCCTAACAGGACAACGAGTGTTTCAGTGTCAACATAGGAAACCCGAGGGGCACGGAGTGTCTGGACAACTAACTCCCTTAAGGTCCACTGAAGCTCATGAGCGATGCTAGAGCTGGGTGGGATTCAAATTCGAGCCATCTGGATGGGAGATGCCGCTGCTGCAGCCTGGTGACTCGTCCTTTGTCCCATGTCTTCATTTTCCACATCATTACCAATGCAGTTGGATGGAGTCTGATCTAATATTATCATCACTTTAACTGAGTGGCCTAAAGTGTGTTGTCCACTCCCTCCCTTCCTTCCTTGCTCTCTCCAGCCTTGTGTTTTGAGGGCCTCTCCTACTGCATGGTGTGAATTACTTTATCTCTTCCATTTTATAATATTTCAATGACAAATATTGAGTACCCACATGACTCTGTTTTCAAAAGCTGTAAGGAAAATTCATAAAATAACATAGAGAAGAAGGAGCAGTTGAAGACAGGGAAAATGATGAACTACCGAGTGGCAATAATCCTGTCTTTTCCTGACCTGTTTGTCACCAGGCACAGGAGCCACTGGCGCAAGTCTGTTGCCTTCACAGTGGACAACAACATGCCCTTGCATGCTGACAACCTTCTTTAGATGCTGTAGGTGCTGCCTGCTAGACAGGAGAGGACTTCTCTCCGTGTGCAACTCCTGCTTGAATGTCTTGTAGGGGCCCATTTTGTGAGCATAATATTGTTTCTTTTTGTTGAATTTGCCTAGGCCTTGGCAAGGCCTCTTGGGGTCCACTTAGTATAGGGAGCTTCATGTGTTTTAATATCATTTCACCTGACTTTTGACTTTACTATTCTTTCCTCCTTCCCAAGCCCTCTTCTTCCATTTCTGTTTTCTCTAAATTTCCCCTAGGAGCAATAGGACCATCTTCAAAGTAAAGTGAATCCTCTAGAGTGATGTCTATGGCTCTCTACTTCCACCCTTTCTTTGCCCACTTGCCGATTGCGTCCTAATTTATTTTGATCAAGGCTACCAATGGTCACCTTTCTCTAATCCTTTTGGTCCTCTTCTGATCTCATTAGTATAACACAGCAACCCTTCCCATTCTCCCTGGGCCTCCTGTACCAAATCCCTAATGCCAGGTCTCTCCAATTACTTCGGGTGACAGACTCACACTGCTCCTGGTCAAAGTCCCACAGGGCTTCCCTGACCTGTGCTTTCAATGCCTTCCCCTCTGGCATGTGCAGTGCCCTGGAGACTCGCTTGCCTTCACCCCGCCCTACTTAGAAACTGTTTCTGGAGGTGCATTCCTACAGCTCGGGTGGCAAAAAAAAGATACTAACAGCTGAATGGGTCAAAACAGGCATTTAGGGCTGTGGAGGAGGCTCAACTGGTAAAGGGAATAGCCTGCAATCATGATGACCTACTTCAGGTCCTGCCACCCACACGAAAAGCCAGGTGCAATGCTGTGTGACTGTATTCTCAACACCAGAAAGGCAGAGGTAAGAAATTCCTGGGACTGTTGGAAGTAGAAGAATTAGGAATTATAGGGTTAGTGAGAGACTGTCTCAAAAACAAACATGGAGGGCACTGAAAAAGATGCCTTCCATCAAACTCTGACCTTATACCATGCTTCTTTGTACACACACACACAGATATACACAGACACAACACACATGCGCATACACACACCTTAAACATTTCTTTTCCCATAGTTATGGAGGTTAGAAATGCAGCATCAGGTGTCAGCATGGCCAGGTTCTGTTGAGGGCTCTCTTCCTTACCTTGGAGAGCATCCTCCCCTTACGCTCACAGACCATTCTTCTCTCTCTCTCTCTCTCTCTCTCTCTCTCTCTCTCTCTCTCTCTCTCTCTCTCTCTCTCTCTCTCTCTCTCTGTGTGTGTGTGTGTGTAGAGTGGGCTCCCAAGCATCTGTCACTTCTCAGAAGGACACTAATACTTTTAACATCTCCATCTAGACCCAATTGGCTTCGTTTTAGTACCTATACATGGTCAATGGGAATGAAGTGGGGACAGATAAGTCCATGGGCTACTCTCTTACCCCCAGAGTTCTTTGAGATCAAGCCCTTTCACCTGAGCATCAGTTCAGGGAGGCCCCTTTGTCATCACCGCCACCACTGCCACCCTCTATGACTTTCTCTCAGCCTGTATGAAGTCTCTGGAGTCCTGTTGTTCAGTGAGTTTGCCACTGCTGAGGAGGATATGCTCACAAGAGTCCTTAGACATGGTGGGTGTTGCATTTATTTATTAATATGTTCTTATTTATGAGTGTGGACAAGCCATGGTGTGCCTGAGGAGGTCAGAGGACAACTTTCGGGGATGAGTTCTCTCCTTCCATCATATTGGTCCCAGGGATTAAACCCATGACCTTGGACTTGGCAGCAAGCATCTTTACCTGTGAGCCATCTTGCTGAGCCTTGGATTTTAACCCCAACCTTTTGAAATCTACCAGGAAGTTGACTGAACTGAGACACAAGGGTCAGGGATGACAGCCTGTACTCACCCAAGATCAGGCTATTACAGGGGTCCAGAGGGTGTGGAGTTTTATGTTGATCCTGAAGCAGCAGAGGATGTACACATCCCTGTAAGTTTACATAGTCTACAACTTTATTCTTCAAGTAAAATGCTTTTGTTCTCTCTGTGGGGACATATCTCATGAACCTGAGCATTTCATGATGATGTGATGAGGTGTTGAGCACCTTAAAAGACAAACAGGACGGATGACTTCATGTTTAGCCTGAAATTCACTAGCTGTCATGTAGGGTGTTCACAGACTGACCTGTGTATGGGCGACAGCTTACAAATGAAGGACCTTAAAGTTCAACTACCCTAAAATATGTCCATGATGGTAATGACAAGGTCTGCATTGTAAAAATCTAGCTGTTGGGACTCTATGATTTTCTCATGTCTTGAAAGGGGCCATCTCTGAGGTCCCTTATTTATGATACACAGGGTTGCATCACGACTATGTTGTAGAGTGCTTCTAAATTACTGCTCTTTTTGGTTCATTTAGGCTTAAAAACAGCTTTTTACAGTTTAACAACTAATAGCTTTCCTTCTATGCAGTTTCCTGATCATAGGGTGACCAGTTTAAAGCTTAAGATAATATGTATTCCTCAAGAGTTGCCAAAGGCTCTTGTTTATACATTTGATAATCTTCTTATGGAAGTTTATGAAATCCAGAACTAGAAGAAACTGTTTGGAATTGGACCAAGCCAAGGGCTGTGTTGAACACAAGGTTAAAGTCACAGGTGCCTCCCTGGTCAGCAGCCCATTGGACATTAACCCCAGAGATGTGAAGTGTTCTGTGCATGAAATCATCTTCAGAATCCATGCAAACATTGTAAAGATCACCGTGCTTGCACTGCTGGATGCCTAAGTCCTCTGGTGACCTTTGAGTAAAAGCAATAGAACTCTGTCTCCCTTAGCCTATCAAATTCAATATTTTGTCCCCATAACAGATATGTCTCAATAATGCCATACCGAATGGTAAGAAACACACTATGGTTAACAACTTCTGGGATATTCTGACCAGAGACTACACACTTTCTTATAGTTTCATCAATTAGCAAATGGAATACAGAAAATATCTCCTGTTATAGCCCATATAATAATTCCTGAGGACACTATGCAGAATTACAAGCTAATATGTAAAGGTGCGGTTAGCTATGAATGTATTATGGACTTATATATACTTACTATGACATTTCTAAAGCAAGGCTTTTAAAGTGTTCTCTACCCAGAGGCAGCTAGTAACTTGTTGCAAGAAGCCTTACACAGTCTATAGGTGTTAAATGCTGTCTGTAGATGATGTTTATAACACATTTCACACATATGGGTCCTGTCTCTAAATGTGTATAGACACAGTCATGATGAATAACTTAAAATTATTTCAGCCATTTTATGTTTCAGCTATATCAAATATACAACAAAGACATACATGTTGCATGCTTAATTTTGACATTGGAAACTTTTGAACAAGCCACGTGCTCCTGGCAGCAGGAAGATGGTAGACAAGACTGAGATGAAGTCATAAACTACCAAAAAATCTAAATCATGAAACAGAACGTCCTAACAACACAGGTAGAAAATGGGCTGAGCTCAGGAGATCCTTGGGTGCTGGAGATGAGGATGAAATCCAACACAGAGGTAAGTGAGGGGCTCCAGGTAGCGACAGGCAACCTCAGGAGGGATCAGCCCCAGGCTGAGACATGGTGCTGAGAACACAGCATGGCAAGAGAAGGGGCCTGAGCAGGAATGCCTGCACAGTCAAGGAACTTGAAGGCTGCTTCCCTGGTGAAAAGGGGACCAGAAGGCATCTTTCTCTCATTTACAGGAACAGAAAGATAACTTGATGGGAAACTGTCAGTGGAAAAAAATCCCTGAGAAATAAAAGCTCAAAGAATGTAAAGGCTGGAAATCAAATCTCAGACAATAGTGATGGCCTTCACAGGGACCAGATCCCAAACAAACGAAAGAGCATTATCACCTACACAATGTGGGAGACAAGCCCGGCTCCTGCTGTCATATATGCCCATTGTCAAATTTCCACCAATCACTATGGTGACAGAGTGACCCCCAGCTGCTCACTCGGCTTGTGGTTGTGGGAGTGAGTGCTGGGGCTGGCAACTTGAAATAAGAGACTGAAATACGAAAAGGAACACTTCAAAATGCCCTTTACAAAAGTGGCAAGGCTGCAGAGATGCCTCCGCGGATAAAGTGCTAGCAACATGCGTGTGAAGACCTGAGTTCAGATCCCAGGAACCCACGCAAAGCCACGTGTGTCAGGGCATCTGTAATCCAGCATCCCTACAGGGATATGCGGGATGCAGACAGGCAGTGAGGACATGTGAGATGGGGCTAAATATAGAAATGAAGAAGTGTAGTGGGTCAAGCCGGCTCTCAAAAGACGGGCTGTCACCAGGCACATCCTTGTTATGTGTTAGTTTATAATGGGCGCATTCAAGACGAAAAGTGGGAAATAGGAGGCAGGATAAAAACTGAGGGGAAGAAATATATATGACATATGATATCTATATACAATAATATAATATATATGTATGCACAATATATATCATATATAGTATATATAACAGCATATATATGCTCTCCATATGCTGTCAAAATCACACACACATCATTTTGACAGATTTTTACCAAATAAATGCTTCACAGATATGGTATCAAGTTATATCCCCATAAGCAATATGCCAGTACCTGTGTTTCTATTGTTTATCCAGAGAGAATGCTATCAAAGGCTGATTCTTAAGGACATCCGAGATAAAAATGGCATTTCAGTGTGGCTTTAACTTCCATTTCTCTCCCTGTGAGCATGACCACCTTTCAAAGACATTCCTGAAATCCATTTGTAAACTGTCTTTTGTGAATCATATTTCCATATTCTTTCCGATTTTTCACTATGAACCATTGGTTTTTTTTTCTGGGCCTTTTGTTTTTGGGGTGGAGCACAGTGGTTTGTATGTGGAGGGACATCTTGTTTATCTTTTGCTAATGCAGCCATTGTTATGTTGCTAAAAAATTCCAATCATTTCTGTGTCCTGAAGTTTGAATTATTGTTAGAAAGAGTTGTGTCCAAATTTGTGCCATAAAGAATATAGCCATTTCCATTTAAATCATGAACGTATTGGTGACTTTTCTGGTGTGAAGTATAAGGCTCTCTTTCACCTACGGTTCCTTTCTAGCTGGTATCCAGATGTCCACGGTTCTCTTTCAGCTACGGTTCCTCTCCAGCTGGTATCCAGATGTCCACGGCTCTCTTTCAGCTACGGTTCCTCTCTAGCTGGTATCCAGATGTCCACAGCTCTCTTTCAGCTGTGGTTCCTCTCCAGCTGGTACCCAGATGTCCACGGCTCTCTTTCAGCTATGGTTCCTCTCCAGCTGGTACCCAGATGTCCAGTGCATGTACAGAAGTTCTACACTAACAAAAAAGTCCGTCCTGGCTTTTCCTCTTCTCTCCTCAGCTTGACCACTGTTCATGAACCAGCAATCTTTTATTTAATTCTCAAAACTGCCCAATAGCTGTTAACCTCTTGTAGGATTCACACATTTTCATTGTTAGAATAGTTTTCTTTTTAAGTTTTTTAAATATAAAACTTTAAAATACATTTGAGATGTAAGTTCCACTTTGAGAATCTACACATAACTTCAAATTTGACAATTACAGAAAATGCATTCTTTGAAAACATATTCCAAATATTTTTGAAAGTTAAATATGTACTGAGCCATAAAAAGAGTCTGAAGGAACCCAAAACATGTGTCCTGAATGTCATATTCTCTAAAGAAAATTAAACAAAATAACACTTAGTAAGGCAAAAGCCCAACTTCTAATCCTCACAGATTTAGGAATTTAGAAATTTTTTTGAATTACTCATAAATCAACGAGAAAATCACCACAGAAATAAAAACATTTGTAGCACTGAATTACAATGAAATTATTTAACCCACTTGCAGAGATGTCTCTTAAGAAAAGGACAATAAAAGACAGCAACACAACCCACCGTGTGAGCCCCAGCTCAAGACAGCAACACAACCCACCGTGTGAGCCCCAGCTCAAGACAGCAACACAACCCACCGTGTGAGCCCCATCTCAAGACAGCAACACAACCCACCGTGAGCCCCAGCTCAAGACAGCAACACAACCCACCGTGTGAGCCCCAGCTCAAGACAGCAACACAACCCACCGTGTGAGCCCCAGCTCAAGACAGCAACACAACCCACCGTGTGAGCCCCAGCTCAAGACAGCAACACAACCCACTGTGTGAGCCCCAGCTCAAGACAGCAACACAATGCTGTAGCCTCTGAAGACAACTGAACAACATGAAAATCAAGATTCCAACAGTATGTTAAAAACCAGGCCCCATGGGTAAAATGTTAGGACATCGCAACATTGTATTTGTGTTTGAAGACAAAATCTGAAGGAAAATGCATGCACAAACATGACACTCTATGGTGAAGCTTTGAAGACAGTCACTGTTACTTTACCCAGCACTGTAGAAGGTCTCTCTAATAAAAAAAGACCAAAAAATGATCTTGAAAGTATGTAAGAGAGAAAGAAAATGTTCATCGTTGAGGCTAATATGGCTAACTACAGGGCACATTCGAGGAATGTATGAACACTGCTAAGCAGGGAGAGAGCCCAGAGTATGGGCTGACTAAAAACTGTTGTACCAAAGAGGGCAGCAATCACATATGTGATTAAAGCATATTTAGAAAATGCTTTTTCAGAAGTTCACAATAGAAATAAATAACAAAATGAGTTTGTTAAGAAATAAAATTAATACTTGATATGTAAGACTTTACAGAGAAAATTAATTAATTACTGGTAAGTGTAAAAGCCAGACAGGAAAGATCTTCAGGGACCAATGACATTGGCCAGGCTCTTAGATGGATAGACAGAAACTTCCAAAATTGCATTCTGTGGCAATTCCTCACTGCCTGAATGGTCACTGTATACAAATACTGATTACCCTGTCTAGGTGGAGGATATTAATTATGGAGTCACAAATCTGGATGTGGGCTAGAAAATCAAATTACTTTGTACAATAACCTTATTTTAAGTTTTTGTCAAAAATGCTACCAAGACAGTTAAAGGTCAGTTGTAAGCAGATCTCGAATTTATTCACACTTAACCTTTATTATCGAGAAATTTTATGTTCGTAACTGTAGCAGCCGGTGAGTAATAAATAAGGGAGCGCCCCATGTTCTGTGGCTTCAAAGCTTCCCACTCTCCATCACTTGCCAAAATGTTAAGGTTAAGGAAATTTTTAAAAACTTAAAATTAGCATTTATTTTAACCAAAGAAAAATACCAAGGGGCAAAATGTATATAAAAATACATTTTTAGAGTTTATCTTCCTCTTTATCACATTCCTGATTAATGCTAAAAACCGCACTCTCTGGATAGGCCAGGGGGGTTCTCTGGGGGCAGCAGAGTCCATGAAACAAGCAAGAAATGTGTGAGAGACCTGGAACATCTCAGAGAAACTTCAGGAACTGAAAGGAAGATTCTATTTGTGGTTACAGCCGCTGGTATTCATCGCAGAACATGTCAGTGTTTACTAAAAACTGTCCTTGAATGCAGTAACATACAGCTGATTTCAATACACTCAGTCACAGAAAGAAAACGAAAGAGGTTAGCTCAGTCTGATGCCCTAAGGCCACTTCAAGAAGGACCAGCTGTGTGGGGCAGTAGTGGTATGCCCCTCACAACGGCGTACTGGGCATGCATTTGACAGATGCTAGTTAGCATTTATTTGCATTATTTGTAACCAGGATTTCTTCTGTCTCTTAGTAAACTAAAGTAAAAGTTAAAAATAAACCAATCACAGAAAGTAGCATAGCAAATGTTTAGATGCCCGAGTGGGGCATACAACAAGGATGCCTAGGAAGAGGCCCTGCTCAAGAGAAACAAGGAATAACTATGGAACTCTGTGAATGGCAGAAAGTGTCATCAGGTGGGGGACTGCACCCGAACTCAGATGGGAGACAGCCACCGCTCTGGTCAAGGGCCCTCAGACAGGCTGCTGGAAGCCAGCCAGAGCTTATCCAGGAGAAGATGTCTGGATTGGGCAAACGTCACCTGTGTTGGGGTGACCTGTCAGGCTGTTCCAAATAGACAGGAGGGCCTCTGTGTCAGGTGGACACTGGACTAGACATCTCAGAGAAGGCTAGAGATGATGTAACAAGCGTGTGGTTAATAATGACCCCAGTGGGGTCATAGGAAGATCAGAGTTCAGGTACCAGTATCTGAGCCTGAGTAGTCAGGGGAAATTCAGATGTGAAGCCACAACAGCCTGAATCATGGTCAGGATCTCTAGCACAGACAAGAAAGACATGACAGAAAAGGATGTCTGTCTGTCTGTCTATCTATGATGTGGGAGAGTCTTCTGTTTGAGTTGATTTCATTGGCTAATAAAGAAACTGCCTGGCCCATTTGATAGACCGCCCCTTAGGTGGGTGGAGTAGACAGAACAGGAAGAGGAAGTGAGGTAGAAGGATCAGTAAGATGCCACACCTCTCCTAAGCTAGGCAGACTGCCATGCCTCTCCTCAGAGAGAAGCCAGATGCGATGAAGCTCCAGCCCAAGATGGACATACGCTAGAAACTTCCCGGTAAGGCACCATTTCGTGGTGCTACACAGATTATTAGATATGGGTTAATCAAGATGTGAGTAAGAGGCAGAAAATAATGGGCCAGGCAGTATTTAAAAGAATACAATTTGTGTGTTGTTATTTTGGGGCATAAGCTAGTCAGGAGGCCGGGAACTGGGCCGCAGGAACGCAACCTGAGGCTCCTCACTACAGAATGGCGCCCAACGTGGATAACCGAATCCGCAGAAAGCTTGAGAAAGCTTGGGAAAGAATAGAGTAAAGCTCTATTTTTCGGGTCTGGCAAGCAAGCACTCTCATCTAAGAAAGGCTTCCTGACTCAGCTTCAACTGCAAAACATCGCAGCTCTTTTAAGAGGTTCGGCTATGAAACACTTGATGAAAATTAACTGCATGCTTTTCGGTTTTCAGCCATAGCAGGAAAAAAGCTGTGCTGTTTTAAAATGCCAGCTTTCTGGGCCGTCCTGCCAGGGCAAACTCTTACTCTTTCAAGCAGGAGGTCCTGACTATGGAGCTTTTGATTGTTGTTTAATACTGTTGCAGCTTGCTTGCTGGCAGGGACCTTGAGCCGCCACAGAGTTGTGGTGATAAACATGGCTCTGGTCGGTACCTCAGCCACAGGCTGGAATCGCATGAAAGCTAAGGAATAGGCTGGGTCCAGCCACCAAAGTCACGGCTTTAGTCCTACGGATATTGTTTCGTAAATTAAAGTCTCATGTGGTCACAAAAAGAGAGATATACAGTAAAAGAAAGATTCAAAGTCGAAGAAAATGTCTAAATGGTTTACTATGTGTTAAAAATACATGCAAGCTAAAGGTTAAAGTTCTTAAAAGTAAAAAAGAAAAAGAAAAAAAGGAAGTAGTTTGTTGTGGTGGTACACACCTTTAATCCGAATGCCTGGGAGGCAGAGACGGAAAGATCTCTGTGAGTTCAAGGTGTTGTAGCACACACCTTTAATCCCAGCACTGGGGAGGCAGAGACAGACGGATTTCTGAGAGTTCAAGGACAGCCTGGTCTACAGAGTTATTCCAGGACAAAGATATACAGAGAACCTGTCTCAAAAAATAAAATTAAAAATAAACGAAATAGAGGTTAAAATAAAGCCGCACAAAGATGGAAAATACACAGAGAATCTTGATACTGTATGCTATTATGCTCTCTTTGAATTGTTTGAATGCTGAGGAAGAAATAATAGCTGCTAAAAGATATTTGTTTACAAATGCTGCTGAACTAATCCAAGATAGATATTTTGAAAATACCTTGACTTCAGAATTTGGATCTAAGGATATGATGCTTTGGAAAGGAGTTTCTTTTGTTTTTACAGAAAATGAGACCGTGTGGATTGCTTCTATCCCAATATGGTATGATAGACCACGCCCTCCTGAAAGGTTGCTGTGAACACCTTCAGAAAATTACTTCACCCAACTGATGACTGAGATGAACCTGGCACACAGGTTACACCATGAAAGACCTGATTAACAGCGTCCCCATTCAGCAGGAAGCAGTTTGGAGAGAAATAACTACGTCCATATTCCCAAATATTGTTTATAAATGTTCTTTTACATTTAAAGGGGGAGATGATATAGATATGAATAATTTACATTGGTATAAATTTTGCCTTATTGATAGAAATTTAAGGTCTATTTTGTTATATGTATGTGTATTTCTGATACTGATTAATGTATTGTGATTGTGTAGTTCATTTAAAAATGTAATGTATATAGGTTGTTAATGGATAGTCATCAATAATAGTAAAGCTTGTAGTCATGTTAGTTAGATTTTCTAGATATATAGAGATATATTTCAGTTAGATAGGCATTCCTAATATTTTTTCAAAGACTATAGAATATTCCACTTAAATGTTTTAATAACTTAAGGCTTTTCATGACAATGAGACACATCAGCTCCTGGCAGCACCAATCTACTTCAAGAGGAAGATGGGCATCAAAGAGGATCCTTATGGAGTTTGACAGCCATTTGGGCAAGAAACTGCTCTTGCCTGGACTGTTGCATAAACTGAACACAAAGAACCAGCAGAGAGAGGACTGCTGAACTTGCCTAAAGGTGAGATGATTCTTTGGGATTCCTGACTCATGAAAGAGTCTGCGAGACATTCTGCAGGACACAGCAGATAGTGACTGAACTGACTTTGAAATTTCCTGCTTCATGGAAAAGTCTGCTGGATACTATGGGCCTGTAGGCCAAAGACGGATGCCCCAACAGTACAAAAGAACTTTGGGTCACTGTCCAGGTAGCGAGATGTCTCTGTCATTTCTAGAGTTTTGTAAGTTGCTTACTTCTTATTTACTTAGGTAATATTATATCCTTCTGGAGTCTTTGATGGAGTTGAAGAATGGATAGATAGTTAAAGTTTTCCTTTGTTATGATAAAAGATAAAATGGATATAAGTATTGTAACTAATTCTTACTTGATAACTATTTTGTTATATGTAATTTTACTATGTTAAAGTTAAAGCCTTTCTTTTATTGTTTAAACAGAAAAAGGGGAAATGATGTGGGAGAGTCTTCTGTTTGAGTTGATTTCATTGGCTAATAAAGAAACTGCCTGGCCCATTTGATAGACCGCCCCTTAGGTGGGTGGAGTAGACAGAACAGGAAGAGGAAGTGAGGTAGAAGGATCAGTAAGATGCCACACCTCTCCTAAGCTAGGCAGACTGCCATGCCTCTCCTCAGAGAGAAGCCAGATGCGATGAAGCTCCAGCCCAAGATGGACATACGCTAGAAACTTCCCGGTAAGGCACCATTTCGTGGTGCTACACAGATTATTAGATATGGGTTAATCAAGATGTGAGTAAGAGGCTGAAATAATGGGCCAGGCAGTGTTTAAAAGAATACAATTTGTGTGTTGTTATTTCGGGGCATAAGCTAGCTGGTGACCGGGAGCCAGGCGGCGGGAAGCCGGCCCGCAGCTCCCCACTACATATCTATCCATTCATCTCTATCTATCTCTCTATCTCTCTATCTCTCTATCTCTCTATCTATCTATCTATCTATCTATCATCTATCTATCATCTATTTATCTATCATCTATCTATCCATCTCTATCTATCATCTCTCTATCATCAATTCATCTATCTATCATCTTTTTCTCATGGGAGGAATAGAGGAATATTGAACAGGGTTATGTAATTAACTAGACATGGAGACTGGAGGACAGGGTGGAATACATAGGACAGCTCTATCTCCAGCACTGACTGCCAGCATCAGGAGCTGCCCAGGGACTGGGGTTACAGGCCAAGTGCTCAAGTTGGGATTTAGGATGAGACTGCTTGGATGCAACCAAAGACTTAAGAACCACACCAAGAAGTAGCCTGGCAGACAGCAGAGCATCTGCATGGGGGCCACAGTGGTCAAAGGGGCACAGGAGAGGCCCTTGAGAGGAGCTCCAGGCACCTCCTCATTCAGAAGACAGGAGGTGAAACCGATGCCTAAAGAGGAAAGAGTCATGCGGGCTGCCTTGGCCTGAAGGGTGGGAGTTCGGCCATGTGTCACAGAGGGAGGAAAATGTGACAGAGTGTTTGCAGGCAGCCACACAAGAGTGAAGCACAAGTCTGGGCCCTAGAACTATTTCTGGAGGAACTTGAGCCATGTCATGAGGAGGGACCAGATCAGGACACGCAGACTTACATCCTCCATTCTTTCCTCCCAAATACTGCAGAACGGCCATGCCCGGGGAGAGATCCTGGGAATCCCCAGAGCTGGAATCCCCGGGGCTCTGAGCGCCATCCTTTGTGGGTCTTGGGATTGTCCCAAGGTGTTGGTGGGCACAGATAGGTGAGAACTCTGAGAAGACGCTGTTGCTCAGAATATTGTCACAGCTCTATCAATTAACATTCCATTTTCCTCCTTTCTAGCAAGAAGCCGCGTTTTGGCATTTGCAGACAGCTCACCGCTTGTGTCCTCTGTGACTCTAAGTAGATCACCTATATGCTCCTCTCCAAGCTCCAAAAGTTCAGCTGCTTATCTTAATGGGTCGTTTGGTGCATGGGACAACTCAAAAAGGTGGCACAGATGGTGGAGCCATTGTGAAAGCTTGTTGGGGGTGTGCCAGCCAATTATAAAGAGCATCCCAGTTACTATGTTTGGCAGGTTGTTGATGGGCAAAATGGGTCCTCAGAAACCAACTCTGCATATAGAGGGAGGGGCCCTGGCTCTGGGCTCTCCTCTGCTCCTAGACACAGTAAGCTCATGGGCCGGTGAGTCACTCCATGTCTCAGTTTCTACATCTGTACGATGGGGCAATGATGGCACCTTCTCCCTGGGACTGCCGAGAGCTAAATCAGACGAAGGCTAAGATTGCGCATCTGCCTGACAGAAAGGAATGAAGAAGCGAAAGTTATGGAAGCAACTGTGGAGACTCTGACTACTGTTTTTTCATTGTGTGCCTGGCTGCCTCTGTCTTAGGCTAGGGTTATTCATGTGGTGGTGAACACCATGACCGACAGCACACTAGGGAGAGAAGGGTTTGTTTGGCTTATGCTTCCACATCACTGTTCATGGGCAGAGGTGGTCAGGACAGGAACTCAAGAAGAACAGGAACCTGAAGACAGGAGCTGATGCAGAGGCCATGGAGGAATACTGCTTACTGACATGCTCTTCATGGCTTGCTCAACCTGTTTTCTTATAGAACCCAGGACCACCAGCCCAGGGATGGCACCACCCACAATGGGCTGGGCCCTCCCCCATTGATCACTAATTTAAAAAATGCCCTATAGGCTTGCATACAGCTCAATCATATGGAAGCAGTTTATCAACTGAGGCTCCGTCCTCTCGGATGACGTCAGCTTGTGTCAAGCAGACATAAACCACCCAGCACAGCTTCCTCAATGGAAAGCATCAGCTTAGTTTCCATATTCCATAAGGTCTGACAATTTTAGCCACTAGAGAAAAAAATTCTCTTTTCAGTGTGCCAACATTTTTGCAGACTGTTCTGATGGTGCCCCAGCCCTGCTGATGCCAGCCAGTGAAGGGTAGAGGTCACTTGTGAAGGACATGAGCTAAAGCCCAGGGAACTCACATGGCAAAGTGGCAGGTACCAGTGTCTGCCAGTGATGCTGGGGCCTTTGAAGCAGGTCAAAACACCCCAATCAAAACTCCCATTCTTGCGGGTTTTTATGGAGCAACACTAAATTTAGGGAATAAGAATGTGAAATGCAGGAGATCACATCTTTACTATAACAAAGTACTTTATAAAGTTTATTTGGAATTAAAGACAAATTCATGTTCATAGAAGACTATAGCTATGTTCTAAACTGATTAAGGAATAACACAAAGTTAACGGGGCCACACGTGCTAGTACGGGCATTTGCTAATGTGTAAAAATGAAATCAGTTATCTGTCTAGAGGTTCTTCTGCCTTCGGTGCTTAACTGTGGGCCACACGCCCCGTGGCACTTTCTACAGTGCAGTATTAATCATCATGCTTTCTGGATGCTTTGGGATTGTACGCTAGGAGCACATGGGGAGATAGGATCAGTGCAACAGTTTGTAGTTCTGGAGACGGAAACGCTAAAACGTTTGGGGAATGCTACTATATTTCCTCTGTTTGAGTGTTTGTCTCGAGATATAGACTCTCCCTGACACAGTGGCCATTTCTCCAACCCACAAGAAGGAACACATCTGTGTTCAGCAAGCCCTGAGGTATTCGGTGTTCTCTGCTCTCTAGAACCCCATCTCTAAGTTCCCTCCATCACCCCTTCCCTCTGTTCACGAGTTCGCTAAACTGTGCTTAATTTTGGTTAAGAGTTTTTCCTTGGCCCTAAAGTATATCTGGCTGGGCCCATTGTGGCCCTTCTGTAAAAACCCAGTGGGGAATCACCACCTGCTTCTTCCCTCCTGGGTAGGACTGCTTCACCTGTGGTAGTGACCGCATTGGCCTCATCTGGGTGTCTATCAATCTCCACTGGGAAGATGGCTACGTATTAAGGACTTGTGGTATAATGAGCAGCTGAGATCCAGACTGTCTGATCTCCACATGTGATGGTGCTTCAGTGTTCCCATCTCCTCAGGTCTCCTTCTCCAACCCAGTCAGCCTTTCTGTCTTCCCTGGGGAGGGAAAGGGGCTCAGTGCATCATTAATGCACGTTTCCAGCAGATGCTTATTTAATTCTTTATTTATTTGTCTATTTATTTATTTGTTAATTATATTCTGGCAAGTCTTTCCCCGCTAAGCTCTACACAGCCATCCACTTATGACGATTAGGGCATGGATTTGCCTACGTCCTTGCCTCGCTGCACCGTGAGCCCAGGAAGGCATGTTCACTCCTCGTTTTCATCCGCACCCTCACGGGAACCCATCCTACAAGCCACCTTGCACTTGGCAAATTGTCAGATTATCAGATTTTTAGAAGACCTCCCCAACAGGAGCTCATTCATTCTTCAGGGTGTGGTCTAATCTCCCTTCTAAGACCAGCACATCCATGGATCTCAGTCATGAAAGCCCCTCCACTGTCTATGAGCAAGGGTGGTGCCCAAACCTTGACCACCCACGCTTGGCTGTCAGGCTGTCCGCAGGTTCCCCTTCCAGCTTCTCTATGACATTCCCTTTATGTCCTACACTCCAGTTGCACAAACAGCCCTTGCTGCTGACTGTGCCTGGACTCCTGAAAGGCTTTCCCACTTCCCTCCATTCCCTGTGGGTTCTTATACATCAACACAGCGCAGGTCAGATCACAGGCGCCCACCTCCTCCCTGTCTCTGCTGTAACTTAGCTATATGACCTTGCACATGTCACATTTGGGTTCCTCATTCAAAAGCGGATGTTAGCAGTACACACTCAGCCGTCTTCAGTAAATAACACAACTGGCTCATTCATGGGAAACTCTAATCGGTGACCAGCACATGCTCACCACCATTACTAACACTTTACTATAACAGCATTAGGCACATTCTAATTACATGAGCAATTAATGAATGTGTACTCAAATATTTACCTAGATTCCAGCAGGAATTAAGCCTCTTGTTGCCTTTCTAGTTGGAGCCGAGAAGCAGGAGGAGAGACTCTCAGACACAAGGGGCTCTGTCGGAGCAGGAGAGAGAAGGCAAGCCAATGGCCAGTATCATACTCCCCAGATCCTGCGCACAGGGTGGAGTTTGCTCGCATGTACATACCTCATGTATGGACATGTACATGTGTGTACACAAGTGTGATGCAGACAGAGAGACTGAGGGAAAGCTAGAGGGTGCCCGAGTATGGTGGCACAGGACAACGACTGGCTATGGTATTTTGTTTCTCAGGGAATGGCCCGTCTCGTTTCAGCTACGAGATGGGTGGTGCCCATGCCAAGTCAGGGAAAATGCGCCACTTTGTTAAGTCATCAGCACTAGTGTGAGGCAGGCTGTGGAGGCAGCCACGCTTCAGTAATCTCGTCTGGAATCTTCAACATTAAAAGAGCAGGTGAAGGACCAGCTCCAGGCAAGGAAACTTAAGCATCCACCCAAGAGCCACGTGAAATAACCTACTTGAATGACGGAGGTTACAGGAGAAGGAAGGGGGCAAGGTGAAGTTGATTCCACACAGGCCATTCCATGGAAGCCAGCCTGATGCCCACACTCGGCGACACCACATGGAAGGCAGCGACGGGAGGGAGAAGTGAAGCCTTAGGAAAGAGACTTGCGCCCTGCGCCCACTGCCTGGAAACATGCTCTCCAGAGCAACACGGGGATAGACAGAGACAGTGGGGCATCTGCAAGGTTTGCAAAAGTGGGGTCCTAATTCCCATCACCAGCAGGTGCTCACCACGCACACATGTGTGCACACACATGCACCCTTACACACATATACTCACATACATATACACACACTCACACACATATAAACTCACACATACACACTCATACACATATACACTCACACATATACACATATACACAACATATACACTCACATACACACACTCACACACATATACACTCACACATACACACATATACACACACATATATACTCACATATATATACTCACACATATACACTCACACAGACACACACTCACACATATAGACTCACACAAACACGCCCCCCACACTCAATTTACACAACACTCAACATTAACATTCCTTTATGTTTACATTTGACCCATCCCAGGGTCTGCTGCACAGATCTAGATGGAAATATTAAAAGATGAATGAATTAACAAATTTGCTTTTTAATCTACACTCCTCTTTTGGGATCAAATATCATCCATTTCATATTTTTTTTTCTGGAAATTTCTTCAAAATAATATGCCAAGCAAGCATTGGTTTCAGACTTTCTGGATCTGGTCATCTGGGATAACAAGTCATTTTGTGTGACTTTAAATCCTTCATTTCAATCTCCCTTTGATTCTCCAGTGAGAGCTAACATCCTATTCAGGGAAAAATGACTCGCCCAAAGGCAGAGAGTGATTGAATTGTCCTCTCATCAATCCTAACTTATTTAGGCCCATTGTTCTTTTTCAGCTGAAAGGGGCTTTTGATTTCATTTAGTTTCCTGTACTTCCATTTCATGAAAAGTGCCAAACAAGGCTCCATTATTAGGCCCATCAGACCCTGCTGCACCGCGGGCTCTGTGTTCTGGCCCACAGCGCAGCTAGCATTCCGGGAAACCGCTGCTCTGGGGTCAGGACCCGCAGTCAGGGCAACAGCTTTCTCTCTTCGTTCTTTTTTCCCTACAGGGTTAGTTAGGCCACTTTCATGCCATAGAGAACGCACTTCGAGCGTGTTTCCCCTTTCACCTCTCTTCTCCCTTTAGAACCCTTCCCCTCTGCAGCTTTACTTCAAGTTCACGTCATGAGCATGGATATGATTCATGCATCTATAGCATTCAGACCCACATGTAAAAGCAAGAATGCCGGCCGTATCCGTGTTTCTGAGACTGAGTTAATTCACTTAGTATGGTTCTCTCCATTTGCATCCATTTCCCCACAACAACAGAGCCTTATTCTTCTTTATAAAAAATATTCCGGGGTATAAGATTAAGAGTCACATTTTATCTCCTTGTTGACAGACACTTGTATTGGTTTCATGACTTAGCTGTGAGAATAGTGTTGGGCAAAACCTATGGCAAGCATCTCTGACCTGTGACTTGGAGTCTTTTGAGTAAGTATCACGAAACTGAGTCGAGCTGAGTCATGTGTTGGGCCTCTTGGCTTTTTAGGGACTCAGAAGCCACCTGGAGCTCAGATCTGTGACTAACTGGACTGTGCAGACTTCAGGTGGAGAAAAGGACTCTACATGAAAAAACCCGCGCCTGTGAGTATGCGTGGCCTTGATTGGTCAGCCTAAGGCAGATGCTCACACTCTTGGCCTGCCCCTTCACCTCTGCGGTGCCTGTCACAAAGAGATGTTATTCCCTTCACAACCAGAGGAGGAGAAAGTGCAAGCCGAGATGCTCATGAGAAGGCTTCTTTCACTGACCCTATGCAAGCTGAGCTTCCTTCTAGCTGCACACAGATTTTGGCCTCTGTCACCTACACGTCTCTCTTCCCTTTCTCTTCCTTGTACACGGTCTCCTCTCCTGGCCCATTTGATTCTCTAAGTACACCCACCAAAACCTCCTTCGTGTATGGATTTGGCTTTTCCAAAAAGTCTCAAAATCAAGTGCTCTGTTGATTGAATTCCACACTATAGTCAAGCACGCAAGTGGCTTCCAGCTGTCCTCTGTGACACACAGAATGGACCAGCTGGTTCCCCTCCTGACCACAGAATGGCTCTGTGCTAGATAACTTTATGTCAGCTTGACACAAGCTGTAGTCATCTGAGAGGCGGGAACTTCAGTGAAGGAAATGGCGCTATAACAGCAAGCGATAGGGCATTTTTAATTTAGTGATTGATGTGGGAAGGCCTAGTGCATTGTGGGTGGGGCCTTCCTGGACTGGTGGTCCTGGATTCTATAAGAATCAGGCTGGGCAAGTCGCGGAGAGTAAGCCAGGAAGCAGTACCCCTCCACAAACTCTGTATCAGTGCCTGCCTACAGGTTCTTGCCCTGTTTGAGCTCCTGTCCTGACTCCCTTCAGTGATGGAGTATGATTTGGGAGTATAGACCAAATAAACTCATTTCTCCCCAGCTTGCTTTTGGTCATGTGTTTTGTCACAGCAACAGTAACCCTGACTAAGAAGATTGCCAGCACTCTGGGAGTCACATAGTATCACCCCAAAGGACAGGGAAGACCTAGATGTCTCTTTTTCTCAGAAACAAGTCCTCTCCTTTGTTATTCTTAGAACTGAGTTGCAATTGCACCCTAAAAGTCAAATAAATCACCATCAATACAAATATATTCATCAAAGCCCATGGCCTTGGAGAAGGAGGAGCAGGCGGTGTGAGCAGATGCCAAGACTTCTGTGAACAGCAAGAGAGGTGGGGAAGTCATCATGAAAACCACCCAGACCACCTTTGGCATGGTAGCCCCCACCGCTGCTGGAATGTACTGCTACCCCAGCAATATCAGAGGGCACCCCTGAAGTCCAAGACAACTTCACATGGGAAAGGCAATCTACTAGAAAAGGCTACAATCCAATAAACACACAGAAAACTTGCAGAATACATTCATATACGCTCTCAGAGAAAAAAATTAGGAAAGTATCCCATTCAAACAGCTTTTCAAAAGCGCCTAGGAATACACCTAATCAAAGAGGTGAACGACCTTTACAATGAGATTTCAAGAAATTGAAAACAGATATCAAAGATGAAGTCAGACTAGGGGAAGACTTTCCATGCTCTTAGATTGGCAGAATTAATATTGTAAAATGCTATACTACCAAGTTCAATTTACAGATTTAGTGTAATCCCTATCAAAATTTTAATGTTATATTTTATAGATCTAGGAAAATGATTCAAAAACTCAGGTGGGACCATTAAAAAGCTAGTTCCAGGACAGGCTCCAAAGCCACAGAGAAACCCTGTCTCGAAAAACCAAAAAAAAAAAAAAAAAAAAAAAAAAAAAAAAAAAAAAAAAAAACCATGGGTAAGTATAGTGGCATTTCAACTGTATTTTAATAAAGACTGCCTGAAGATCTGAGAGCAAAACAGTCCCACTGGTCAGCATTACAGACCAGGTTATGGTAACACACACCTTTAATCCCAGTAGCCATATTAGTTGCCATAGAAACTGAGTAGTGCATGCCTTTAATCATGGTAGTGCATGCCTTTAATCCCAGGAGGAGACAGCTCTCAGAAGCAGTCTCCTTCTCAGATTCCTGGAGGCAGGATGGCCATTTCAGACTGAGGTAGAGGTAAGAGCCAGTGGCTGACTGTTTTGCTTTTCGGATCTTCAGGTTGAACCTCAATTTCTGAACCTGAGTTTTTATTAATCGTGTTTCAGATAACCTAACCAATTTACAAGGCTAGAGGTGCCATGTAAACTGAAATTATATTACAGAACTATAATATCTCTCTCTCTCTCTCTCTCTGTCTGTCTCTCTCTCTCTCCTCTCTCTCTCTCCTCTCTCTCTCTCTCCTCTCTCTCTCTCTCTCTCTCTCTCTCTCTCTCTCTCTCTCTCTCTCTCTCTCTCTCTCTCTTTCTCTCTCTCTCTCCACACCCCTTCACATGCAGAGCCTGGTTGTCAGGACTGAAATGGATATGCAGATCAAAGTGGCATAAGAAGATCCGGAAATAAACTGAGAAACAATGGCCACCCACTTTTGTTAAGGGAGGCAGATCACACAGTGGGGAAAGAAAGCCTATTCAACAAATGGTGCTAGAAAACTGGTTATCTACCCACAGAGGAATAAATTAGAACCTTACCTTTTACTTTGTATAAAAATCAATTCAAAATGGATCGAAGTCCTTAATTAAAAAACTTGAAACACTGAAAGTATTAGGGAAAAACACGAGGGACATTTCTCAAGATGGTGTTGTTGGCAAGAACTTTGTGGACAGAACCTGAGTAGGGCAGGAACCAGCCCCAAGTGTGTGCAGAGAGGACCCCACAGGTGAAAAGTTTCCACACACCAGAGGAAACCGTCAGCAGAACACACAGGCAGGCACAGAAACAGAGACACCTCTACCATCTGCCCTCAGGCCGGGGACTAATGGCCAGGATTTACCACTGCAGAAATTAAATACCAAGGCAATAAAACCTCCAATCAACAGATGAGGGAATGAAATAGACAGCTTCCAACAGGAAACACAAATGCTGAATAACTGATTTTAAATGTGTCTGTTCCTACCTATGATGGAAATTCACATTAAAACTATTCTGAAATAACACCTCTCCCCAGTCAGAATGTCCATCACCAAGAAATCTGATGTTGGAAATATTAAGGAGGATGTGGGGAAAGGGGACCCCTATTTATTGTTAATACAGCCATTGTGGTTTGGAGGTTAAAAAAATATGGGAAAATGTACAACTTCCATATGATCCATTCATTCCACTCCTGGATAAAAATGCAGAAAACTTATAGCCTACCATAGAGATAACTGAACATCCATGTTTGCTGCTGTTCTATTTATGATAATAAAGAAATATAACTAACCTAGATATTTATCAACAGGTGGACAGATAATACAAGTGTGCTATGTGTACAACATAGTCTGTGACTCATGTGGAAAGAAAAATGAAGGAAATTGGTGGATTTAGAATGTATAATGTTAATTGAAGTAACCCAAACCAATAAAAAAAGAAAAAAGAAAATTGCAAGCTCCTTCATGTATGGATGCTAGGTTATAGTGCATGTATGTAAACAGTAGCAAGGGTGGGTGGCATGTGATATATTAGGTGATGAGCAAGGACAGAAGGCAGGCCATCGAAGAGGAGATAAAGCTGGCTGGTTTTCAGCTCTAGCTCTCCCAGGCTGTTTCTCTTGCAGTAGAGGAGTCCACAGAAACGCCCTTGACAGTGCAGGTGCAAAACCACACACAGAGCTCCGTGGCTTCAGAACAGCTATTCTAACTGCGCCAAGGTCCACGGAGCTGCAGAGAGCCTGAGACTGGGCAAGCATTTCAGTGATTCCTTAATCTTGCTCTGTGATGTTTCTTTTCGTGAGTTCGCTATAATAATGTGATTTAAAAAAGAAATAAGTTCAAAATTAATCTAGCAGGCTAAAATCCAAGTGTGGAGGGTTCTATGCTGTGCAGGATGGAGACTGTGGTGTGGATGTCTATCTGGGGGACTTAAAATCCCAACATCTGTCAGCTTACACAGTTGAGGTTTACAAAATAACACTCAGCAAATTTTAGAAAAAAGTTACCTGAAATATAAAAAAAATCTAAAATATTGAAATTGGAGGGATAGAACTTGGCACAAGAAGAATAATTGAGATTATTTGAGATTAGCAGGCACATAGCATTGATAAAGACTTATTTAAGGAAAGAACCACAGATACCATTGCTATTTAATCATTTTTATCACTTAAACTTCCACATAAAAACCAGAATTTTTATCAGTGAATTAAGTTTAGAATTCTGTTTACGGAGCCAGTTTCACGCACTGGCAGGAAAGTGGCGGAAGAATGCCAGGCATGGAGGTGCGCCTGTGAGCTGGTCCTTCCCGGGGATCCCAGGACCACAGAAGCGGCAGTAATAAAGCATACGTTGATGACAACGTGCTCACATTGTCTGATGCATAATGGCCTCCCACCCAAGCAGGGCTCGCCTCACCAAGCTGATCTTAGACCACCGTCATCTACAATGACAGTGTCCAGGTGCTCTGTGTGCCAGCACAGGCCTCTTCCTGCAGCTTCCGGCCATGGCAAATATTTTCTCGATGCTCCCATGAGCCTGTGTTAAATATTCTTGGCACAAGATGTCCTCCACACCCACTAGGGACAGACTATCAAACAGACACACAGCTAGTACATAGATTGCTTCAGAAGGACGGCTCCACCGGGGCTGCAGAACCCGACCTGAGGGTGTCCTGGCTGGCTTCACTGTCTTTGCCTCATTAGGTCACTAGACTGTGGCAATGGTGGGGTAATATGTATTTTTAACAAATTTTCTTATATTTCTTTTCTAATCTAGAGCCCATTTATTTATGCATTTTCTTGATTTTTGTTATTACAAGTGTTATTATTCATTCTATAAAACTGTTCCTGTGTGTATATATATGTATGTGCATATAGGTATATTTGTGTATATGTGTATATGGGTGTGTTTATGTGTGTTTCTGTACAGATGTGTGTATGGATGCATGTATGTACACATTCATGAGTGTGTCCATGTATATATAGGTGTTTATGTGCATATTTATGTGTGTTTGGGTGTGTATGTATTCATGTGTGGGTCATGTTATAGACATGTATGTCTTAGTTAGAGGTCAACATCAATTACATTTACACTTGAGGGTCTCTCAGTCACCCTGAAGCTCACCCACTGGCTAGGCAGGCTGGTCAGTGAGCTGCGGGGATCCTCCTGTCTCTGGTCTCCAGTGCAGTGGTTACAGATGCCCACCACTGTGCCCACCATTCTTGCTTTAATCATGGGATCTAAGGATCCAGACTTGGGTTTTCATACGTGTGGAACAAGCACTGCACCACAGCCATCTCATTCTACAAGGCTGCCCCATCAAAGCAATCTCGTACTTAGAAGAGATACGTACGGAAGCAAATTAACCAGAATGAGAACAGTGGTGCCGGTGCCTGGACCAACTCCGCCCTGCGGGAGCAGAGATGCAAGGAAGCTCAGGCTGTGATTAGCTACCTCACTCCTCAGTGTCGCAGAGAGAGGAAGGAGGAGCGCACTGACTTCTGTCTGGACAGGAGGACACTGACTGGCTGTGCACAGGTAATTTTCCCTCGCGCCTCTCATGTCTGGATTCATACAGAAGGCTTTCAATGAAATAAACATCTGTATGTTCCCTCCTTATCAAATTGAATTTTTGAAAGGCCAAAATTATTTCTGCTACAAATTGCCCAAGCTAGACACCACTCTGCATTTGTCAGATGACCATTAAGCTGCTAACTCAGCCCGTGTCTCTTGGGCCCTGCTGCAGGCTCTCCAGGCTCCACAGTGGTGGGGCTTTGGACGGCAGCCCCAGTACCTGCTCTGCTGGGCTCCACAGGTGGAGAGAAAACTTTGAACTGCAAAGTCTGAAGGGAATGAGCCCTAATGGCGGGAGCTTGGAGCACCGGAAACACGCCCTCCTCCACATTTTAGTCTCAAAAATGCAATTTGTCGTGAGCAGTAAAGGTTGCCCAAGAAAGGGAGCCTGCTGGGGCAGCTAAATAGGCATACTAACTTTTCATTTCCTCGAAAATAACATCTACACACACTGTATTCCATCTGTAAATAAAAACAGACCTGGGAAGAAGCACTGCTGAGCAGGGGCACGAAGCCTGCTCCCTTGTGCTCACGACAGAAGCACACCCCGAGAATAGGGAAGCTGGAGATCATCTAAGCCAACTCGGTCTCAATGTATCATAAATACATCACAACTGGGACAAATCTAAGAAACTGTCTTTTATTCCGAGTTCCTGTCTTTCCTCACAGACTTTTAAAATGTCTAATAGCATGAAGAAAATGGCGGCTAATCCACATGCGTGTGAGTTCACCACCACAGTTAACTCTGTCACACATGATGATGGATGACTCATTAGAGCAGGTAATTAAAACTGGCAGGTTGCTGACTTGCTAGGGCTTTGCAGTGTCTGGGACTCCTGCCTGTGGGTGAGAGGGGCCCATTGGCCAGGTCACCAGGCTAGGCTTCTATGGCACAGCCAGGAGGCCCATACCCCCTCTCTGTGGCCAGTCATGAGCCCGTACTCCCAGGCTTTCACCAGAGCCAGCAAGAGTGAGACACCAGACACACAGCCGGAGCTGGTGTGCCTTCCCTGTCTTTCTGGATTCTGCTCTGTGGGAACTCTAGTGTGTGCCTCTCTTCGTGTCTGGTCATCCCTCTAGACCATAGTTCCAGGCCAGCATGGACCAGCCTCTCTTCTTTATCATAAAATTCCTAGTACAAAATATAGCATGTTATTGAACACAGCAAGTAAATATTTGCCGAAATTGGAAACGAATCCACCGAGTCCGTTTTCTCCCTATGGACAGCAGCAAGGTGATCCACTGGGCCAGGCAGAGTGCCGACAGGCTCAGAAAGGCATGCTTCCCAGGCGGTGGACAAGGTGTGTTCCTCATATCGGAAGGCAGAGGCTGCTCCCCTAAGCAGGGGAGGACTCCAGCACAGGCAGGGGTTGAAGCTGGAAACATCGGTGGGGGTTGCTTTTAGGGTACAGAGAACTCTGGGTGTCAAGGCTGAGGCTGACAGCGGGGGGGGGGGGCTCAAGAGAAGAGAGCTGCAGGTATACTGGGAGTTTAGAGTTTATTCAAAGGCGGAAAGCTGTAATCAACAGACTGGGGATGGGATGTATTTCAGGGGGCACAGCACACTGCCGTGCGAGTTGTAAGCCACAGAGGTGCATGCTTCCACTACCCATGTTAGGACAAAGGTGGCCTGAGCCTTTTAATGGCAGACACACAACTAGGTATTTATGGGGTGGAGGCGAAAGACTGAAATAAAGGATTTAAAGTGAGGCTAGAGAAGTTTGGGGTTGGCAGAAAAGAAGATTCCTAGATTCTAGCTTAGCACATCTGTGATGCTGTCAGTCAATCTAGATGGGAGCCTGCAGAGAATGGCTGTGCAGCTCCAGGGGCAGCGGGTCATGATTTACTTGGGGCATGCCTCTGCAGCAGAGACAGTAGAAAGTAAGTGAAGAAAAATGGGTGTATGAGGCTAGAACACAGGAGAAACAAGGCCCAGGCTGAGGTCCAGAGAGCTATCGACCTAGTCTAGCAAGCGCTAGGTTCACTGAGAAATCCCATCTAAAAAAAATGAGATGGAGAAGTGATTGACAAACAATACCCAAAGTTGAACTCTGGGCTCCTCATGTACAGACACATGCACACATGCGTGCACGCGCACACACATACACGCACATACACCAGGCCCCCAAAGGCTGCCTGAATGGAACATGCATTCTTAAAAGTAGACTGGGGGGAGAGCAAGGCATCAACTCCAAATCCTGGGGCCACAGAGAGAGATGGAGAAAGGAGGGAACTAGAGCCAGGGGTGACAGCCATGAGGACAGGGAGGTGACAGCGAGAGCTCATTGTCGACATTGTATGGATTGATGACAGCAGGGCTGGTAGAGGTGCTGGACAATAAAGAGCAGACGGTGGCTCTTCTTTCCCAATGGGACATTTTTAGAACAGTTAGAACACAGAGCCCAGACTGCAGAGCACCATGGGTAAGGAATGGACATTTGGGAGTGAAACACATTGCAATTAGAATTAAAGAAAAAGAGAGACAGTCCAGGTGATCTGTTATTCTCTTTTAAATAAAAGCGAAACCATGACAGAAAAGAGCGGTTACAGAGAGGGCACAGGGATGGTGCTGGACTGACACACAAGTGTGACGGCTCTAGACGCCAGGTGAGCGCTGAGTGCCCCTGCAGCACACTCTGCTCACCATCTCAGTCACCCAGTAGTCGGGAGAAGCGGGTGTGCTGTTTGATTTTATTTCTGTTGTTTCTATGGGGGATGTAAAGACAGGAGAGCAGGTCAAGAGCAGCGCCAAGCGAGTTTCTTTTCCTTCCCTAACAATTGCCTCAGTTTCAGATGTCACACGCTCCTCTGCCCACAATGGGAAGGTGACCTGCATGGACACATAAGGAAGTCTTGCACATTCTTAAATGAGTTGTGCTAATTATCAGAACTATTTTAATTAAAATCTTAACAGCTGGGCTGCTGTGGCAGTCTGCCAGGAGGTCCCCCCACTCCCTGTGCTGGTTGAGACTTGAAGACTCGCTGTCTTCGTGATGTTGTTGTCCTGACAGTGTAGCTGAAGGGCCGTGAGGCCGTGAGTGAATGTCTCCCATAATCAGGATCCCCCACCTCAAGATTTCACTTTGACCAATTGGGAGACCCTTTGCCAAAGCTATCTGGTGTGACTGTGGTTTTCAGTATGCAGCATCCGGGGAAGGCCAAGGGAGTATTTGTCTTGGGAAAATGTGCTTAATGTTCCATAGTGGATGTTTTGAGCAAGAAAGTGAGTGTCTATAGCAAAAGGGGGAACTAAGGAGTTAATCAGAGCACAGCTTTAGCCTCTGCCACGCTTCTCATACAAATGGACAGATAGGGAAACTGGGAGAGCAAACCCAAACCCTCTATAAACGCTGCAACAGAGTAGTGTGCAGGTCTGCTCAAGGTTTCTACATACACACGGAGGCCAGAGAGTCCACACAGCAAGGGCAATATGCAGGATGCAGCAGGGGAGGTTAGTGGCCACCAGGCCTGAAGACGGGAGCACACTGTATGTGCTAGAGAGCAGGCAGGGAGAACTGGGAGAGGTCATGCACAGCCAGTTCATGGGAGAGAGGTCTGAGACAGGTCTGCAAGGGCACTTGAACTGGAAGCTCTCGGCTTCCTGCAAAGCTCAGTTTCCTTATATGGGACAGAACTCAGGTTGATCTGAGCAACGGCAGGACCAAAGAAGGAAAGGAGAGAGTATTCAGCAGAAATGAGGGGAGTCAGGGAAAAGGGTTAGTGTAGAGATACAAGGTCATTAAAAAAAGACATTGAAGAGGCAGTGGGAGGGGCTGTGGAGACAGGAAGCTGGTTGTAGAGGCAGTGGGAGAGGCTGTGGAGACAGGAAGCTGGTTGTAGAGGCAGTGGGAAGGGCTGTGGAGACAGGAAGCAGGCTGTAGAGGCAGTGGGAGGGCCTGGAGAGAGGAAGCAGTTTGTAGAGGCAGTGGGAGGGGCTGTGGAGAAAGGAAGCTGGGAAGCTGTCTTATCCATCTTTCTCCTTGTCAAAGTTGAGGGACAACAAAGGATTGGGACCAAATTCTCTATTAGATGATCAAGAGAAGAGTCTAAAATGCAAGAGTCTAAAATGCAAGGTGATATCATAGAGGGAGCAAAAACAGGCCTGGGACAAGGAAATCCTAAGCTAGTGCTTGAAGGCAAGGTGGAAAAGATAGGAGAGATTTAAAAATATGCCCAGAGTAGAACTCACAGAAGAATTTACAATAAAAATAAAAAGTGGTAAAGAGTAAAGAAAACCAAAGGGAAAGAACAGAAATGGAGCCAGGAAGGGACCCAAGAAGGAATTATCACTTAACACTAGGTTATAAGAAAAAGGAAACTACATTTCAACTGTCCAGAATTGAGCGTTTTGAAAGGAATTTTAGATAAAGTGTCAAAGAGGAAAAACAGATTCAGCATCCATAATTCTTGAGGGTTAGCATAACAACCACACAAGCATTGCAACTTAAGACCACATTCCTACAAAGGGCAGAAATTTAACAGAGAACAAATTACCACTG
The DNA here is from genome assembly GCF_903992535.2 of Arvicola amphibius. NCBI lineage: Eukaryota > Metazoa > Chordata > Mammalia > Rodentia > Cricetidae > Arvicola > Arvicola amphibius. The sequence continues at coordinate 6,398,801 of NC_052054.1, forward strand.
GCCCACATATAATGAATTTTCTGAATCTTAGCTAAAAATCAAATACAGATAAAATTACAAGTTCATTTACAATAATTGTTAACAGATTATTTTTACAATAATATTTTCTAGGATTAAAGAAACGAAAAATTTGAGACAAAAGATTTTATACCCAGCTAAAACAACTTTTAAAAAATACTCTCAAACTCTTAAGAAGTATCTCAAGTTCTAGAATTTCAATCTCATGGACACTTCTTGAACATTATTCTAGGAAAAGGTATTCTTTTCAGCAAAGTCCACATAAGCAAAGTCTGTGGAGAGGCATGAGGCAGACTGACGACAGGACCAGCTGCAGGTATCTATTCTACCCACACATCTGCTTCTAATGTACTAGTTGACTAGCAGATGTAGATGTGGGACACAGGGAACAATGAAGAGGAAACAGTCTGAGTGTCGGTTTATACGTAAAATGTAGTATCACATAAAGAAAATCAGAGATTGGTTTAAAAAGATTTATTTCAAATTGTGTGTATGTGTGTGTGGGGGGTAGGGGTATGTGGGTGTTGGTGTCCCTGGAGTTAGAAGTATGTGTGTATGGGGGGTATGGGTATGTGAGTGTTGGTGGCCATGGTGAGCAGAGGTGTCATGTCCCTGAAGTTAGAAATATGGTGGCTGTGAGCTGCCAGACATGAGTACTGGGCCAGAACTGGAGTCCTCTGCAAGAGCAGTACACGCAGTTAACTGCTGACCCTTATGTCTAGCCCTACAGACTTTTAAGGGTGTGACAGCAAACAAACAACTCTTACTAATCAAATGTCTGTCTGTTAACACAAAGGAAGAGGAACTAGAACATGTGGATGATCAATTCTCCCCGCTACTGAACAGCACCCTCTGCTTCAGCATTTCCGTGCCTGTCTGTGCCTGACTGTTTTAATCAGACCTACATCAACACCTACAACTACCCCAATACAAAGTTTATCTCAATATTTGTCTATATTAGATTTTGAAACTCGAGCAGAACACATGTAAGATGTGCTTTTTACACATGGTAGACAAACAGAAGCAGCAACCCTTTAAGAACAAACATGAGTTAAAAAGGTGGTTGCAAAGATCCGGTGATTTCCACGAGACAACCACATTATAATCAATCCCTAGAACCTATGGACTTTCTAAATGATGGATGTTGCTTAGTAACCTTATTCCAGCACAAAATAGAAGCATGGTGGAAATTTAATTATAAATGCTGCCACCCATATTTCTTTTCTATGGCACTGTAATGGATATGTTGCTTTGGTCCATATCCATCATTATACATAAATTTTACATGTATAATTATGTACAGAATAGCTTAATCTTAGCTTGTGATTATTTTATATGTATATAAATAATTGGACTTATTTCATAGTTGATTCAACTAATGGGCTTGATAAAGTTGAGCCAGGGAAAAACTAAGTGGAAGTAACTAAAGGAAAGAAGCATCTCTCAGTGGAGTGGTATTATTCATGATAAAAATTTAATATATTTTAGAATCAATATTTTCTGATTCCATTTTTATGTGAGGTAATGCATTATACATGAAATACATTTTGACCTGATCTCATGGAATTTATAAAACACTATCCCAATATTTGAGTTCAGTAGATGAGAGAAGACACCTAAATAGATTCAAAAAGAATTCACTTTATCCAACGTATATCAAGATACTAGAACTTACAATAATCTTGAATTTCAATATATTTGAACACTGAAGCTTTACATTCATTGAAATCAAACTAAATCACTGGTGCACAGTGTTCATTGACATTCTGTATCAGCATGCAAATGTCCTGACCCTCAATTCTCTTGTCTGGGATACCATAGAAAACCCAGCAGTTTCTATGGGATACCACAGAAAGCCCAACAGGTAGTGTGTCAGATCTAGACCTCACAACTATCTATGCAAAAACTAATTAATAGAAAGCAGCCCAAAAAGTATTTTCAAAGATTACTCAAAACTATGATTACCAAAATACTTGCAGCCCTATAAACAGGTCTGTCAAAAAAGGCAGAGGAAGCTGGGGCAGACTTGAAAACTAAAGAGTGACTTCCTTTCAGATTTTATATCAGCAAATATTCATTGGGAAAAGTGGCTTTCTCTTTCTTCATTATTTATTATGAGTTTTGGGCCTTATGCATGCGGTTCCCACCCAAGTGGCGGGTTGGACAGGGACATGCTGGTTTCATCTCTCCTCTGCCACTCCCCTCCTTCCTTCTTATTCTCAGCCTGGTGGAGCTCTCTTTCTCCTTTCATTTCATATTACACACTCTCTCCCTCTCCCAATATGCATCAGATGCATCAAATGAGCAGAAGCCTTCTTTCCCTCAGTGATCTCTTGGCAATGTTGCTCCAACAGAGGAGCCGAATGCTTCCATTTTCCCGGGAGCAGCTCTTTCCAAGTCACCCTCTTTCTCCTGCCCCCGTCCCCAGTTCACACGATGATTAAAATGGTGACAAAACCTCTACGAACCCAATCGTCTCCGAAGATGTTTGGAAACTGTATCTCAGGGAGTTCATTAACATTAACTCTGGGGCAGATCAGTGATAGTTGCCCACTGCCCACACAGTTCCTTGAGGTGGGTGCTGGCATGAAGGGGGGCAATGCCAAAAGTTCCTAGGTTACCACATAACACCCACGGCCAAGTGAGGTCTGCCATTTATATCCTACCTACTCAATGACAGGAAGAAAGGACTACAATCCAATTGCTAATGGCTTAAATACAATGGAGAAGATACTCTCCTCAGAGCCTGTGCATCCCCTGCACTGGGAGAGGCTTCAGCTTTCCTGGAGTGTGTGTATCTAGGACAGTGACATAATTCCTGACAATGCTTCTTAGAAAGAGTCTGCTGTTTTATGAAGTGTAGCTACTGTTACAGGATGTGATGTTAGGGATGTGTGTTCAAAAAGGCTGATATTGTGTTGTATTTTGTGTAAGCAGGAGGATATAAATTAAAATGACTTTAACAATGCATTTAATTGCAATAATTTAAAGTAGTTTATCAAAATAAATGCTTATTTTGTACAAGAGTGCAATGTTTTCAAAAATATTTTGGATATTATGAGGAAGATGGTCCCTCTTTGGCATCTGATACAAATTTGCCTAAGGCTATGATTGACAGTGGGAAACACCATCCAAGCAATGCCATCACTTTGTGTGGGAGCTTCTTTTCAGGTGTACACTGTAATGCTAGTTTTAACCAAAATCTAGATTTGATGCAGAGAAGCCAACAGCAAGAGTTTGTTTTTAAGACTTACTTATTTTAGTCTATGAATGTTTTGGCTGCATGCAGCATATGCAAGCTGCATGTACCACACACATGCCTGCTGTTCTGACTTCTGAAGTCAGAAGATGGCTTGGGGACCTCTGGGACTGGAGCTATAGATGGTTGTGAGCTGCAATGTAGATCTGGGAACTGAATCCAGGTTTTCTATAAAAGTAACAAGTGCTCTTAGCCAGTGAGCTGTCTCTCCAGGCCCCCAAATTAATGTTAAAACAATCTCATTTATCACTTCTACTAAAAATCCTTACTGTTATCTTTGGAGACATTTTGTTTCTATTTTACTTATGATTATTTATGTGAGTATGTGAGTATGTATCCTGACTTGAAGTTCCCGATGCTATGAAGTCGCATGGGATGATATCAACAATGCAGCACCGGTTGCATCTGTCCACATGCCCATGCATTTCTTCCTGGGACAGACGCTCAGGTCTGTGCAGCTCCCAGCAATCTGAATTTCCCCTCTGCATGACAAACATGATCTTACAAGGACTTGTAAAGCTTGGTGCTTTACAGCACAACTGGAGGCAGCATCTAGATGGAAAGTCAATAGGGATGCTTCACCTCTAAGGTCAGCATGAACACACGTGATGGTCGTGCTTGTGAGCCTCAAGCCTGCTGTTATTATAAAGTGCATACTCTTTATAGACCATGCTGAAGACGTCACACCAGGTCCCGTGACAGCAGGATCTTTCCACTCCACCGTTACAGTGCTGATATGTATATGTGCGTATGGATATGGATGTGAATGTGGATATGGATATGCATACAGGATGACAGAGATAACAAAGACATACAACTGCAACCTTGAGCCACTTGCCCAGGTTCCCATCTAAGGCAGCCTCACCCAAGGCAGCTCACAGTGACATGTAGGGAAAACCAAAGCCAAAAGAAAGAACAAACAGAAATGGAAAGTTATTCTCATTTTAACATGGCATTCTTATAAATATCGTTAAATAAGAGGATTTGTATTTTTTCCATGTGAAGCCTTCAGATCCTGGCTTGCGTTTTGTGGGCAATGTCTCTTGGGCAGGAAGGTCTGAAACGACCCTATAGGTTTCCTATCAGTAGCTGCACCTTATTGATTCCATGCTGCAACCCTGAATCATGCATGTGTCTGAAAGTGTGTATGAGATGCCGCCTATGCTTGAGTGCTGATGTCAGGGCAGCCACACGTCACAGGATATGAAAGATACATGTAGCGTTGAACCAGTGCACGCTGGGGTCTGTGCTGCCCCTAGAAGTCAAATATAACACCCTTCTAGGAGCCATGTTATGCAGTTATGAGCAGATCCTCACCTGTGATTTCAAGGGATCTGCACGCCTGTCGATACACTGGCGGTCCACTTCTCTGTTGGCTTTCCCACTGTCTTGTTGCTGGGTGCTGATGTTGGTGACACAAGACACCTTCCAAGATGTATGCAGTGTGTGATGTCTTAGTTCCCACTGAACAGAGACCTTCCTTTTTTAGCACTGCGAGAAGACCCTGGGTTCCTCCTGTCTGAATCTGACATGTGACAATGACAGTGCACTCCTGACTAAAGTTTCCCCTAGACCTTTGGACTGAGATGCAGGGCGCCCAGTGCTAGGGCAGCAGATCTGGAGGATGCATAGAGCATGAGGCCAATGAGTGTGCATCTTGTCCCCGTGCGACTAGCAACTGCTTGTAGGCGGAACGATTCCCCCCTGCTCTTCTTGTTTCTGTGTAGCAGGCTCTCATTCAGTGTGGCACCTGCTCCTTCACCACACAGCCTGAGGCAGTGGACTAATTGGTTTTAGGGCACAGTTGGGAAGTTGCATCATTCCATATAAGCAGTATAAGTAAAATGAGTTTTTGTTTTGCCTTTTGTTGCTTTTATTTCCCTCTAATGCAATACAAGGCATTTCATTTATTCTTTATTACATAAATATTTAATATTTCCCTTCTGTGGGTGAACCCAGAGAAGAGTCCTGTGCTTTGTCCCAAGGCTCTTAGAGCCTAGCCAGGATCCCAGGCCAGTATGAAAAGTGTCACTGGGGAGAATGACCTGGTTGGAGTGACTTTAATTTTTAATATTTATAGAGGGAAATAGTTTTAATTGTTACAGTAGACAACTTTACACTAAGTTTATCTTTTGGTTCAGGGGATTCTAAAGAAAGCCAAGGCAGTTGGGGGAAAAGTGAAGTGGTGGACGGGTTTTAGAATGGTTTGCAAATATTTCCATCTATGTGCAAGTACTTGCCCATGAGTGCATGTAAGCACATATTCATGTGTTGACATGTGTATGTGAGGGCAGAAGTCAACCTTGCTTGTGTGACCGGGTCCCCCATTGATCTGAGCTCACTGACTCTGCAGGTGGTGGTTTAGTCTCTCTCCCTGCTGCTATGATAAAAAAAAAAACTTCCCGACAAAAGCAACTTAAAGGAGAGAGGGTTTGCCTTGGTTCACAGTTTAAGGTCACACGGTCCATCCCAGTGTGGAAGTCATAGTGGCTGGAGCTGGTCACAGTGTGTCCTCAGCCAAGGAGCAGAGAGATGAACACTAGTGCTCAGCTCACTTTCTCCAATGTGAGATCCTCCCCAGGAAATAGTCCTGCCCACAGCTGGGATGGATCTTCCCCTATCAATTAACCGAGTCAAAATAATCCCTCACTCGTATGCATGCCTAATGGCCCATCTGCCAGGTGATTCCAGATCTTGTCCAGATGACAATTAATACAGCTGCTGGCTAGCAAGCCTCAGGGACCCACCTGTGTCTACTTCCACAGCCCTGTGGTTACAATACACACCCCTATGCCAAGCATTCTTATGTGGGCTCTGGGGACTGAGCTCAGGTCGGCGTGTTTGCATGGCAAGCCCTTTACTGACTGAGCCACCTCCACAGTCCCCTATGTCTGCACATTTACAATGTTGGCTGCTACATCACAGTTGGGTAGTGGACATGACTGGACATGACTGGACATTCAGGCTTATATGCAGTTATGTGGGGCCATGGAGTACTGTAAGACATTTGTAATCAGCCTGAAAATGAGATGTCTCAGTTGTCATAAAGTGTAGTGAGGGGCTGCGGGCAGGCCTGCTTTTCATCCTGCCTTGCTCCCACATGGCTAGCTTAAAACCCGAAATAACAACACACAAACTGTATTCATTTAAACACTGCCTGGCCCATTAGTTTCAGCCTCTTATTAGCTAATTCTCACATCTTGGTTAACCCATTTCTAATAATCTGTGTAGCACCACAAGTGGTGTCTTACCAGGAAAGATTCAGCATATCTGACCTGGTGGCTTGCTTCATGGCGACTGTCCCAGAGAGGAGAGGCAGGGAAATTGCCCAAGGCATCTGCCTCACTCCCAGCATCCTGTTCTGTCTACTCCACCCACCTATGTTCTAACCTATCAGGCCAAGCAGTTTCTTTATTAACCAATGAAACAGCAGATAGATAGAAACACTCCTATATCAATAAAGGACAGAGCAAAGAAGAGATAGCCAGTCTTCCCACATAGGCAGCCGTACTTCAGGTTACCTTATGCTAATGTTAATGACAAACAGGGTGTGGGAATTCCCTCTTGCTGAGAGTCTACAGCCCACTGCATTCCCTTCTCTGCTCTCAGTGCACTCCTCCAATTAGAGAAGAAGCCATTTAAATGGCAGGCAGAGTTGTTCATGGAGAGTTTGCTCCCCAAGGCCACACACGCTTCTGAGGTAGTACCAGCTTGGCTGAGGGCCCCATGTAGTCCAGGCCTTCACTGGCGGAGTGCTCACCACAGGAAGTGGCTCTCTGGCCTGCCTTGCTCTGTTTACTGTGATCTGCCGCACCTATGTGGTTCCTGGCGCCTGTGACTCCATTTCGTCCTCGTGCAGCAACCAATGGCCCCACCTGTATGTTATGTGACTTACTAAAGCTACCGTGAGTTTTCTATGCCCTCTAGTTAGAATGCCCTCCCAGAGAATACTAGTAACATCTGCACCACTTGTCCACAAGTCACTGCTCATTGTGGGTCACTGTGGAGCAAGTAAACCCACTGGTTATCTGAGGAGGGCAAGGGTGCGAGTTTTTAAGTTTCTGGAGTCCCTAACTTTGAATATAAAATACATCATGAGTGAAGGGTTCATCCATGGCTAGGAGTGTAGCTTAGTGACAGAACACATGGCTAGTGTGCTGAAGCCCTGGGTATGAGCTCCAGCATGGCAAAGAAGAGGAAGGAAAGACTGGTAAGATAGCACAGTGGGCAACAGCTGTCAAAACTCACAACCTGAGGTCAGATTCACATGAGGGAAGGAAAGGACCAAGACTGGCAGGTTGTCCTCTGATCTCCACATGCACACAGTGGCACACACGGCAGCACATGCACACACACACACACACACACACACACACACGTACACACAAGCACACACCACACACATACACTCATAAGCACACACACCACACACACACGCACACACAACCACACATGAGGCACCAAATAAATAAATGTACAAAACGTTTCTAAAGGAGAAGAGGAGAAAATGGGGATGAGGTGAAATAATACCATAGACAGACCATGGGTGCTTCTGGAAATAAAGTCAGTAGTGCTGTCCACCATGAGTATGAAAGGAGGAGGGTCAGGCTCACCAACCGCAAGGACTGGGCTAGCGGATGAGTGAGGTGGCCCTGGAGTGGAAGACAACCATGCCACGGTGTTCAGGCTGTCGTTCCCTCCGCTGGTCATAGGTGGTGTCACGCACACCTCAGGACACTACCAGCAACCTGTCGTTCCCTCCTTGGTGCCCTGGTACTTCTACAGCCAGCCCTCCCTCCTCAGTGTTCCGGATATTTCTACAGCTGCCCCCCCCAACCCCGCCCCGCTCCTCAGCGCTCTGGGTACTTCTACAGCTCCGCAAGAACAATACATGCCAACTCTATAAAACGCTGAGTAAATAAAAATACAGCATTTTTCTCTGTGTGTAGCAACAGTTAAAGGACAGTTTGTTTGATGGTATCAAAGGCATCACTCTCCTGTCCTCTGGCTTCCAAATTCAATTTATGGACCTGTCTTAGATAATGTTGCTCACGGAATCTGATTTTTTTTCTTTCCCTTCTCTATTTCTTTTTCTTCCTTTTATGAGACGAAATGCTATTGGGATCATGGAAAGACTGCAAGAGCCAGAGAACAGGAAGGTTGTTTGCTGTGTGTGAAATTGTGTTTCCTAGGGACACCAGAATCTGTACCCATAAGGTCTCGCCAACATGATGGCCTAATCATGAACTGAACAGGGATGACAGCAACATACGCTAATGTGGACAAAGGAAAGCCACGAGCCTCAACCCTACACAAAGAACTATAGGCAACTACGGAATGCCAGGAACTAGGGAATCATCTTCCCCAGGGAAGATCACACCAATTGGTTATCCAAAACCAAATGGTCAGCCCTGAAAACATAAATAAAAGGAAAATTATGTAGACTGAGCAGGTTGTATTTATATATTTAGAAATACATACACACATATATACATGTGGTATGTAACAATAATTAATGAAAAAGAGGTCATGAATTTGAAAAAGCAAGGAAGGCTAGATGGAAGTGTTTGGAGGAAGGAAAGGAAAGAAGGATATGATATAATAATTTAGCACAATCTCAAAAATAAAATAATTAAAAATAACTTTGAATATGAAATATTAAGATCACAGGCTTTCCTACTAATTCTTATTTTTTTTGACTCTGAATTCTTCATCATTTGCTAACTCCACAAGACCAAGTGTGTAAGTGAGCACAGTTGCTGAAATATCTACAGACATATCCACAGACCAAATGTGTATACAGGCACAATCACCGGAATATCTACAGACATATCCAAAAGACCAAGTGTGTACGTGAATATCTGCAGACATATCCACAAGATCAAGTGTGTATATGGGCATAGAGACCAGAATATCTACAGACATATCCCCACATCCAGCATTGTTTAAATATTAGCTAATGCTTCATGCCACTGAAAACAGGAATCTATAACTGTTTTCTCTAGTGACTCAACCTAACCTTATTGTTAAATGGGCACTTGCCATAGAGAAAAATGAAACGTAATAATAATAAAGCTTATACTTGCAGTTTCCCAGAGGCTTTGGAAATGTCAGTTTAGAGTTCTGCTGCCTGCTGAAGGTGTGTGAGATTTTACACACTTTCCAGAGGTGTAAGTAACTCCATGGTGGCTGCTTAATCACCACTGGGATGCGTTTCTGCATCCCTAATTAGCTCATTCTTCATCAGCTGAAGGAGGCAAGTGGCTAGCTGTGCTAATAATTTCCATAATTTGAATTGTCAGAGAAATCATGCTTAGATTAAAATTTTGGAGAGGGTCACAGAGGGAGGTAAACGGTATCTTCCCAAAGACTACAGGAGGAAGGGCTGGGCGACCGGCCAGAGCTTTGTCTCCATTCTCACCAAGATTATTAAATATCATGAACTCTGTTGATGTCATGTTGGATTTGAGATTTGGATAGGAGGAATTTGCAGTAGTGGAGAGCTCACATTTCCAAAGCTGGGGGTCACTGTCCTTTAATAGGGTACATTCTATATTACAGAATATTTAAATGACAGCTTCATGTGGAATGAAAGTCTGAGCTTTTTGACTTTATTCCAACATCTGCCATTGATTCCTTACTTATGGTCATGAGATAGTAAGCATTTCAGTAGTGAAGTCTGTTCTCAGTGATTAACCTCACTAAGACAGGAAGAATTAAGTCAATGGCTTGGATTTTCCCAGTCACTTGGGCTTCACTGCTTTTATTACACAGACATGGTTAACTGGTCCATATATATGCTTTCTTCTTATGGGCCTGGTACATATGTAAAATCTCTGATGTGTAGAAATTATGGAGTGAGATTTTGTACTCAAATTTCTGGTAGTTATTTGAAGCCGAAAGAATTTTAGGAAGCAAACTGACTGCCAGTTGAGAAAACAGGAAGCAGCCCAGCCAAGCACTTAGTTAAGAATGAGGAGCAAGTTGAGGTGCACGGTGGACTGCTCTAGAGCTGGGGCGCACCGTGGACTGCTCTAGAGCTGGGGCGCACCATGGACTGCTCTAGAGCTGATGTGCACCGTGGACTGCTCTAGAGCCGGGGCGCACTGTAGACTGCTCTAGAGCTGGGGCACACTGTGGACTGCTCTAGAGCTGGGGCGCACTGTGAACTATTCTAGGAGGCCACAGGATCTGCCTGCAATCATAGAAAATGGCAGCATGTCCTCTCACACAACAATGCAAGCATTCTGTGTCCTGCAGTAGATTAGAGGCCTCGCTTCCTGTTCTTCAACTCTTTTCTCCTTCAGACTCAAGGTTAAAGCCTCAGTCTCCATGAGCAGGAGAGAAATGGTCCCTAACCCTGGGAGGTACTGAGCCATTGTCCCAGACGGTATAAGTGCAGCTGCCCCTGGACAGGGTCTTTGAGAGAATTAGAGAATCATCTATTTTTCTTGTTCATCCATTCTCCTCCCTCCCTTCCTCCTTTCTTCCCTTCCTTCTCTTTCTTTCTTTCTGCTCATCCGTTTCCTTTTATTTTGATATTGTTTTTAGTTTTTGAGACCAGGTTTCACTCTAACCCAGGATATCCTGGAGCTCACTATGTAGCCAAGGCTGTCCTAGGGGTTCAACACAGACTCAGAAATGAAGAAGACAGAGTCATCGGGACATGACTGCAGCAGTTCTCACCGAGGTCTGCATGTTCCAGAAGCAGGAGGAAAGCCTGGGTGTATTAAGCAGAGACAGGTTCAAGATGTTTTTAAAATTCAAAGAGGACTCTAGAGGAGAAAACTAACATTTTGGAGATTTAAATGATGTTGGGAGGAATTGTAGTAGTGAATTATGCTTCACAGAACAAATGTTTAATGTTCCTGAAGACCTAGCAGTACAAAGCATGCTACCAGGACAGGACTGGAGAGCCAAGGGCACAAGGGAGCCATGGAACAGCCTCGAGTTCATGTGTAGGTGGAGTCCCAAAAGGTGTGTGTGAGGGATTTCCTGAAGCTTTCCAAAACTGATGAAAGCTATTGACCCACAGATCCAAGAAGCCCAACAAGCCTCAAGCACAGGAAACAAAGAAAGCACAGCAAGGTACATCAGAGACTGTTAAAGCTAGGAGTAAGGACAATCCCAAGAGTCAAAAAGCAAGTATGGTTAACACGAAGCTAGACAACTTTAACCCACAAAAAGTCATCTTTAAATGATGGGTTGGGACAATGTTTTTGAGTTCTTTGTATTCCAGGTATAGAGAACGTATGAACAGCAAAAACGATACTTCAAGAAATGCCAAAGCAGATAATTCAAGTGGGAGGACATGATGCCAGATGAAAATGTGGGGATATGAAGAAGGGCTTTTTAAAATACACATTTTTTCCTATTTATATCTCTAAAAGGTCAAGGCCAAAATAACAATGTATTTTGGGCTTTAGAAGCTTGGGAGGAAAGAAATGGAAAAACTTAGTGTTTGCACACTGTACATGAAGGCTGTAATCTTTTATGATGTTCTAATGTAAGTTAAAACATATGCTATAAAATTGAGACAATTACTAAAATAATATAAAAGGGAACTATAAAAATACTTAATCAAGACAAATTAAGAAAAACCTTTACAGTATAATTTTTTCTAGTTTTTGAATATTCTGGCTATTAATTCCCTATCTGATGTAAAGATCGTAAAGATCCTCTCCCACTCAGGAGCTGACAGCTATCACAAGCAACTGTACTGTAATAATATAGACAGTTTAAATTAAAAGATATCAGATATACCATACAAAAGATAAAGGAAAATTATAAACTGCCTCAAGAAGGTTTTAAATTATGTAAAAAGATAATAGCAACATCAATCAAAAGAAAATCATTAGTGGCTACATTAATATCAACAGAGTAGCTTTCAGAGCATGGAAATTTACCAGGAATAAAGAATGCATGTTTATATTGATAAAGGGCCAATTTATTAAAAAGTATGACAATACTGAATATTTATGCACCCCAAAACAGAGCTTCAAAACACATTATAGAATTGCATGAATAAATAGCCATAACTACCATCAAAGACTTAAAGTCATTTCTCAGTGTTTGCCAGAAAAAGCAGATCTGGAATGTTCTATGAAAGCTGAGCAACCTTAACAACCAGTTGACTCACACAGAACTACCACCATGTTCACCAAAACAGCGCAGAACCTTGTACCCAAATGCTTCATCTACACTCCTTAAAATGCATATGACAATTTCGTGAAAATCAAGTATGTTCCTGGACATTAAAGAAGTCTCAGGAAGTTTTAAATGTATTCAAGTTACACAGGTACACTATCTGACAACGTGAATTTAAATGGAAAAATAGTGACATAAAGATATTTGGGGAAATCCCCAAATATTCTGAAAATAAACAAAATCTTTTTGTCAAAGAACAAGGCAGAAGAAAAACTCCATGTGTGGAGGTCAGATCAATGCTCTCCTTCCACTGTGAGGGTTCTGGGGACTGAACTCAAGTTCATAAAGCTCAAGTTCAGCAAGCTCCTTCACTAGCTGGGCTGGTCCTAAAGCTGACAGTTTTAATGCTATGTGAGAAAATGGCTGAAGACCCCTGTCAGTGAGTCCAGTAAAGAAGCCACGGTGCTGAGAACTTGCAGCCCCAGTGTCGAGGCAGAAACAGTTGGGTCTCTGGGATTCACTTGTCAGCCAGCCTGGCGTTAAGTGGCAGAATCCAGGACAAGGAGAGTCCCCACATTGAAGGTTTTCCTCTAGTTTCACTATGTCTGTGTTTCCATATGTCCCACATGCACCCACAAGAAATAACCAGATGGGTATAAACGCAGTAAAGGGCCTTGAGCAAGGTCTTGCGGTCGGCAGACAGTGAATTTCGTAGTCAAGGTTCAGTGCTACCAAGTCCATGTTCTAATCTGCCTCAACTACCACCCATTATCAATGAACTCATGATCAAATAAATATATTCATCAAGAAGCAGCTTTTATTCCATTCAGACCTACAGTAGATGGCCATGTGCACCACCACGTGCTGCAGCGACTACCCCTTATAATTGTGGCTGCATTTGTGCCCACACGCATTATGAGGCAATGCAACTGTAGAAGGCAATGTGCACCACGTGTTGCAGTGAATACCCTTTATAATTGTGGCTGCATTTGTGCCCACACACATTACAAGGCAATGCAACAGAAAGTATAACTTTAAAACCTTTTCATGTGTTCATTTTGGCAAGTAAAGAGGAACTGTGACTTATATTACAGTGAGATCTCTTTTTTTGTAACTCATAATTTAGGATCGGTGAACTCTGAAACAGACTGATACGGTTATTATTTTTTAAGCATGAGTTAACTACCCAGGAGGAATGATTAGCCAACCACCAAGCAAGTCCAAGGGGAAGGAGCAGGCATCGTGCAGCCATGTGGACCTAATGTAAATTGTGGTTCTGCTTTCATTACAGGGGAAATTACTTAATCATTGTAAGCTTCAGTCACATCATCTGCAAGAATGGAGGACTCAGTTCTACCTTAAAATAACCGTGAGGATGAAGGCTGCTGTGATTAACGTCACTGACATCATGGCAGATGGAGAGCAACAGGCATGAGGAACAGATCCCATCATGGGTGCTGCTGTCGGGGTTAGACTAGACTTCACTCATGAAACTTCTGTTGCTAATAAGCAAAAGGATTTCTGGAGGGGGGTAGGTATTTAAATAATTGCACCTGAAAACTAAGACAGAAAGGACAGAGAAAAATATTAGCTGAAAATAACAGCCAGTTTCTGAAGTAGAACGAGAGAAAGGGGTCGTATCCAATATGTCCCCTCTCTTCTAACCTCTCGTCGCTATATTTTATTAGCCTTTTCAAGTTCTTGTTATTTCCGACTCTGTTCCTGTATCACAGACTCAATTTCCTGTTTCCTTCATCACTAATATTTATAAAGAGTAGGTTTGAAGTTCAAATACATTTGGAATTATGCAAATGAATCACTGAAGCATCCTATTGTGCTCTTTCCCTACAGAATGCTGCATTTGCTTATTAATCATGAAGAGGTAATTATTTGCTTTCACACAAAAATTTGTTCTCTTCCATTTTTCTGGCAGCATGGGCTCAGCCAGGCAATCTGGGACTGTAAGAATATTTCTTTACTATGAGAAAAATTATACTGTAAACAAGGTAATTGATGCCAGTTGGCTTTAGACTAATGCAATGGAGTAGCAGGTGGTGAGAACAGAGAAAATTGGGGTTCACTGCCCCCTAATATGCCCCAGATCTGTCCTGACAGGCAAGACAGGGGGTCCAAAATTGATAGCTTTCATCTTTCAAGAGAAGCCAGAGACTTGGCCATGAAAACCATCAAGTGGTAGATGTCTCAAAAATATTCGCTCGGGCTTGCTAAACATATCTGAGATCTGGATCCCGCCTTCAGGCCTTCGGGTTTCTATGAACCCATTGTGGAGGATAGCTGAACAGTCGTTACTAGGGAGGCCCACCTAGTGGATAGTCTAATTAGAGGAAACCACTTTCATAGGCAAAAGTGGGAGAGAAGGGAGGAACTAAATAGATATTTCTAGTCTCTTGATGATCTACAATAAATATTCTATTGATGTATCAATAAACAGAACCTGCCCCAGTTACACACCAAGCTGTTTTTACAAAGGCATCTCTCTTACACTAGCCTCCTCTCAGTCTAGGAACACTTCTGTGTACTGTGATCCAGGTGTCACGGGCTACACAAAGCCAGGGCAGATGTGTGTGACTGCTACTATATTATCATCTCTGTGCATTTACCTTGTTACACCCAAAGAAAAGGCATTTTAAGAACCACTGCTATTTGTTTCAAATCATTTTACCCCGATCTTCTTCAGCACACGTCTGTACACGCGGCATTGGGAAGCCCTTTGAAGTCAGCTAGAGGAAGGCTTCCGTGATAACAGAGTTCTGAGCGTCAGTCAAGAGCTTTTAACTGGAACACCTTGCCTAGCAGCAAACAGATGCTGCAGTGGGCAGCAGTCGGACTGAGTTCCAAGCTTCTGTGCTCCTGGCCAGCAAAGCACTGCTGTCACCAAGCAGACAGGCCTAGGGTGTGAGATGATAAGACTTTTTAATTAAAAATTCCTAACATTCGTACTTTCAAATAAACACAATATTTTGATGTCATTCTGAAAAATTTGCCTTTTGTCAGCTAGGGCAGATTCCTCATTAAATGCTTTTGATACTTTTAATAATACAGCCAGGGCTATTTTATTTCATTTACAACTTACTGCAGTGATTAAAGCAGGTGGCCTAACTCTCTTTAAGCACATTATTTTATGCATAATAGGGTAATTACATTAAATGAGTACACTATCAGTGGACTTCTTGGATGAGTGAATTTTCTTGGGCTAAACAAATGCCAGAGCGTATATTACACTGTTCTGTCTTGGCACATTAGGCTAGAATTCAATTATGTTGAGTTACAAAGTTCTTCCAGAATCTCACCGTGGAACTTTTCTATATTTTCTCAGGCAAGGGAATGCTGTTCTGCTTAACTGCCCAAACACGTAAACAAGATCATATAATTAAATCAAGTTCTACCAACAATCAGGTCCAGTGCGGGCAACTTCTGAAAGAGGTAATGGTGGCCTGGGAATAGGGTGGAGGATCCCAGCCTGAGGGAAGCTGAATACTAAGGAAGACTGGGTCTTCCTTGAAGTTCCTCCACAGACTCCTGCCCCGCTCTTGGTTCTGCTTTGTTGTTATGGGCTTCTGCTTCTATCTCACTAATCACCTCCCCGCCCCCCCCCCCCCCCCCCCCGCGCCCCTGCCACACCTAGCTTCTTGCACTACGATGCTTGCTCTAAGGTCTGGAATGATGTAAATACAGAGGCAGGGAAGAGAGTGGAGTGAGCAGGAGTACTGACTTCTGCATCCCCGCTCCCTGGGGCCAGCTGCATCATTGTGTGGCTGTTTAGAGATGAACTATTGCTCATTCCTATCCTCATGGAGACCCATTTTCTTCTCATTCGGTTTCACTGGATTTTTGAACAAATCCTAAAGTCGGTTCCTGGGCAATAAGCATCCTTGTATTCGAGAGTCTTCAGCTCCCATCTGTGGAAGACTCAGCTCTCCAGGAGTGCTGAGGTCTCTTCCAGCCCCAGAATGCACTGCACTCTTGGCCAAGAAGTACCTTGCTAGGATGTGGCAGAAATGGGGACTGTCAGATTTTGCTAGCTACTCTGGCTCTAGCTGCTCTGAGGCCAAGTACCCCGATGTGCTCCAGAAACCTGGCTCCTGCACTCTCCCTCAGCATGCACCTGCTGGGATTGTGATTAAGTTGTGCATTTCTCCCTAAAGCAGCAACTCTCTAAGTACAGAGCTAGCACTATTGATGCCATCGTTGGTTTCTATCAGGAGTCCATCATAAGATTGCACAGTGATAAGAAGCCATGATCACGCCAATGGCCATTTCCCTGCCATTACTTGCTTGTCAGCAGCACCCGGTGCCCTCATTTTTACAGCTAAAGAAAGAGAAGATACCGTCCAGGTCACACACATTGAGAGCACACCAGAACCAAATCTGAGTAGAGGTTGACTTTTCTTCAAAGAATCAAAACATCAAGGCACAAGAATGTCCCTACGTCCTCTTGCTTGAGACAGACGTTCTGTCCTCACCCAGGAACCTTCTGGATCATGTGGTATGGGGGAGACTAGGAAGTCCTGCTCATCAGAGGCCTGAGGACTAGTCTCCATCAGTGGCGTCCTAGGATATCCTCCACACAGGTCTCAGCCTCTCGCACTAACAGAAAGTGCTGAACCCCGAGGACTCCCAAGTGGGAGCCTGGCTAGGGAAGTCTACTCCAATGACAGACTACCTCAGACATGATCTCATCGGTGGGTAGAACATGGTCCAGGCATGAGAAGACAGAAAGCTAACCTTGTCGGTGTAGGTGTGACTCCTGCTGTCTCAGATATTAACCCAGAATCTTGATTGTCACACAAATCTAAAGAAACTGGCTTGGGACTCATTCTTCTGCAGTCCACCTGAAGGAATACAGCCAGAGGACAATACAAGCACACCTAGCTTCAGGTTCCTAGTATAATCTGAGTTGTAGACATTTAACTGTTGTAGGCAATAGTGTTTATAATTATGTCTTCTAATAAATGCTACCAAGTAATACTTTAGGTTCCCACCTCTGTATGCAGCTTCTAAAGAGAAATTTCATACTAAAGATGGCAAAATACCAGGGGTGGGTCATGAATCACCAGGATTAATAATATTCCACCATGAAAATTTGAAAGGCTAAGGTTAAAGAAAAACTTACAAGAAAATTAGTCATACCTGGTGGATTAAACTTTGCATTGGAAACCCAGACTTCATAAGGTAAACACAGTTTGTATAATTAAAATGCTAATCCTCTCTATGAATGAAATTTTTGGTGTTTGTCACTAAAATGTTATGGAACTATGGAACTATATAGAAGGCCTAGCCAATTTTATTCTGAATGATTTCCATCGTGTTTAATCCAATTTACGTGGGTTGGCAGAATAAAGAGAAAGTGGAGAGTGAACACGACCTCACGCTGAGCATCTACGATGAGCGTCGGTATGCATGGGTCTAATACAGTTTGCAGGGACGCTACTGACGCGTCTAAGCTCCGATGCCAGGAGAGGGGAGAGTCATGGATGGATGGTATGATGAAGATACAAGGATCAGGGGGCAGAAAGGACTTGCTTCATTCACACAGACCTCTGGAGAAGCAGCAGATGCTGGCAGGCACTAGGTACACAGCACACATGGACCTTACATACATGGGCACAGACAAAGATGCACACCAGCATGCAGGCTCCACACAGGACTATAGAAAGACACACATAGGCAGGCTGACCCAGGCTAAGGTGGAGACACAGGCCTCTGACCTGAAGTCCATAATATATAGGAAACCACATAAAAGCCACATTCTGCCAGAAATACTGATATAGCAGATTATATCACCAGTTACTTCTGGGTCCTAAGACATTCAGAGTCAGCCATTTTGTGCTGACATAGGCCCCTGGATGGCCAGCATTGGCCATTTTGGTTCACGATGGGAACCCATAACAGTACTAACATTGTTTAAACATAAACTGGCCCGTAGGGCCCCTAAAACCACAGGCCCACACAGCCTTCACAGAACAGGGCTTGGTAAAACACTCACTGGAGAGATGAGGGCACGCTAGAGAGACTGTGTAGTATCACATGTTCAGTGAGCTCAGGGCCGTGGTTCACATCTGAGCCTGAACCTACCTGTTCTCAGGAGAGGTAAATAAACCTGGCTGCTTGCTACTGATAAAAGGCCCTTCCAGCAGGCAGCCCTTCAAGTTCCACCTATTTATATTTATGTCTAGATGCCTCCAGGATAGTATTTGCGGGTGTCCCAATTATATCAGTATTTCAAACCCAAGTGGTTTGGGACTTATTGTACTATTAATTAAAATGCCATTTCCCCCCACTCCTGCCAATAAGGATAGGTGTCTAGGAGAGAGTCAGACAGCTGCTTACTACCTGGGTGCAGGAGAAAAGACTGGCGTGTCCTGGTACTGACCATACCTAATGGAAGGCCTGGACAGGCAGCTGGTGATTCCTACGCCTGCAGACAACTGGCCTAGGAGCTATATTGCTAGATTCTCTATGTGGGTCCTCATGAACAAATCTAATCAAAATGACATTAGTATCATACACATATAGAAAACATAAGTAACTGTTTCAGTGCAACTATGGGCAAAGGAAACCATTAGCACGGGTCCTGCAGCAGAGGTAAAAATGTAATGACTTCCAGATTTAAACCTAACAAAAGAAGCTTACACCTGTAAATGAGAGAGAGAGAGGGAGAGAGAGAGAGAGGAGATACTTTAGTGGCCCAGGGTGTAGCTGGGTGGCACCGAGCTCCCACTCAGCCAATACCCTCACCTGATCCTCGAGGGCCAGGGTAGGATTGCTGTGTGGTTTCCATCCCAAGTGTCTCAGTAGGAGTGCAATAATTGTTTCTGGTTTCACTCTAAAAGGACTAATGTAATCAAATAAACCATATTTTGGCTTTCTTGTTGCTTCATTAGCATATGTCAGACACATCCTGACAATCCAATTATACTGAGCAAAACATATCTCAGGGCAAACAAATCCTCAGCTTTTCTTTTTGCTTTATGTAGATTTGCTCTCTATTTCTTGAAATTAAAATTTAACATGGCATATTTTCTGAAAAAACGTAAGAAATGGATTCCTGTATGTGAATGTCAAGTTTCATCTTTTTCAAATCAGGGTTTAAAATCATGTTCGTTCTATCGAGCATCCCCAAATTACAAAGGCCTAAAACTCTAATTGACTTTTGCTGAACATGACTGAATCGTTAGAACGCTGCTGTTTACTGTAGAGAATCTCCACATGGAGCAATCCCTGAGAGACCACACATCTCCCGCTGGAGCTGAAAGACCACCCATGACTTTGCTACCACCTCCAGGAAGATGAGCCTCAAATACACATCCCGACCCTCGGCACACATACAAGCTCTCCATTTCTTGTTAACCTCTAGTTACATGATTAATGTATGTCCTTGTCTGAAAACATCTTTTGACGGTCCTAAATTGTTTATTGCATATGAATTTTACAAACATTACACAATTTTACAAACATATTAGCGGTAACAGTGGAGCTGCAGAGTGTTGCACCTTTTGCAGGCTGCACGGCGAGAGCCACCAATAGTGTGGTGGAACTTGCAGCCCTTTCCTAGGCCACGGCTCTTGCAGCCTGCAGATGTCAGCCCACGCATCTCTCTGTGCTTGGGGACTGGTTTGGTGATCCATTGGGTGTCATGGTTTCTTCTGATAGCTTTATGGATCGATGAGGATAACCTCAAAAAAAATTGTATGTGGAATCTTCGCCAACCCAGCAAGAATTCAGGGCTCTCAGAGCCCCACAGTGGCGTCCAGCTCTCTCCTCAGCAACAGACTGAAGGCTTCGCTTTAGCTGGTTAACACCATGATGGACAGCCTTGCCACAGGTTGCACCTTTTGGAACCGGGCATTTGCGGCCACTTTGCTTGGCCTTGAACCAAGTCTCCGGGCTTTGTCATGCTGGGTGGGGCAGGGAGCTCTGTGCAGTGTGGACAGCTGGTGGTACTGCCAGCAGCGGAACCTTCAGGAGAAAGTGCATCACATTCGACTACTTCTTCCTCAATAGCTCTTGGATGTATTTGTGTGCACCCATCTTGGCTCACCTCATGGCTGCCGCCAGAGGAAAGGAAGAAGCCTTTCTCTCACCATCTGAAAACAATTCTAAAGGAGCCACTAAGACATTTGTTGCTAAACGTGGGTATGGGATTAGTATGGTCTCCTTTACATGTTTTACAAGGCCCAAAGTCTTACTGTGTGCAGAATTTTAGCATGCTATTTTAAATCCTGACATATGTACCTTCTTTGGTTGATATGTTATTTTAATGCTATGTGATATTCTGTTGAACAGATTCATTGTAATTTAATCATTTTCCTAGATGGAGGAGAGGGTTATTTTTTGTGTTTTATCTTGGTTATAGGAAGTGAATATATATCTTTTTAGAAAATAATTTGTATGGGAGTCTATTTTACATTAAATATATAATGCATTTTCTATGTGTAGTTTGAACAAATTAGCAAACTATTTTTGATCACTTCCAACACAGGTCTAAGTGGGGCTTTTATTATATTTTTGTCAGCCCTGACAACTAGTGTCTGTCTGTGTGTGTGTCTCTGTATATATGTGTGTGTGTCTCTGCATATGTGAGTATCTCTGTATATGTCTCTGTGTATGTGTATAGTGTCCATGTATGTGTTTGTATATGTGTGTCTATCATTCACTCTCTCTCCTCTCTCCTCTCTCTCTCTCTCTCCCTCCCTCCTCTCTCTCTCTCTCTCTCTCTCTCTCTCTCTCTCTCTCTCTCTCTCTGTGTGTGTGTGTGTGTGTGTGTGTGTGTAGGCTCGAGACATCTTCTTCGGTCACTCTCCCCATTACTATTTTGTTCAGTGCTGGAGTTCACCATTTGGACTAGATTGCCTACACAATAAACTACAGGGATCTGCCTGTTTCTGCTCCCCCAGTTTGGGGCTTCCTGGCATGGATCTTGGGGATCTGGTCTTAGGTCCTCTTGATTGTGTATCCCGAACTTTACCCACTAGCTCATCTCCTTAGCCCTGAATATTATTTTTAGCAGAATTATTGACATGTTGGCATTGCACACACGACAGGATGTTTCACAATCAGTTTAAGATGCCCACTCTCTCATGTAATAGTTACTTTGTTTTGTTTGTTTGTATGTGACTTGAGATCTGTTTTCTTAGTCAATTACAGTTTTAAACAGGTGTGATTATGTCAGCAATATTAACTACCACCAGTATAAAGCACGGGTTTCAAGCGATATTCTGAAGATTTCTCTTCTTTGACCAACATTCTATGACATAGCCATCTTCTGGCTGTGTATCCAGAGGAACCTGGCTGTGACATTATTCAAGACAACTGTCTATAATTCCTCTGATGTGTGAAAGCTTAAAAATAATAGGGTTTCTACACACGGGGGGGGGGGGATATTACCTGGTTTTAAGCTAAGGAGGTCATGAAGAATTCCAGTTTCATCACTGAGCTATCTTGAAGTCCCTTATAATGCAGACACTCACTATGGAACCACACCAGCTCCTCCATGCCTCAATCTATTTCTCCTGCGCTTGCTGCCCTTGCCTCAAGAGCCGTCATCCAGCAAGCTATAGAGGTCTGAGCAACACAGCATCCTCTCTGCCTCTGCCTTGCACAGATGAGAACCCTTCTCCTAAGTCACATAGTGGCTTGGCTCACGGGCTCCTTTGTTCTTGATTGGCCTATTGAAAAAAGCATTGATTTTTTTTAATAGACCACAAAAGAAATATACTGGACACTGTAATGCAGAAATTAAAAAAAACTAAACAAACAAACAAACAAACAAAACAAAACAAAGTAACAGTCTCTTCACTCAGAAGCTCCTGCTTGGCTATCTGTCTGTGTCTCCTGCTGTGGCCTGCATGTCACTTCCCTACCTGTGACCCTGACTCAGGGCTTTTCCATTACTTCCCCTCGTTCACTGCAGTCTGCAGATTTTATATATGATTAAGATTTTTGCCAGTTTCATAATTTATAGCCATTTCCCAATATTCTATTAAGCAATTACACCACAGTTTATGGACCTCGGCCCCTTACCATTGGTCTGAGGAACGGAAGAGCCTGGAAAGCTCTTTGTCAGGTCAGTAGTCACTTGTTCCTTAGGATAAACTCTCGGCAAATGGTATCACTCCACCAAAACACACAAACTCATTAAAGATTTCCTATTTTTATCTATTCTCCATAAAATGATAATCTCAGCTTTCTGAAGAATATAGTTGGCTCCCTCCCCCAAAAACGCTTCCTTTTGAAAACATTGGGGTGGTTGGTGACTCACACCCTGCTGAGAAAATCTCACTGGGCTTGCTGTTCAAAGGCCTGCCCCTGTAGTTCCATCTGTGTCTCCCTCGGCGGGTCCTCCTCTTTGATCCCAACTGTGGCTTCATCCAAAATCTTCCTAGCTCTTCAGCAGGCCCTCAATGGCTTGTGCTCTTCGCTGTATCTATGTGGGATGGATCGCCACTTCTTTAATCAGTTACATTGCAGCTTCAACCAAAGTCTATTTCCTGTACAGGCTCACACCAGCATCTTCCTGTATTTTAAACAACTGCTTCCTATTCTAGTTTACTCTGGATAAATTTAATGAGACTTTCTTTATGTGTTTTATGTACTATCAATATTTGGACCAAATATTACTAATATATGTATCAGGGAAATTTCAATACCTTGCAAATAATTGGTACAAATCGAGTAAAGTCAGATCCAAATTATCCTGTGCAAAGAGTTTCTTATCTGCATGTGGAGCAGCTCTACCCTCACTGTGACTCGGCTGCTTCTGAAATAAATATTAGTAGATTTGTGTACAGGGAGATTCTAAACAAACAAGCAAACACATAAGTGTACAGAGCAAGTTATTATTAGAATCTTCAAATTTTCCCATGTTTAGAATTCATTCCTGAAGCCAACTTATTTAATCGTGATAAACAACATGGAAGCGCCTAGCAGGAAGTGTTTTATTATTGCTTACATAAGGCAAAACAAAAAGAGAAAATAAAACAACAACAACGAAAACCAAACTAGACCTCCATAGTTCTTGCTGAAAAGTTAAAGGAATAAAATGTTTTTTCCTGTTTATTTCTGAGATTACATAAAATAATAGAGATTGATTGGATGGTGTGAGCATAGACTTGTCGCTGAGGGAAAGCAAGAAGAAATATAGGGGAGAGTTAAAATTATGCCAGCAATTATATTGAAAATGTGCGTGTGATGTGGCCTCTCTATTCCTCTCCCTCTGTGTTTCAAGTGATTTTGATTGACGTTATTGCTCAAAGTCCCATCCTTCTTTTCACAGTTTAAATTTATTGGATGGAAGAAACTCATACTTTATCTTTCTAAATATAGTGTTGTACATTTTCTTATTAATTTGTGGTGATTTTTATCT
This sequence comes from Arvicola amphibius, assembly GCF_903992535.2. Taxonomy (NCBI): domain Eukaryota; kingdom Metazoa; phylum Chordata; class Mammalia; order Rodentia; family Cricetidae; genus Arvicola; species Arvicola amphibius. The sequence continues at coordinate 6,422,611 of NC_052054.1, forward strand.
TTATTTTCTGAGTAATACTTGCCAATTTTTGACATTAAAAGCCAAAGTCTTGGGTGAGGGGAACAGAAAATTAACAGAATTTATTTTATTTAAGTAAACCTCTTGGTTTCTACTCAATAGAATGCTGACATGGGGCATTAAAGCAGTGTTAATATACTTAGTACCCTTTATTCTGTAAGGAGAAAAAAAAAGCAAGTGATACCTTAAACTAAAGCTAAAAAATTCACATAAAATATAAAATTACATTAAACTTTCAAATGTCAGTCAGGCATGGTGGCACATGACTTTAATCCCAGCATTTTGGAGGTAGAAGCAGGCAGTCAACATAGTGAGCTCCAGGACATCCTGGGATATAGAGAGAACCTGTCTCACCAAACAAACAAAAATAAAAATTCAATGTTTACATCAACATAATTTTGGTTTCTTAGCACCACTGAAATAAATAAGAGTATATGGCTCACAACACGAGAAAGCCCCTCCTGCTTCTTCACCGAGCAGACTTCCCTCATTAGACCCTACAATAAGACACACCTTGACAGCTAGGTGCAAAGTTGTGCCTATTTCCATAGATTTAGACACATGTGCAAAAGAAAAAGATTGCATTGGGGGGAGGAGTTGGAAAGGGACACCTTGTTCCAGCTGCACCGGAGTCAGCCCCAAATCAGCTCAGTTTGGCATTCACTGGGGCCTGGGGCGTCAAGACCTGCACCAGGTACTGGGGTAGGTTTAAAATGACCAGAATGCCAGCTGTGAGCTGTGCCTTTGAAGGCCCTAACAGTCAGGAGAGGAGATGAGCCGCCCACACAATTCATCATAATGGTTTGCAGAGGAGACAGAGATGCTAAGAATGTGAGAGCAGTAACACCAGGCAGAGGGTGATGGCTGATGGACTATGGCAGGTTAATTAAACAAGGTGGTGTGGGATGTGGGTCGAGCAGGGCAGCTGAAATGTCTGTTATATGTGTATAAGTGTGTATGTGTATACATGTGTATTATGTGTGCATGTGTGTGCGTTATGTATATATTTATGTGGATATATGCATAGCATGTGTTATTGGTCTATGTGTTTGCTATGTCTATGTACTTGCTATGTGTATGTATGCATGTATGTATTTGTGTTTGTTACATATATGTGTGTTATACTTGTATTATATGTGCATTGTGTGTGTTGTATGTATTGAACAGTGATAGGCTAAGCATTCATGTTATTTAAAGTTTGGGGCCATTTAAACCATTATGTCACAAAGATTATTGTACATTTATTATATGGTGGTATTTTCATATTTTCTGGATTAAAAGTAAACTGGAACCTGGGTGTGGTGGCTCATGTCTGCAGTATCAGCACTTGAGAGCTGGAGGGGGAAGGGGTGATGGTTCAAGGCCAGCCGTGGCTAAATAGAAAGTTTCAGGCTAAACTAGGTCACATGAGACTCTGTCTCAAAACCACAAACAAGTGGGGTTGGGTGTGAAAACATAAACAGTTACATGGTCTTAATAAATGTGGTCATGTAGAGGCACTTTCAGTGATTCATGTGTCCTGCGATACCAAAAGTGCTGGTTTTCCATATTCTAAACAGTTAAGGGGCATGGGGTCTGGGGCGATGGCTAACCCCTTAAAAAGCCATCATAAAGACACACCACACACAAGCTCATGCAGACAACAGGAGAGGGAAACACGGAGTAAGCAGGGCTAGAACGCTCAGGAACATTCTGGGGTGGCATGCATTCGCTCATTTACTCACTGCTTCTCAGGGACTGACCAGTCTGGTTCAGCAGAGACCCGAGGGTTGGCGCTCTGGGAGAAGGGACCTGTGGGTAGCCGTCTCTTAGGAAGTGGACTGCTTGCATTTTGGTGACAATCCCAGACTTAGCGGGTATGGGTCAGCCCAGCCACCGCTAGACTGTAGCACCACTGGATTTTTAAAAATTAGCAGGTTTACCATCAGATGGGTATCTTGAAAGTTTTTCTACTTTATCTTTTGTTTAGAAGGCATTACACAACAATCAACATGTTAATAAGAAATGTTATTAGGTTTTAATTTGTACTTTACTGAAGTCATACAAATTTCTTGCTCACTTTCACTAAGAGATGAACAGTTTTATTCTTTCTGTGTTATCTTCCCAGGTTTAATGTTGGTGTACAAAAGAGTTCTACAATAGCCCAGAATGGAGTATAACAAAGGTTTATTTATCTGGGGATAAACTCACAGAAAGAATAGACATCCACAGTCCTCTGAGAGCGCTGGGAACTAGAACCAAATCCAGTAGCCAAGAGGCCCATGCATGCTTTTCATCTGCATTTATAGTACATGAGACCACGCCCAAAGTGGGCCGGTATCTTAAAGGATATTGGCTGAAGTAGTTCCCATAGCAGTTTAAAATCATTATTTTTATTTTATATATGTGAATATTTTGCCTGTATGTGTGTCTTGTACTACATGTATACCTGGTGTCTCAGAAGGTCAGAAGAAGGCATGGGATCCCTTGGAACTGGAGTTATAGCATTGTGAGCTGTCACGTGGGTGTTGTGGACCAAACCCAGTCTTCTACAATAGCAGTCAGTGCTCTTAACTGCTTAGCCATCTCTCATCCCCCACCTTTCTTAATTTCAGCTTGTTATTTAAAAAAAATACATTAAAAGCCGGGTAGCAGTGGCATACACCTTTAATCCCAGTGCTCTGGAGACAGTGGCAGGCGGATCTCTGTGAGGTCAAGGCCAATCTGGTCTACAAGAGCTAGTTCTAGGACAGCTCGCACTGTTACACAGAGAAACCTTGTCTCCAAAAAAAAAAAAAATACATTAAAATAAACTACAATAAAACAAACTTCATTTTATGTATTTATATATTTATTTATTCTCATTTTATGTATTTATTTTGCATATTTATCTACCTTGTAAAAATCCTCTGATATGTCTGGCAGTGGTGGCACATGCCTTTAATCCCAGCACTCGGGAGGCAGAGGCAGGCAGATCTCTGTGGATTCAAGGCCAGCCTGGTCTACAAGAGCTAGTTCCAGGACATGCCCCAAAGCTACAGAGAGAAACCTTATCTCAAAAAAAAAAATTCCTCTGATAGAATTCACTTAATTCTCTTGATCTAGTTGTTGTTTCTATAGGATAAAGTTATGTAATATAATTTTATTTATAAAAAATGTAAATTTTTTCTTCTTCTTTTGAATACATGCCAGGCATTGTATTTTCTTATTATTTTAGATTATCTAAAATCATGATAGATAATAGAAATGAAGCCAGATGTACCTGGCTCATTCCAAGTGTTGTGGCGATGGTTTTGTTAGACCCTACTACTGCTGACTGTCAACATTCAAACCCTGTAGTGATCACTGTCTGAGTTGTTGTGGGACCTGGTCAGTTTTCCAAGCTCCTTCCATTTGTCCATCCAAGGCTACACTGTGTCTGCTTTTATGGAGACTGGAGCCTCCCACACCTTCTGACATCCTTCCAGGTCAGTCTGTTCTGGGAACTCTTTCCAAAGTTATTTTATTAACATTCACAATAGTTTTCATCTTCCATTTGAAGCTGCTAAAAGTTCTTAGTTAGGGCCACTATTGCTACAAAGAGACACCATGACCACGGCAACTCTTATAAAGGAAAATATTTAACTGGGGTGGCTTGCTTATAGTTTTAGCGATTCAGTCCATCATAATGGTGGGGAGCATGGTGCATGCAGGCGGACATGGTGCTGGTTACATCTTGATCAGAAGCCAGCAGGAAGTGGAATCCATGTCACACTGAGGGAAGCTTAAGTAAGAGACCACCCCAAAGTGACACAGTTCCTCCAAGAAGGCCACACCTACTTAGCAAGGCTAACACCCCCTAAGAGTGCCATTCCCTTTGGGGGCCATTTTCTTTCAAACTGTCACAAGCTCCCTTACTGTAGGAGAAGGGCTGCTTGTTTGTCTCGGCTGTTTAGAACTGAAATAATAACAGAGAAACCATATTTATTAAAATACTGTTTGGCCCATTAGCTCTAGGGTTTTTTTATTTATTTATTTTTTGGCTAACTCTTATATTAATTTAACCCATTTTTATAAATCTGTGTATTGCCACGTGGCAGTGGCTTACCGGGTAAAATTTTTAGTGTCTGTTTTTTGCGGCTCCATGGTGTCTCTTTGACTTCACTCCCCGTCCCTTTTTTTAGCATTTAGTTCTGTCTTCCCTGCCTACCTAAGTTTTGCCTTATCAACAGGCCAAGGCAGTTGTTTTTATTTATTAATCAAGAAAAGCCATACAAGACACAGACACCTCCCACATCATTGGCCCTCATCCTACACCTTACCCTTCAGAATAAAATGCACATCCCTCACGGGCCACACCAGCAGCCTTCCATATCCTGTATCCCACGTCCTTATACTCTTGGCTCCTGCTCTGACATCCACGTCACTCTACGATGCTACCTCTTGGATTCGGGGTTTCTCAAACACATGCTTTGTTCTGTGTATGTTTGTGGCATGTTCTGCTTGGCTTCCTACTCAGCACATGCTTATGGGTTTCTAGTCACATTTAAAATCTCTCCTCAGAAACCCAGACCCATCAGCCTCCTGCTAACACACTGCCATTGTCCTACAGGGAGGAAGCTTGGGTCTCTCTGCACCTACAGCATGGATGCAGTGCTGTGGAAGCATCTGTAGGACCAGCTGGAAGGAGGAGAAAGGTGGAAGAAGGGGAGGGAAGAATAATAGGGATGGGGGAGGAGGGGAGGAAAAGGCCCTACTAAATTATTTTACATTAAGAGAATTGCTTCCTGGTCTGAAATAAAGCCAACTAGGTTGGAAAATGTTAAGGTCATGAAGAATAAACTAAACCAAATTGACTTTTAATTGTTAAAAATTTTAAATTCGTAGAGTCGAATTTCATGACCAAAATAAAATCATGTCAGCAAAATTATCTTCAGTGAAGAGTGGTCAAGAAAAACATGAAAAATGAGCACTATGACTTCTGCTTTGTAAACATTTTTAACTATGACCCGAAACACAAAGCACAGTTCTCCTATGCTGGTGGAGCTGGGCAAACAGCAGATGATCCGTTTCTCACGGAGTTCCCTTGCACTGCCGTACCATTTTGCATGCTAAGATGTGTGTTAAACTTAGCGACTATAATGCATACTCTTAATTTTCTTCCTCTTGGCATATTTATGTTTACAATCTTATATTTTAAGGGTACCAAGATAATTAAGCCTAGATCAAGGCAACAATTTACAGGGAGATGGCTGGGCCCTCCTGCAGCTTGAGCACTATCTTCAGTCTCTCCACTAAGGGGAGCTGAGCATCCTGAACCATGGTAGAATGGAGTAGATGAGAAATACAGAGAGCGTCACAAAGCTAGCTCCGAGTTCTGCAGGGATGCTCTTGACATCCCGCCACACCTCACATTTCCTCAGGTTTTCAGGAAAACTCAGAAAGCTGATCGGGAGTTCCAGAGAGCTCATTTCAATAAGATTCTGTTGTAGCAAGCTGTGGTCAAAGGACATTGATACCAAGCTTCACTGTGGGCGGGAGAGCAACCTGGGACTTGGTTCTGAAGCTAGAGTGTCAAGTTCAAGAACCACTTGTTCCTAACCAGGTGACTAATCTCTCTGTGAGTTGATCTGATCATCAGTAAAATGGAGGAGACTGTATCTCAGTCTGAGAAGACTGCCTTGCAATCAAATATGAAGGTCTTATGCCCCTAAACATTACGAAGCATATCATTAATGATGTAGGGTTCATGCCAATAGGAAACAGTGAATAGGCAAGAAAACGCTAGGACATAGCAAATGTTATATTCTGTGAGCGTCTCTAGTTAGTGTGTATTTCAAATGTGTTGGATGGATAGATACCATGTTCTAGAAGAAAACTGGCCACACGATGAACCATTTACAGCAATGTAGGTGAGATTGCCATCTTTAACCTCCAAAAAACTTGTAAGAGAAGAACCTGTCTGCAACGACAGTAACGTGAACTCCCAACACCAGATTTGTGCCCTGGATCTGCCTCTTAGAGCAGAGACACGCTGGGGCAGCGGCACTTTGCAGAATTTACTCTGATGTCACCTTTTGAAGTTTTGTGGGCAAAGAGTTCCCTTTTAGAATTTCAAAAATGAAAATGGCTTAGTTACTCTGCTGCAGGACTTACACTGTTGTCAGGTGGGCATACTGTGGCAGAGGTCCTAAATCCACCAGAAGAAACGATGCCTGCATGGGGCCTCCGTGTTCAGCCTGAGCTCCTCAGCACGCAGGCTGTGTTCTGCTTCAAGCTCATGTGAAACAGTAGGGACCTTTTCCTTTATTTTATCTTTAGGATGACATAAGCTTTTCTCTGATGCTCCCTGCTAACACTTCCAACAAAAAGAATACAAGATGCTTGCTTAGGAGAAAACTTAAAAAGTAACCATAAGGAGTGTTTAAATTACAGGGCCTATTTGTAAGGTTTAGTGTTTGGTTCTTTACCTTTCTCCCCACTGTAAGCTATAATCTCTCATGAGCAAACACACACAAGTGGTACACTTCACCACCTCTGTCGAGTTAGTAGGACCCCATAGTTCCTTCTCCTGTAGCTGTGTGCACTAGTGCACACACATGCACACATATGCTTACAATCATTCTTAAAATTGTCCCCTGAGTGGAACCTCAGCTGAGTCTCTGAGAGTGTATTTTACTGGCAGCCTTTTGAAATAACGATGACTCTGTTATAAATGCGCAAATGACCCAAAAAGTGGGGATAAAGTTGCAATACCTAACTTGGTGCGGGGAGGGGGGAGGAAAATTCTGGTGGAAGAGAATGTCACAAAGGAGGACTAATAACTGTGATGACAAAAATGACATAATATTTCAAACAAAAGAACTGTCCAGCTTGCTATGGAGAGTGTATGGATTACCAGGCTCACTCTTGGCAGTCGTGATGAGGTAGGGGGTGGCCAGGAGTTCCAGGTGAAGAAGAATGCCATGGGATAGGCTCTTCCTCCAGGAGGATCATGCGTGGTTTCTCAGACACATGGTGCTCACTTGCCAACCACACCCTCTGCCTCTTGGGTTAGCAATGAGAACATAATAGGTAATGTAATTCCCCCTTTATAAACATATGGACGGGGGCTGGAATGTGGCAGTGGCTTGTACCCCGGATGGCTTCTGTTGACATCATAGTGAGGACTAGATTTGGACATACTAGTTCCTGAACAGTTTTGGCCAGTAGTCATATTTCATTTGTATTTTAATAAATATTTAATACTTAAATAAATAAGTATTTAATAAATAAAGCAATGTGAGTAAAACCTTGGTCAGCCTTCCAGATCAGACCAAGCAGTGATGACACACACCTTTAGTCCCAGTAGCCATACTAATTTGCCATAGAAACCGGGTGCACACTTTTAATCCCAGCCCTAGAGAGAAATACAAAAGCGGAAGAGACAACTCTCACAGTCTCATTCTGAGATTCCTAGAGGCAGGGTCACCATTGTGGACTGAGGTAGAGGTAAGAGCCTGTGGCTGGCTGCTTTGTTTTCTGACCTTCAGGATGAAGCCCAATCCCAATATCTGTCTCTGGGTTTTTATTGCTCATGCTACGTTGGCCGAATCACATTTAGAGCGCAGAGGAGTCATGGTCATTCCCATCTATCACTGCTATGAACACCATTCCTGGCCTGAGATTGTTTCTTTTTTAATATTCTAGGTCTGCCTGGATTGGAGGCAGACACAGGCAGATCTCTGTGAGTTTGAGGCCAGAGTAATCTATAGAGCAAGTCCCAGGAAAGCCAGGGCTAGGCAATGAAACTGTCTCAAACAACAACAAATAAATAGTATCCTAGGACTAAAGGGTGAGGGGACCCTTCAAGGCTCTCTCTCTTGATGCAGAGGGTAAAACAGAAGAGGGACTAATTCTGAAAAAGCTGTAATCTATTATCAGATACTTGCAATACTTGGCAGCAATAACAAGTATTCTCCTTTTAAAACACAACCACAGCTAACACGGCTCTCTAATTCCCAGTATTAGATACAGCTGGGGCAGGTGTGGAGCAGACGACCTTCAACCCTCTGTGCTGCCCTCGCCTCGACTCCACCAAGGGTATCATCTGAGACAGTTGATTTCGGCCAGTACATCATGGGATTTCCTGTCTTTCAACCTGGGAGATACTGTTTCTTTAATTCTAGGGTACGATATGCACGAGGAAGTAAAGACAAGGACAACTTGGCTTGTCATGTCCAGCTTTAAGCAAGCATAGGAGAGACACTGAAATTGCTTATGACCTATAGCAAAGCTCAAGAAGGGCCAGTGCATGGCATGGAGACATCTGGTTCTGGTATTAACACAGTGAGCCCAGCTTCCTCCCGTCACAGTGCAATTATGAAGGATTCGCTCACACCAAACAGTCATTGAACAAAGTACTCCCCCCACGATCGACCCTGTGTAGCACCCAAATTCGTCATTTTAAGTCCAACTTGGATGCTTAGTCATCAGGGATTAGCACTACTTGAGGACTGGCCTTGTTAGAGTAGGTGTGGCCTTGCTGGAGGACATGTGACACCAGAAGTGTCAGGCACAGTGGCTCTCTCTCCTCTCTGCCTCTACATTCAGACAGAACTCTCAGCTACGTTTCCTGCACTATGTCTGCCTGCATGCTACCCTGCTGCCTGCCATGATGATAATGGACTAAACCTCTGAAATGGTAAGCAAGACCCAATTAAATGCTTTTTTTTAAATAAGAGTTGCTGTGGTCATGGTGTCTCTGCATCACAATAGAGCCCTGACTAAGACACTATCTTCAGACAAATCACTGCAGAGGTGAAATGACCTCAGTTGTAGCTCCATCTAATCTCTTCTTAGGGATGAGGAAACTTGGGTCTTGAAGATTTGGGACTTGTCAAAGTCTCTAAATCTGCGACAGGCAGAGGGAAGGCTGGGTGCAGAGTTTCAGATTGCCAGCTAGGCCTCCTGCCCTCTGTCATCCTGACCTGTTCTCACATGAGGGTCTAGAGTACTGTGACTACATGTAGTCGCAGAGAAACGGAGACCTCAGGAATCTAATGTTCTGGAAGTGTCTCTTGAAAAAGTGGGAGCCCTGTTATGACAGAACAGAAGGGGGTGGCAAGGGAGGGAAAGAGAACACCAAGTCTGTGGCTGTCTCCAAGCTGTAGAACATTTGAGATTGGGAAATCTTCCTCCTCACTTCAGAGATATCTGAGTAGAGCAGGAGCCAGCAGCAGAAGCATCCACACCTCCTGTACCTACAGATGTCCACACCTCCCGTACCTACAGATGCCCACACCTCCCATACCTACAGATGCCCACACCTCCTATACCTACAGATGCCCACACCTCCTATACCTACAGATGCCCACACCTCCTATACCTACAGATGCCCACACCTCCTATACCTACAGATGCCCACACCTCCTATACCTACAGATGCCCACACCTCCTATACCTACAGATGTCCACACCTCATGTACCTACAGATGTCCGCACCTCCTGTACCTACAGATATCTGTACCTTCTGTACCTATAGATGTCCACACCTCCCATGCCTACAGATGTCCACACCTCCCATACCTACAGATGTCCACACCTCCCATACTTACAGATGTCCACACCTCCTCTACCTACAGATGTCCACAGGCCAAAGACTGAGTGGCTCTTGCTTTGGCTAACCTTAAAGTCCCTGCCCAGTGAGGTTTATTTTGGAGACAGAGGCTTTTCCTCTTGACTTATACTTTGTGGTGAAATGCTTGCCCTATTTATGAGCGCCTCAGAAACCTGGAGCGTGAATGTAAGGGAGGATTCATGGCTGCCGTGAATCTACCATCCTGAGACAGGTGACTGCAAAGAAATTGGAGGCTGCAATGCTTGGGGTTTCTATTTTATGTTGTGTGTAAATTCTTTGTGCTCAGACACCGACTTCTTCCCAGGGCATTGGAGAGCTCTGTAAAGGCTTGCCATAACATTGATGTGCTTAGAGGGCCCGTCTGATCTGTGCTGGCCCTGCTTCCACAGTGAGTGACTCGATGGGCTACACAGATTGACAATGTGGCCTGCAATCCATATTTTATAAATGGCAGTGCTGTAGCTCAGAGAGGAAAAACAGCACCAGGCTCTGTGAAACACAGAAGCCCAAGCGGAGCTCAGCTCGACATCCCTTCCCTCCGGCTCCTCACACTCCCACCTCACCTCTCTGAAACTGTCGTCAAGCAGGAGGGTTTGCCTCGGACGATCCCCAACCGTGAAAAGAGCTGGGTCTTCACAACCTGAACCTGTGTTCAAGAAGCTGTCGATACAGAGGCGATTCCCAGAACAGTCACGAGACCGGATCAAAGCTCAGTTTCGAGAAGCAAATACAACATGATGTTTACATCTTTACCCCAAACTTGCTCTGAAGCATGGGAGGGTAAAACCAGAATGCATTTGTAAGGCCCACAGCCCTGGAAACAATCACTGAGTTACAGCCCAAGCACAACCCTTGCTGATTACTTCAGCCAAGAATATATGGCTGGGGTGACGGGGACAATGCCAGTATTAAATTTTGTTTTATGTTGTAATTTTTACCTGTTTGGGATCTGAACTGTGATGAGAACTGTTTCCTTCCTTTGATTTACAGTGCTGAGAACAGAGATTAATGGCAGGCAACTTTAATTTAGCTCTCTCAACAACTTTGAAGAGATAAAGGGCCCTGAAAAGATGCTACGGGCTGCTCCAGCCATTGCTTCGGAAGTCGTACTGAGCAGACAGCTCAAGAGCAGCCTATCACCCATGCTGATACCTGTTTGGCTGGTTCTCTTCCCACGAGTATGTGGGCAGAGGTGAAGGTGAGCAGGGGTGGTGAGAGTTGCCAGTCCATCCCATGCCAGCCCAGCCTGTGCCAGCCCACCAGACAGACAGCGGCTGGTGGTACTGCAGCTGGGATGAGGATGGGTGGTGAACGGGTGGGAATGCAGGCAGTCTGCTGAGGGAAAACCCTTCTATAGAACCTCAGTGGAAGCCACAGGCAGCTCTGATAGGCCAGCATGCTCCCTAAGTCCTGTACCAAACCGCTTGTTCTTTTATGCACAGGGGAACTCCTCAGGCATGATGCATTTAGTACCACCTTTGGGGTATGTGACATCTGCTCAGCACAGGGACATGTCCCAACAACAGCGAATATCACAGCTGGTTGTTATGTGCTCTCACTTTTTTTTTCAGGTGGGGAAACTGAGGTTCACTTTGCTCACTGAGTCACACCAGAAGGAACTATGGCCAGTATGTGGCATCAATCTCTCTAAATATGCTGGGTGCATGAACCTCAGTATATCAAACTGCAGACATGTTCCATATGGCCACTTCATTCATTCATTCATTCATTCATTCATACATTCAGCCATGCCATACTGCAAGTGTGAGTCCTGGGCACAGTGAGCTAGGATTTAGCAACACAGACCTGCTTCCTGTGCTCACTCACACCTGTTCAGAGATCGGCCAGAGGCAGGGAAGCAGTCTGTGCTAAGCTCACTGAAGGAGACCTCGTTCTTCGCGTGAGCCACTTAACAAACTCCAAAGGGACCCTTTGGGGGTGTGGGATGTAAGCCAAGTCTTTAATGCTGAGAAGGAGGAGGCTATGCTGTGAACCGCCTTCGGGAAGAGGCAAAGGGATTTGTAAGGAGCAGAAGGCAGGCCTGACGGGCAGAACCTGGTGAGCCGGGAGGCTGGTCAGGGCCAAGGAGGGCAGGTGCTGGAAACACCAGCAGTGTCAGGTTTTCGTACTGGAGCAGAGTTACACACATTTCTTGTGGATAGCGGATGATGGGGGAAGATGGTCAGAGAAAAAGTGGAGAAGTCAGTGGGTGTCGACTGCGGTATTTGAGACTGCAGAGGATACGGAGGGGAGGGGCTTGTCTTAGTTACTGCTCTGCGGCTGTCCTAGTTGGGATTTCACTTGCTGTGATGAACACCATGACCAAGAACAACCTGGGGCGGGAAGGGTGACTTTGGCTTACACTTCCACACCACTGTTCCGAGAAGGAAGTCAGGGTGGGAACTCAGACAGGGCAGGATCCTGGAGGCAGGAGCTGATGCAGAGAACGCGGAGGGTGCTGCCTACCATGACTTGTTCTGCCTGCTTTCTCAACCCACGACCACCAGTTCAATTCGCTGAGCACGCCACCATCAATCACTAATTAATAAAATGTCTTACAGACCTGCCTACAGCCTTATCTTGGGGAGGCATTGTCTCAGTTGAGATTCCCTCCTCTGAAATCACCCTAGCCTGTGTCAGGTTGGCATGAAATCAGCACAGAGGCCTTCCAAGAGAAATGTGTGGCAATAATGATGACCAGCGTTCTGACTGGTGATGTTGGCCGTCAAGGAAGGAAGGACGTGAGGAGTGGAGGATGACTCTTATCTTCCTGCATGCAGTGCCTCATCAACAATATTTTTATGTAACAAACAGTTTCACTTTGAAGTTTTTGAAATTAAGTATATGTCAGTATATTTACCACTCAAGTAAATGGTTCATGTAATCTAATGTGAATGGACATGTATTAACATCGAAATAATAATCATAAAGTAGATACCATAATAGCTAATAAAATTAATAAGTTAAGAAAAATAAAATTAGGGAAATAATAGATGATCTAGACTTGGGCTCTTACTTTATTTCTTAAAGTTTTGTTTAAATGTGACAAGAACTTCTGGCTTTCTTTTATCTGATTACTATGCACCCACACGATAATCATATGATTGAAAGCTGGGTAGCAATTTTTCTACCTACGTGGTGCCTTCATTATGAGGGTCCTGTCACACGGAAACGTCAGAGATTTGATGTGTCCAAGAAGGCAGGATGTTGACTCAGAGATGTGAATCATTGCCTGAGCTCGGGTTTGGTTTGACAGGAGAGTAATGCTTTCAGAGAGGAAGCACTGTGTACGCTCCTGCTTTGAGATTTCTGGAAGGATCGCACAGTCTAACTGCAGATATCTCATTAATCCTTCACGTGTTTCATTGAGGATGGCAGCCAGGGTTTCGCGGTGTTTTGACAGCATTCTTGCCGAGGTAGTTTATAGAACTAAATCATTATGACCTCATTATATAAAGCAGCTGATTGTATAGATGCATATATTTAGTTTGGGGCACTTCTTGCTACTTCATGAAGGTGAAGCACACATTTAAATAATCTAGAAGAGTGACAGAACCCCAATTTATTTGGATACATCACAGTGGAGAAATAAGTCAGAGGACTGTAGGAACAGACAGACACATAAGCCACCGAGATGGGCTCATCCCCTTAATTATGACAGTCTGGGATCTTATGTGACAGAGAAAAGGATGGTAACTGGTAACTTATTATGTAAATAATCCACAGATTAATGTTAGCTGAAGAAAGGTGTTCTATAGTAATGCTTCCAAATAACTTCTTTTTGAAGATAAAAAATATAGGAAAATTTCATAAGAACATAGCAATTTAGTTTGCAAACATGCATTTGTATTTTATTATTATTTTAATTTGGGTAGTTTTATTTGATAGACTCACTGAAGAATATACATTAATATGATTCAACAAAGTGGCATTTCAAAATGTAAAACAGAGAGCCCACCTCCAAAGGCAACACCCAACTCTCTGTCTTGTTCTCCTACTCCTCACCCATTTTAAGACAGGTTCAATTATCTGAATGCTGTGTCCCCTTGGTATCTGTATGTTCAAGTTCTAACCATCTAAGGTTATGATTTAGGAGGTGATTAGGTCACGGGGACTCAGTGCCATAGTCAGGACAGCTTAGAGAGCTGGCCGCCTTGGACCAGGAGGTCATCAGTAGACACTGAGTCTGCTGGCATCTCGTTCTTGCATTTGCTAGCTTCAGGGAGAAATAAATCTGTAATGTCTATACATACAAAGACCATAGTTTTAATAGTAGCCCAGTGTGCTAAGACAGGAGACACTCCTGACCCCTGACCTGAATACTTACACCTTTTCTGATTTCTCTGCCGCCAGTCTTCACATGACCCAAGAAAAGAGTTTCCAAACGCAGTATGTCATACCTTGCCTTCGCTTTTCTGATTGCCTTTGGTTTCTCCCGGAACTGATGTGACCCTTTCTGTCCCGTCTACTTCCCACTGACACTCCTCATCCCCTGGCACTCTCATCATTGCACCCACGTGGGCACACTTGCGCACAGTGGCTCAGTGAGTTCTGTGACCCGCTGCTCTTCGCGGAGGCAGGCGGCGACAGGTAAATCACTACGGTTCAGGGTAATCTAGGAAACTCAGATGCGCTCCTAGCACTTGGAAATCTCCCTGTAGATCCCTGTTGTCCAGCTGCCATTCTCTCTGCTCCAGCTCCTGCCGCTCTGACTTCTAAATCCTGAATTCTGACCCTGAGGGTCCCTAGACACATGGTGCTTAATTTTAGCTCAATTTTGTATTTCAAAAACTGTTTTCCCTTAGCTTATTCTTGGTAACATAACTGTGTTATTTTCCTGTCTTCTGAGAGTAATAACCTTCTAAAGCTTGCAGGTCTAGTTTAAAATTCTTTGTGAAGTGGGGAAACCTCCAGACTCTGGAAAGTCCCAGTTTATCACTCAGTTTCCTCTGTCTGACCGCCACAGGACAGAAGATGCTCCCAGGATGACCACCCAGGACTCAAGTCTGCCTTTTCTTGCTGAATCAGCTCCTGAAGTCATGGCTAACAACAAAAGGCTTGTATGGTTTCATTAACTTAATGGTTCTGTGATTATGACTTTTCATAAAAATAGCTGAGAAATGAGTCACAGCCTTCCTCAAGCTGAAATTTCACTGAGAATGGTTTGAATGTTTTGTAGATACGAAAGGGAGGCTTTAATGAGATTAAGCATTTTGCCAAAAGTGATTTAGTTTGTAAATGGCAGAGCTGGGACTCAAAGTCAAGTTTGACTGCGTTGTGCTGGCTTTCAGCCCCTCAGCACACTGTCTGGCTCTGTTCTTGCCGCTCTCCGTCAGCACCGCCACACTAGTCCATGCCTGTTGCGTTTGCTCCTTTTCAAATCAATTCCTTAAATAAATATTCATCGAGGTCCTGCTCCTCCTGGCAAGGTTTCTCACTAGTCCGCATGGGTTGACAATGACGTGCAAGGCAAGAGCCTTCTCCTCAAGGGACCCGCTAAATTGAAACAGTGCATAACTGTGACTATTTATGTAGCTACGGCCTATAATATAACTGACACATTACAACTGCAGGAGATATAGTAGAAAAATAAAAATGATGAAAACATGCGGCCTGAATACTTCTCTCTAATCCTGAACACTCTCCTACCACTGGGGAGTTCCAGACAAGAAAGATGATCACATATGCCTGCATGTGTATTTATATGTGCTTATATAACATTCATACATGTATACATCAGTTGTGAACCTGTGTGTGATTTATATATGCCCATTTATATATACATGTATACATGAGTTCTGAGCCTGTGTGTGATTTATATATGCCCATTTACGTATACATGTATACATGAGTTCTGAGCAATTTCGTCTTGTGGTATGCAACTATACACACACAACTTTGAGCTGAAATTTCACATGATCTGTGATCTATGGGAGTTTTATTGGCATCTTACAATTACTTTTGCCACTAGATGAGAGAATAGAAAATCCTAGCTTGAATATTTACACACTGGAGACATAACATCTTTTAATATCTAATATAATCACGTCTAGGAGAGTCAGTTGTTGCATAGAATTAGCCATTAAAAACACATTCTTTGAGCAAAGGAAAATTTTCATACTTTGAATTCCCCCAACTGTCTTTACCTACCTAAACAAGCATCTTTGTAGTTTTTAGGAACAATTCAGTATAGAAAGCTTGCCTTCTTTTTCCCTAAAGACAGTTCTGCTATTCTGATTTCATCCTGCTTCCCCAGACATCTTCCTGTTACTATAGCAAAGATTGTGTTATTAGTACTGACATGGCGCTATGCACACAGCAGGTTAGTCGCTGAAGAGACCCTGGAGGTCTTATCAATGAATGTTATACAGTTCTGGGATGAGGGCAGCAGGAGCACAAAGGCCGGCTTGCTTTCACAATCGTCTCGACATACATGTGTCTAATGCCAGGAACTCAGTGTGGGAGAGCTTCTGGGCCCTGACTCCCAGATCACTGTACTAGCAGATTTGGTGTCTAGCGATGATGGGATCTTTGACCATCCGGGCTTGCTGGATTTGCTTTCTGTGAATCCATGTGAAGGAGAGAATTGTGGTTTCTACTTTGATAAGAATGTTAATTCCATCATGATGGACAATCTGATGACATTATCTAAGCTTACTTATTTCTAAAAGTTCCTGTCTTTAAACAACATAATATGCAGAGGCCTCCATGTGGGGATTATGGGAGAAAGAGAGTGCATATCAGTCCATGAGATCACCAGCCAACGTCACCTTCAGGGAGATAGTGGAGACACCACCAGGAAAGTAAGTTCCAATTATATACTGGTAGCACAATAAAGGGCATTGAACAGAGATGGCCAACACCCACAAATGCATTGCAGAGACCTGAAAAGATGGCGAGCAGGGAGAGATAGAGACACACGCAGAGCAGAGGATTAAACCACGTGTTCACAGGAGGAACTTGGGGATGCACACTCATCCTGAGCTTCCACAGAGTAATAAGTAGATTTCCATTATCCCAATGGCAAAGAAAGACCATTCTAGAAGGAATAAATATGTAAGTAAAGACACAAATCACGGTTGGTTCAGGACTCACAAAAACATATGTTGGAGCAGCGAATGGGTGTAAAGGAGTCAAATGAGAGTCCCGAGGGCCAGTGGGGCTTATGTCACAGGGAAACTGTGGAAAACAAAGCCACCAAAGCTCTGTTAAGAGGTGAACATAACACCCCGACCATGCTGTGGGAGTTCCCGCTGTATGCTTGAATACCATTAATGAATAAATACCATTAATGAATAAATACCATTAATGAATAAAGAAACAGCTTTGGACCTATAGCAGGGTAGAACTTAGGTAGGTGGGGAAGACGGAACTGAATGCTGGGAGAAAGAAGGGCGGAGCCAGAGAGATGCCATGGAGCCACTGCCAGAGTCAGACATGCCGAAACTTTAGCCAGTAGGCCACTACCATGTGGTGATACACAGATTATTGGAGGTGGGCAGCCGGGAACCAACAAGCGACCCTTCTTACTACACAACCACACACACTTCAAATTGCTTACCATGCTCAGGATGTAGTTCTGGTTGGAAGAATACTAGATAAGGCAAGGACTCAGGAAAGGGAGAGGAAATCTGGGTGGTGCGTGAGAAACTCCCAAAGATGACTTGAGTTGCAGGCCTTGGTGGCTGGGATAAGGGGTGCTACCAACAAAAACTCCAAATTAGGAAGATCAAAAGCAGGATGGTAACAGTTGGGTCAGAGAAGGAAAATAAGGTAAAATTTGATGCCATACAGATTAGGTTAGGGCACTTGTTCAATAACCAGATTAAAATAGTCTCACTGAAGGAAGAAAGACAGATCTAAAGCTACAGACACTCGGGGGCTAAGGGAATGGTTCAGTGGGTGGGTGTAATCAGTGCACAAGGATGAGGGCCCGATTTGAATCCCAAACTCATGTAAAAAGCCTAACATGGCCATGGATAAACCAGTGTTATGGGGAAGGAGCAGAGCCAGCGAGATCTCCGGGGCAGTTAGAGGTAGCAGGCAGTCACAGGTACTAAGAATACCATGCCGGCTCACAGTTACAGCTGGGTGCAGACACATCTTCCTGTTGCTTCAAACTGTTGCAGCATCACACGGCCAACCCTGGATCACACTCTTCCAGCGGTTCCCTACACATCTGGATCCATACCTTTTCTGCCTCCGTCCTAACTACTTTCTCTTCCTCCACAGTCTCTCACCGTCTCTTCTCAAGAGAGTAGTTGCAGGAATCCCCCTAGGGTGTAGGTCAGCACATATGACTCCTGCTGCCACTGTGGTCTGCGAGGCTTCCATCTGTTTCCGAGGTGATGCTGACTGCTGTCCAGCTGGAGAATCCCGGTCAGTCACTAGCTTCTTAGACATTTCTGGAGGTACGACCTGCCCCTGTACACTGCTGGACCCTCCCCGTGGAGTGCTGTCTGGTGAACCCTCCATCTCCCTCAGGTCTATACTTAAATATCACCTTAGTGAGCTTGTCCCTGGACACTCCATGATGGCAGGCTCCCCGCCCTGCCCACCCACTGGCCCACACCGGACTGGTATACTGGTACTTCTGCTTTGCCACACACCCTGTGGCTTACACTTGTGTGTGCATGATGATTCATCATCTGCCTCTGTAGACCCAAGCTCCTCCCATTTGAATGTCTTGTTTGTTGATATAGCTCCAGCATCAAGGTGATGATGTCCAACACAATGCAGCTCCTTGGGAAGTATTTGTCAGATGGATAAAGTACTGTTAAAGGCAAAGATGGCTAAATGGGACAGATGCCACAACAAAAATGCATACCCCGGGATGGGGCATTCAGGGTACCCGCCAAGTGTGATTTGTTTTGAAGGGGAATTACATAAGCATGCATCTGGGGTGCTTGGAAACTTCCGTTTTCATTTGCAAAATTGAATATGAGCCTCTGTGGACGACAGCCTGTCATACAAATGAGATGTGTTGTAAAAAACCCGTATCCAAGCTATTTTAAAAATGGGTTTTTAAATGAATGTTTAAATATTAATATAGAATATTAATATTTGAAGTTCATTTTTTCATAAAATAGAGTTAATTTTGAGGCTAGCATAGTTTTCAGAACTTTTGCTAGCTAGATTTCAAAGCTCCACTCCCCAAGCACTGAAGAAGCCACGCCAGACATATTCATGCCTATTTGTTTTTATTCATTTAGAAACAACATTTGTTGCTGGAAGTCTGAATAGTGGTTAAATGATTTATTTAATCACAATTACAATTATTCTCAGAATTTCAATGGCTTTCACTTATCTCGAGGTAGAAATATTTTAGATTATTAGTGGGAAAACTTTGAATTTCTTTAGTCATGAAATTGAAAGAAAACTGATAGAAATTACACATAAATTTCATCTCTTCTTTCCTTGTCTGCTTACTTGTTTATGTTGAGACAGGATGACTCCAGACTCACAGTTCCTGTGTAGTGGAAGAGGTCCCTGAGTTTCTGGCCGCTGTGTTTTTGACTTGGAGTATCCAAATTAGACACACACTGCCACCAGGGCTTCGAGCACAAAGGAAAGGAGACAAGTGCCCTCCCAGCTGAGCTCAGCCCCAGCCCTCATCTCTCCTTTGTGTGGCTGAGAGAGCTGTGTCCTCCAGGAAAAGTAGATCGAAACTTTCAGCTTATTTCAATTTGTATCTCTAGTTCCTGGGACTGGGACTTTCACAGTTAAAGTAAATTCTAGATTTTTCTAAATCTAATATAATAAATTAAATATTTTTTTGAAATAAATTTTGAAAAAATAACCCTCCTCAACTTACTTTCTTCTATGTCAATATTAGACAGAAAGATAAAGAAACATGAAATAAAACAACATCTTCATCAAAAAAAAAAAACCCCAATCATCCTTTGAGTTTATAAACTTAAAGTGTAAGCACACTAGATGTTAACAGACCCAACTGTTACAGGACATTGGTCCTACTGGTCCATGTAACCAAGGACCAAATGAACCTGGTCATTGAGCAATGGCCGGGGGTGACGCAGCACTAAACCCTCTCAGATGCTGGGCACCCTGTTCTGTCTCTCCATAAGATACCCATTAACTTATTCATCTGCAGCAATATTGAAATGACTTGCATGTGAAGACATAAAGCTCAGGTGACATACCCCAGAACCTCTGGGAGAGGAGAGCTCTCACCTTGGTCTGGTCAGGCTGCAGTGGCTGCGGGATGGTGCTCCAGGCCCTTCTACTGAACCAGGGCCCTCTCAGTTCAGAATGCCAAGCCCCATCTGATCCCAGACACTCTCTTGAGGCATCTACATCTCCAACAGGTGTAGAAGCTGTGCACGGTGCTGAAGGGTCTCTTGCTGTAGAGTAGTTTCAGAACAGCAGCTCCAAGAAGTTTTTAAATTTAGGCATTTGATGATGGCTAACAGCCAGGGAAGAATTTGGAGCCTTTAAGAACTTCCTAACATTATTGAATCCAGTCATGAAGATTGGCAGCTGACTTTCCCCAGTGCTATTGACTGCTATTTTGGTTACTCTCATCAAATGCCTAACAAGAAGTAATGTAAGGGAGGAGGGTATATTTTGCCTGAGAGCCTACCATAGAAGGGAAGACACAGAAGCAGGAGCATGGTGGGACCAGTTCACATTGTGTCTGTAGTCAGAAAGCAGAGTGGACAGAGGTGAGCCAAGCAATTAAACTCCAGGGTCCACCCCAGTGACTCACTTCCTCCAGCAAGACTCTACCTTTCAATGGACGTACCACCAGTTGTTGACTAGACTGTATGTGGTCAAACACCTCCTTAGTGTGTGTATGCCCAGCTTTGGGATGCCCACAAATGCAGTCGGAGAAGCTTCTTTTCACAGTAGGTTATGGCTAATGCAGAGACTTGTACATGGCCAAAATATTCAGGACACGTGACTGTGAGTTATCTTATTCATATCCCTTGACTCAAGTCTCTGGGGATATCACAGAAGGGTGGGCAGAAAGAACGAGAGCCCGAGGAAGGGAAGAGAGCTGTGGAGTGTGGCAGATGCACATGTCCTAAGCACCATCTTGTGGGTAAGTTGTTTAAGCATATCAGCATATGGGGAACAGCGCTACACATTCAAACCACAACGTTGTCACTGGTCAGGATGGGTCACAGTTGATAAAAAAAGCTCACAATCCTGTAAGGGCCGTTCACAAGCCTTTCTTAGAATGTCTGATTACTGTCCCATCCAGAGGCAGTTTGCCTCTTGTGTGCACCATTATCTTGTGTGCACCTCACAGGCTGAGGTTCTGTGCCCCAGGGATCTGGCTCACCTGTAACAGGTACAGGTACTATTTGCTGGACAGCTTATCCTTGTCCCTTGTTCCTTTGTCAGCTTCCGTCCTGTCCCCTTGTTTCTGGCACTGACCTGCCGGGCAGCTGGGCAGCTGAGCAGCTCCTGCTCTGCCCTGAGCCGGATCAGCCCCCTGCCTTTCTTCAGCTGTACAGTCCCTCCCAGCTGTGCCTATTGCTACCTATGGGACACTGAATTCCCAGCACAGGGTTGCTCATTCACACATCTGGGAGCAGGAAAGAACTGCTCTTTATTTACAAGAAAAGAAGAACTAAGATGTATATTATGTTTTTATATTCTACTAAAATTAATTAGAATATCTTTACATTCTACTAAAAGCAAAATAAATTGCTATGGGGGATATTTTCTGTGATGATACCAGTAACTACGAGCTGGACACCAAGAAGCATTTTACCTGAATCAAACACTTTAATCCCTTAACATCAAGTTTATTTGGCAAACACCATTGTTGCCACTTTATACACAAGGACAATGAGATCAGAAAGGCTCAGTCAAAGGCACACTAGGTGAGTAGCAGAGAAGAGGAAAAACCCATGTCTGTGTGGCTCTGGAACTTAGGTCAGGACCGCTGACTAGTAGGCTTCCTTGTTTCCACTTTTGCCTTTCAGTACCACTGTGTTTTTCTTTGGAAAAAACAACATCCAAGTTACATCCCACATGAAACAAGGTTCTCTGCTGATAGAGACAAACAAGCCCCATCCTGAACAACTTGGGAAGGGGTAAGCGCTGCCCTCTCCTCAGAAGACAGATAGATAAGTCTCCCACCCTCCCCAAGAGGGGGGTCAGTCATTGGAGCCTTCTTGGTAGGCATGGTCAAATTAAGAGGAGTGTGTTAAATGGGTTCTCATCAAGAGTCTATTGTCCTCATACAGAAAATAAATTGGACAGACAGACATCTCCAGAGGGAGGAAATCAGAGCGTGCCTGCAGTGAATGCCCTTGACCAAAGCAGGTGGAAGACGTTCGGAGAAAATGCCGCTTACAGGATTTAGAGGGAGACTAGCACTGCCGAGGCGTCGGTCTTTGAACAATGTGTTCCTGTTGATGAAAGCCACCAGTGTGTGGCACTTTGTCCCAGTGACCATAGGGTGCCAACCAGGCATCCCTGGACTGTCCGCCATTTTGTACAGGCGACCCAGTCAAAGAGTCCGAGGCTAGCTTCTGTTGTGAAGATGACTAAGGGAGAGGAGGCTGTTTCCACTGATTACAAAGACGTTGTCACAGAACACTAAATGGGAAGCACACTTGAAAAAAACCAACCCCACCCGCCCAGAACCTTGCCTTGAGAAGCCTCACAGTCTAACAGTGGTCTTCAGGGTTCGGCCTGCCGCAAAGACCGAAGGCTCCTGTGGTCCTCGCCCCTCGGTCTTGAGCCATGTGAATAATCCTTGTAGCACTGCATTGCCCTCATCATGCCACGCTCTTTCCCACGAGTCATGGTGGCGATGAGGATGAACAGGGGACTCCAGAACAGCAGTGCGCAGATGCGTGGGCAGTAATGGGAATCAGAGGAGAGACACTGGGAGTTTCTGACTCCTTTACTACATCCCAGGACTCTCTGCCTTCCTTGGCCCCCAGGCCTCTCCCTAGCCTCCTTGGTCCCATCTGTCTATACTGGGTAAGTAAACTCATACAGTATTTCTGCTATCTGTAGTGATATTCCATTTGTATTTTAATAACGAACGCTTCCCTGAAGATCAGGAAGTAAAACAGCTGCCCTGGTCAGGCTTACAGCCAGCCACTGGTGGCACACACCTTTAATCCCAGTAGGCATACTAGTTTGTCAAAGAAACAGGGTGGTGCACGCCTTTAATCCCAGCCCTAGAGAGGATTATAAAATGGGAGGAGACAGGTCTCAGACACAAGTCCCATTCTGAGGATTCCTGGAGGCATCTCCATTTTGGAGTGAGGTAGAAGAGCCAGTGGCTGGCTGTTTTGCTTTTCTGACCTTCAAGTTGAACCCCAATATCTGTCTCTGGGTTTTCATTAATTGTGCTACAGCCATCCCAATGGGGTCAGTTAATAAAGGAAATGGGAACAGGAGAAAGGCCTTGGAGAGTGAGTTTGGATGGCACGCAGACGCCCCCTTTCCAGTGCACGGTAGCCCTGTTGGCATCTGACTGGCACACAACCCCCCCCTTTCCAGTGCACGGTGGCCCTGTTGGCATCTGACTGGCACACAACCCCCCCTTTCCAGTGCACGGTGGCCCTGTTGGCATCTGACTGGCACACAACCCCCCCCTTTCCAGTGCACGGTGGCCCTGTTGGCATCTGACTGGCACACAACCCCCCCTTTCCAGTGCACGGTGGCCTTGTTGGCATCTGACTGGCACACAACCCCCCCCCCCTTTCCAGTGCACGGTGGCCCTGTTGGCATACCCATTCTTTCCCTTGCTGCTGCCTGAGATCAGGAGGGTGTGAGTGCTGAGTCTGGGACAGTTTGGGAAGGATTGGTGTCACAGCTGAATTACTGAGCGCTTCTGTATCCCCAGCAGACATGGACACCACTATTCCTCCTTGGAAGCCCAGCCTACTTGATCCTGTCAATGAACCCTCTATTTCACTTTTCCTCATTGCCTCTCTTTCTCTCCTGATCTCATTTCTCTCTGGCTTCAAGATGACAGGCCACGTCAAGACAGCTTCAGTTTTTAATCCAGGCATATTAGCCCAGGGCGGTGATCTCTGGGTGCATTCATACAGCAGCTGATGTATTTCCAGTTACCCAGTGGTAGCTCTTGCTGGTCCTGTGTCACACAGTTAATTACCATCATAAGCTTATTTTTCTATATTCTCAAGTACTGACTCCAGGTTGATCCTTAATTTGGGACAAAGTAAAACATATGACCTGTTATGTCAACATTCATCTTGACAAATTCACAGAAGAACCAGTTTATAGGATTAGGAGTCAAAAAGTACACTTGCAGAAGAGCTGCATTCCCGTGTGACCCTTCACTCTACTTGCACCTGTGCACTTGACCTGAAAGATGAGGCAGGACCTTCCACATGCACATATGCACCCAGCACAATGCCGAGCTCACGGCAGGTTTCCAACTGTGCCTGCTAGTCAGGCTAAGAAGAAAACTGTCCCACACTAACTAGTGGGAAGTGTTATATAGCATCAGGCGCCAGAAGTGTTTGGAGAGTGCACTAGTGTTTGTGGCCAAATGCTTACACAGTTCTGAAAACAAGGTTTAAATATTTGGAGCTATTAATTCTAAACTGAGAAACTTAGCATTACTGAAAAAAAATATCAAGAAGTGGTATAGTCTTTTTTTCCATATATGAGTGTAAGAAAAAGGATGTGTGTGTGTCCCATGTTTCTCGTGTTTAACATGAGGCAAGAGATTCTAGAACACCTGCCTCATTAGTTTAACAATTAAATAACCAAATCATCATTTTCTTTTCTAATGCAGCAGAAAACTTAATTTAAAATACATCAAAATAGACTGTTGCTTTGAGCTGTTTGCTACCACATATAAAATGAAACAATTAATTAGCTTCATGTGTTAGATTAGACTCTTAGTGGCTTTTGTGCTGCAGTGATAATCTAACCTGACGAAAGTCATCCAGTGGAGAGAGGGTTTGTTTCGGCTCACACTCCCAGAGGATTGCAGGCCATTCTGGTGCCTAAGATGTGGCAGCAGACAGACAGTCTAGATGGCCGGGGATTGGAGGGGGGGGGTCACATCCGCATACAGGAAGCAAACAGCGAACAGAGAATGTGGGGGCTGGGCAGTGAAATCTCAGTGCCTGTCCCTAGGGACTCATTTCCTTTCCTTAGGGGTTCCACCACTGTCCCATACAACGCCAACAGCTGGAGACTGAGTGAGCCCACTGGGGACATCTCGCTGAAAATACAGCAAAAGGGCATGCTTTGTAAAGATGCTTGGCCCTCATCTCTACAAATAAACAACCCGCTTCATTTACTAATTAGTAAACAGAGGCGATGCATGTACCGAGATTACAGGGCTTAGTTTTCCTGTAATCACATCTGAAAAAAAATAAAATGGGTGAATCATAGTAACATTTCATCCTTATGATTAATAAACCTTTTAAGGGAAGCATCAATAAATTATGTGGCTGCTTTCCGCTTCTGCTCTTGTGCTTTGTGTGCAGGAAAGTGGAAGACACAGCTCATGCATTAGAAGGCCAGAGAGTGAGTGAGCTTACACTGGGAAGCAGAGTTTACCGTCATTCTTCCATTTCATTATAGGTGACTGACATTTGCCATGGGGGCAACGACAGTAAGAGAGGGGAAAGGAGAGGGAGACAGGGACAAAAAAGGGAGGGGAGGGGAGGAGACAGTGTGTACAAGCCCTGTCAGTCCAGTTCTATAGCAGTGCTAGACAAGGCCAAGGCAAATCGCTGCTATCTGATGTGTTAGCTCCAGTCAGTCAGAAACGATCTCAAGGTCATTTTCACCCCAGCATTGATGGGAACACGTCCCTTACAATGTTCTGTTTTCACTAGATTCAGGTTCCTGTTTTATTCATGCTGACTTCTCAGGGAGGGGTTGTCTTCTTTAAGAATTACATGCAATATTATATTTGAAATTAATTTTCTTCTGCATATCTGTTTCCAGACCGTATATTCAAAAGAAACTTTCTGTGCCGTTGAAGAATGGAATTGGGTCTGAAAAACACTAGTGGGCTTGTTGGGAGGGAGCACAGCTGTGCTCCTTGCCAAGGCTGCCCCCTACACTTCTGTCTGGGTTCTATACAGATAAAGCGATGGACACGACCAACCAGGCGCAGAGTAGACAGGCTCAGAGGTAGCGGTGACATCCTTGCTTTTCTAGATAGCGGTGCCATCGAGTGCCCACGTTTCCTCCCTTTAAAATGTATGCTTAAATAGCCAAATAGCAGGGACAAAAAGGCAGTGGGTTCCGGATCCCAGAGAATGCCCATGGACTTCAGCAAAAGGAGTATTTTCGGTTTTCAAAATACAGATATCTCTTATCACTGCTAGAGATAAATGACTTAGCAAGAAAAATTCACATATTTATCAGTAGATATAATATCACACGCAAAAAGTCGAAGCTAGGGGAAGCCCCGGAGAAGGAAATAAATCACCCCGTGCAGTCTGAGCTGCAGAACCTGATGCCAAGAGCTGAGCTGAGCCGGGTACCACCCTCTACCTAGCTGCTGCAAAGGATGATGCATGCTGCTTAACATGGCCCTTCCTTGTACCCGAGCCCTTGCTAAACAGGGCTATCTCCTCTAAAGATGCGATACAATTTAGTGTGGTTGTTAGTTCAATTCCGGGACTCTCTCGAGCCTAGACTATCAATCACGCAGAATGGTGGAATTATTCATACAGTTCAGTACTCTGGACTGCTGCTCACAAGAGACTGAAGAGATACGATCAAGCTCATTTAATTTAGACTTGAAGCTGGACGTGAACCTCCCTCCCAGGGGGGCAGAGCTGTTTAGCTACTGAACCACCCGATTCCTTAGGTTTTGTTAAAGTAGTTTCTGATAGAGAATTTTTTTCAGAATATTTTGCATTGAAGATGAAAGGGTAATAGCATAAAAATTCAGAAATCTATATAGCAATAAGGGATTCCCAAGGTTGAATACTGAGCTGCTGGAAGGGGAAGAAGATTGGCTACAAATATGTTCAAACTATTATGTGACCTGTAACAAAAGTGCATGATGTCATTTTAAGTTGTATTTTTCTCGTAGTGTTGTTTTGTAATAACAGGCCAGATCAGCAACTAAATAAATGATGGCTGAGGATATACGGAGAAAAGCTAACCTATTAGAAAATTAGTTCCCATGTGCAGTGACTCTCACAAGTGTAGAGAATAGATATCACCTCATCCTCTTGGGTTCAGTTGTGTGGGAGCTGCTGGCGGTTCTGTTTAATCACGGACCTCATTTCTCTGCCTGGGAGATGCAGAGCATTTCTCTTCGAGAATTTATTTGCACAAAGCCGAGAAATAGAGAATTCTCAGAGCCACAAAGCAAAGCTGATGGGGTGAGGGCAGGGAAGCTCCCGCTTCTTGCCCTCTCTACCTATGGTCTGATGACAAACAGGCTTGCCTTTTAAAGCTGTCAGCTTAAAGAGGAGCTGAATTGCTTCTCTGGAGTGTTTCAACACTACATGAATTGGCTTAAAATATTAATGTAAGAAAAATACCTCCTGACTTATGTGGGAGATTCACACTACCAACTGTCAAGGCCACATGCAAGGGGCAATGTTACACTGCAGAGTATGGTAGTTTGAAAAAAATGACCCCCAAAGGAAGTGACACTATTGGAATATGTGACTTTGTTGGAGTGGGTTTGGCCTTATTGGAGGAAGTGCATCACTTGTGGGGGGGGGGCACTGAGTGGGCTTTGAGGTCTCCTATGCTCAAGCTATGCCCAGTAAGACAGTTCACTTCCTGCTGCCTGCCAATCAAGATGTACAGCTCTCAGCTTCTTCTCCAGCACCATGTCTGCCTGTGTGACGCTATGCCCCATTACGATGATAAAGGACTAAAACTCTTAAGCCACCACAATTAAAAGTTCTCCTTGCCATGGTTATGGTTTCTCTTCATAGCAACAGAAAGCCTAACCAAGACCCCGAGGATGAAACTGTCTCATCTTCTCAAAGGGAAGCTGCCCCCTTCCATCTGTATCGGTTCGAGTTCCTTCCCAACTGCACTTCATTTGTTTTCTCCAGGTATAGGGTCAAGTTTGTTTTTGCTGAATGATTTACTGTACTTTTGTCTATTCTCTGTTTTTGTCTGTTAGTATTATTGTTGTTATTTATTCTGGAGGTAGAGAACAGAGCCCTGTACCTGGCAGGGAAGTGGTCTACCACTGAGCTATAGTCACACTCCTAGCTCTTTCTTTCAATTAGTAAGCAGTTCTCTTCTGCACTGAGAGCAGTTTTTGGTTGCTTACATTGAATTCTTTCTCATATGTATTTTATAGTTTAAAAAGTCAATTTGCATTGAATCCAGGATTAATGACATATTTGTAGTGCCTTCAGTTCATTCGGAAAGAGCAAATATATTTTAAAGGATTAATATTTTCTATTAATTTAATAAAACAAAGTAGAATAATGAACATATTTCCAAAGCCGACATATTTTAATTTGGGGAAGAGGAAACATGTGGTTCACTGGACACAGTGCAATCTGTCCACTTAACAATTTTCTCTAAAGACCAAGCACAGAGGGACAGGACTGCGGTCCTAGCACTAGGCATGTAGAGTCAGAAGGAAAAGAGTTCAAGGTCATCCTTGGCTACATAGTAGGACTAAAACCAATCTGGTTCATGAGACCCCCCAGTTCAACAACAGTAACAATAATAATAATAACAATGACAATAATTTTCCCAATTTTACCAATTGAAGTTGATTCAGGGAAATAAAAATTTCAAAAAAATGGAAAATAGTAATTGTAACTAATAATATATTGGGTTTTCCCCACAAGAATAATGTAGCATTTTTAAAGAGGAGAATATATTTTGTGAATACCCCTTTTATAATTGTTGATAATTTTTTTGAAAATTTCATATGTTTACAGTGTGTTTTAGTCAAACCCACCGCAAAACCTTCCATCCTTCCCAGTATCTCCCAGACTCTTCCCACCAGATCTCTCTTACGACAACTTCATGTGCTTTTGTTTTTTATCACTGAATCCAGTTAGTGCTGCTGGCAAGTGCAGGTGCATAGGGCCATCCATGGAGCATGGGAACCTACCTGAGGCACATCCCTGAAGAAAACGGATTTTCTTCTCCCAGAAGCCACCAAGCACCAATGCTTCCTCAGAAGCTAGAGAGGCTGTTAGCCTCCCCCCTGTTGTGTTAGAACTTTGGGTGCTTTGATCTTACACGGATCTTACATAGACAGTTGTAGTGGCCGTGAGTTCATATTTGCGAGGGCCCTGTCACGCCCAGAAGACACATCTTTCAGTGTTCTCTACTACCTCTGACTCCTACCATTTTTCAGTCCCTGCCTCCATGGCGACCCCTGAGTCTTGGGGAAGGATTGTGGTATAAGTGCCCCATTTAGGGTTGAGCATAAGACAGTCCCTTATTCTCTGAAGTTTGATCTGTGTTAAGTGTTATCTATGGCAAAAAGAAACTTCTCAGATAAGGGCTGATAGCTCTACTAATCTATGGATCTAAAGATAAGTATTTAGAGAACAGTTTGATATTGTGTTCATTTAGCAACATAACAATAATAGGCTCCACCCTAGGGCCTATGCCCTGCCTAGCCAGGGGTTCTTGGCATAGTTTACAGTACGAGGTATGCATTCCATTTCATGATGTGTGCCTTAAATCTCATATGAAAGTGGTTGGTTACCCCCATAATATTCATGCCACTATGGTACCACTGGCATGTCTCACCAGGATGGTTATTATTATAGCTTGTGCAGTTCTTAGTAAAAGTTGATGAATTTTCTTCCATAGCAGGCTACATGGCACCTTCTGGAACTATAAAAGTTAAATTTTATATACATATATATATATGTGTGTGTAGTTTTTTAAAACTAAATAATATAGTTTTAAATAATAAAGTTTTTAAAAGCAAAAATGAATTTAAAAGAAATGTAAAATGCATAACATTAATTTGCAAATCAAATTAATGCTTCTTTAATGAATATATTTATTATTTTAGCCAAACTTTCCATGAATGTGTTTAAAGCAAGTAGAGAGATGGGGCTCATCCGTGAATTGACCTTTTTGTTCACCGTGAACAGAAGACTATGGCAACAGGACGATACTCAGCGGACAGAGTTCACTGAGCTGTGGGAGCCCTAAACAGCTTCAGTTTCAGGGTTGTACCTTCCTTCTACATTATGTTTCTGGTGATCTCCAAACATAGAAACCCCAAATGGTTAAAAACAAAACCTGTTGTAAACTACAGTGCTCTAATTCTACGGTGTTATTTGAGCTCAAATGTGAATCAGTAAGAAGGTAAGAAGTGGTTAAGTGGTTAGGAGGGCACGGGAGTGGGAGGGAGCAGAAACCACTCAAGCTCAGCATAAGCTTCTCCAAGGGCCGGAAGACAGAGGCAGTGGAAATACCAGCAAGGACCACAGTTGCTCTCCTCTCCTAGACATCGCTTTACAAGGTGGAACAGGGCAGCGGACTCCAAGCCATCAAGACCTCAAAGACACATTGTTCCAGGCACTGGGGTCAGGGAGATAAGAAGGAAGCAAAAGAGCCCTTTAAAAAAATAATGAATTTCAACTTCTGGGTATCTTAAACTAACCCCACTACTTCAAGTACAAAATTTCTATGAAAACAGGCTGTTTGAAGGTATTCATGAACAACCATCACGTCAAAGACTCCAGACGCCAGCATCTCAGGAAGAAGGAAGAGATCAACGCCCACGGGTGAGTTTGAAGATGAGTAGGGAGAGCACAGTGGCTTAGCTATTTCGTCAGCGTACGGGCTGGAAGACAGCACTGTAATTCAGGAATCTTAGCAATTACTGCAGTGTGACCTGCAGCTGAGAATAAAGGTGAGTAAATAAGGTGGCTGGTGGGTAATTTGGAGGCGCGGATATAACTATTACATATGGCCTCACTTTGCAATCAGGACTTCGGGGTGTGAAGTCAGGAGCTCGTTCACCACACTGGAGAGGGGACCATGATCCACAGGTGCAAGTGGCTCAGTGCAAACCTCAGGATAAACACAGAGAAACAGAACAGCACAGGATGGACGATGAAGGAAAGAGCAGAAGGTGTGTGACAAGGCAGGGGTGCGGAAGGGCACGGTCATCTCCCCAAACCAAGAACCACTCCCTGCCCGTGGTCTCTTCCAGTATTACACGCAGGACCAGTCTATTCTTCAGATGATTAAGGAAATGTTTTAGGGATGGGAAGGTGATTGGGTGGTTAAAAGCAGGTACTGCTCTTACAGAGGACTCAACTTTAGCTCCCAGCACCTATGTTGGGTGCCTCACCACTGCCTGTAATCCTAGCTCTAGGGGATCAGACATCTCTGGTCTCTGTAAGCACCTCATACAGGGTATGTACTCACACACACATATATTTTTACTTAAAAAATAAAATATATCTTTAAAATAAAATAAGAACAATTGGTTAGAGGCTTGATCATGCTCAAGAAATTTGGTTTTCAAACAATTTTTAAATTACCACAGGAATTATTATTATTGATCTATTTATTTATCAACTAAAGGTTGGCTGAGGAAAAGAAGCTTGCTTGTTCAGAAGAGCTTCAGTTGGGTCTGTGTAGGATGGTCCGTGTGGGGGCTCGATAGCCCCTGTATTTCAACTCGAAATAACAGCGGTTTGGGATGCGGATCTGCCAGGTAAAGAGCTGGGGACAATGGGTTTTGCTCAGATGGAAACACGGAGGAGACAGAATGGACAAAACAGCTCTCAGGTCAGAGGAATGCAGGTGGTTTGCCGGGGTCTAATCTTTCATTTCTCTGGGCTTTATTTGCTGTAATGTGCAGCTTGGTTCCCATGGTTCTGCCAAACCCTCAGTAAAAGTTGAGTCAATGGTCCCTTGGGGGACCACAGGGCACACATGGAAAAGGGCAACATGTGCGAGAGGTGAGACACAAAGGGAAACTGAGAGAAAGGGACACAAAGGACGTGGTCACAGAAGGTGCCGGAAGAAAAGAAATACATCATGTAAAGCTCTGGAAGCCACTGCATGGAGGCAGGAGGAGACTGGCTACTACACATTTCTTATCACCAACAGTATAAAGAAGTGATCTGCCCTACATTTAAAGAGACCATAGGGCGTGA
This sequence comes from Arvicola amphibius, assembly GCF_903992535.2. Classification (NCBI taxonomy): domain Eukaryota; kingdom Metazoa; phylum Chordata; class Mammalia; order Rodentia; family Cricetidae; genus Arvicola; species Arvicola amphibius. Next base: position 6,454,273 of record NC_052054.1, read on the forward strand.
TGATGCAGACCCCACAACATGCTAGCAAGGGAACCATGCCATCACGGTATACAACCATATGTGTGGACTTTTCTTTTCTTTCCTTTCTTTTTTTGTTTTTGTTTTTGTCTTTTTTTGTTTTTGTGGGGTTTTTTTGAGACAGGGTTTCTCTGTAGCTTTGGAGCCTGTCCTGGAACCTGGTTGTAGACTAGGTTGGCCTCAAACTCAGAGAGATCTGCCTGCCTCTGCCTCCAGAGTACCGGGATTAAAAGCATACGCCACCACCACCTGTATTGTATTTTTCATATTTTATTTGGAAACCAATTCTTGAGTCTCATGATTCTAGAGTTTACGCTCAGTGTTCTAACTGAAACTTTAATCACTGACCCCCAGATCACGGAATGTATTCCAGCACTGTCTATGACCCCGTGTGGAAACTTGGCAAATATCACCGATCCTAGTAACACTTCATCCTTCAGAACGGCCCCACCTACAAACCCCAGGCAAAACAGGTATCCATGACTTTCCCCTGCTTCTGGGAGAAATGAGACCCACAGACTGCTGAGTGCATATGAACTCAAGGATAGTTGGTCCCACCCAAGGCAGATTGGGGCAGAGTTTCTGATGTCATGGTCATGTCCAATCCTTCTCTAATAGTATGTGATTCACAAGGAAGCAGTCCTTATAGCATGTTTTCCTCATTTTGCATGGGAAGAAAGGGAGAAGGGGATTGGGGGGAAGAACAGGAGAGAGGGAGAGACTGAGACAGAAGAGACAGAGAGAGGGAGAGAGAGAGAGACAGAGAAAGAACTTGAATGGAGAGTCACCTACTAATGACATCTAGGTAGACAAGACTGGCCCCAAAGGAAGAATCAAAGAAGAGAAAACAGCAGTAACACCAAATTCCATTCTTGCCTAGAGCAGGGCTAAGGCAGCAAAGGACTGAGCCCTTCTCCTTAACCAACGTTGCTTGTAATTTGTTGTCTGACCTTAGAGATCAGGGCACCTCTTAGAGCATCAGCTCTGAGTCTCTAAGACAAGATGTGTAAATGCTTTGCTCTCTGTGTGTCTTTTCCACTCTGGGATCCCATGACTTCAGGTCCATCATCCAGGGAGCACAGGAAATCCATTAGAAGGAGTGTTTATGTGCAAGTAGAATTAGAAACCAGCTTAGATTATGGGTTTGGCTCCACTTCATTTGAGGAAATACTTTGACATTACAGTTTTGATTTGCTTCAACAGTTTTTAGAAAATATAATTATCAGTAAGAACTAATTTGTTCCGTAGTTCTTAATTTAAGGAAATAGACTGACAGCAGACACTAAATAAATTTTGCAAATTAACAACTTAAGTGTAATTATGAATTTAAAACATGCTTAAATAGAAATAAAACCAAGCACAAAAGACAGTGTTCCATAGCATAACAAAGCCTGCATTCCCCTGCCATGTTAAAATCAATAAAGTGCCAAACATCCCCCATTGACAAGTCTGTGACTATTTTATTAGGGCAGCAAGTGTTAGAGAAAATGCTCTCTCCAAGACTTCTAAATAATACATAAGGAAGAACAGGCTGTGTACACAAGAAACAAGAAGCTGAGTGTGAAATAACAGAAAACGGGGGAAACAGAGGAAGGATAAGGAGAAACAATGCAGGAGGAAGAAGAAGACACAAAAGAGGAGGGGGTGAAGGGTGTGAAAAAGGAAGGAGGAGGAGCAGACGAGGACACACAGCAGAAGAGCTTCGGTGGCCCTGTCACTCCCGGGGAGCATCCAGACTCCGCAGTGGCCATCCGGGAGCCCAAAGGATGCATGCACATGGCAGAGGGTAAACCAGAAAGCACAAGTGATACCGTCCTTTTACACCCTTTTCACACTTTCCTAGATGCGAAGCCATGGTCTAGGTGTGACAGCAGGATTCAGGACTAACGTCACAGGGATGCCACAGCTCTGAACTCACGGTAGTGGCCTTTCGGCTCCTTTGTCACCTGAGGACAGTTCATCTCATCTTTCTGATGAATGGAAGCTGGCTTGGACGCAAGACTTTGATCAGTTAATAAGATGAGACTATTTTTGACTTGGACCCTAGCCTAGGATCTAGAAATATCTTTCTGAACTTCCTGTATTCTCTAGACACGGGGCTCCCCTGGGGCTTACTTAGCACCCCATTCTCATGCTCCCCATTCCGTGACAGTGGCTGCATGAGAGTGTGCCCCTGCAATGTGGCTAGTGCCGCATGTTGAGAGAATATGCAGTTCTTGGGTGTTTGACCACTAGAGAGAAGAGTCTGAAATAACACGTGTGTTTCATACCCCATTTCATCCTCTCTGGGTACCCTCACCCCTGCCCACACCTGTCAGCTTTCTCAAATCATGCCAGCCCAGGTCTCCTGAGCTTCAAGTCAGGATGTCCCTTTGCTGTCCTGACCAGCACTGTCAACCCGGAGTGTCCTGAAGTCAACGTGTCTAGTTCACTCACACCTAGCACTGTTCCTTTCTGTCATTCTCTGCCAGTCACCCTGCAACTTAGGTCAGAAGTCACCCTTGACTCCTCTTTCCCCAGAGAATGAGCTCCCCCCAACCCCCGTCCTGTCATACAGATGTTCTGATAAAACACGCATTATGAGGACCAGAAAAGTGGGGTAGTTTCTCCAAAAGTGAAACTAAGTAAGACGTTTCTAGTGGAATTATAGATTCATACATTCCAAATGAATTATTTACTTTTGCAGAACACAGAAAAACTTCCTGAAGCAAACTGTTAACAACAAAGGCCATACTGAGAAATCCTGTACCAAACACAACATTCTTATGGAAACAGACAAGACATCATTCATCTTTTGGATATGGCAGAATTTGTCATATCTCGGTGGAGAGATTTGGTGCAGGAAGTCTGTCTCACTCGATTCTGAGCGGCTGTGGAGCGATGTGTCACTGCTGGGGATCACCCAAGTCAAGGCCACAGTACATTAACAGATGGAGAGACACAAAGCTTTTTAATAAAATCATGGGGAGTGAAGAGCAAGGATCACTTAAATTTATAAATGAAATCCAGCTTTGCTGTTAAAGATCTCTGAAATTCTAGAAATATGACCATTGGGAACTGCTTATTTTTTGAAAAACAGTAACTATGAAATATGGTTTTTCAGAACTCTGATTTTTAAATTTAAATTTGACAATATGTAACCCAGTTTTGTTCATTATTTATCTTCAGATGATGCCCCTTTAAAATTTCCCTTTTCTTTTAAAGGTATTTCAGCTTTCTAAACTGCATCAAGTATATTTGATATTGAAATATGAAGAAATACTACTGATTCCTATTGGGTGACAAGCAACATTATACTGCTTTTCCTTCAGAATACTTAACAAACACCTCCCCCAGACACTAAGCACTATGGCACCATGATAAAGACGATTTAAATAAAACATGAATGCCCATCCAAGTAAACATTGGTTTCTCGGCCGTCATCACTAAACTGTCAATGTTCCCGTAACTATAATACACAAAATCTATACACCTCTGTGCCCAGCATGGTACGCTTCTTGTGTTTTCACAAGAAGATCCACATGCTTTGCTGTTCCTGCAAAAGTGAGCTACAGCGCCAGGAAACGGCTTCACATCTGCTTCACAGCATCGCCATCTCTGCCCTTCCTCCTCTGCCTGCATCCAAGCCGGAAGGCAGGCACTGGCTTCCTCCTGCTCCCAGGAAGGTTAAAAAGGAAGACAAAGAAAGGACTAGAGCTGGTCTGTCAGCCAGCAGAGAGCCTGCCTGATTACTTAGTGTAGAGGCGGAGAGCCAGGGTAAGCCGGCCAGGTACAAAGGTGTGAGCAAGTGTCTCTGGATGCAGATGGAGAGCTGCGTGAGGCAGGGATCAGTGGGCACCTGAGCCAACAAGAGGAATCAAAGAAAGTAGACTGTGTTCATTCTCACCAGGCAGGGTAGAGACCTGCACAGCTCCAGAACCCATGAAGGCGCCATACCATCTCGATCCACCTGGACCAGGCCACCCTCAGGTGTTGCTGACCAGAGATTCAAAGGCAGCCATCAGAAAGACCAAGATGTCCAGATCGTTTAACCTCAACCCCGAACTACACTCAAGGATAGTTACCGGCATCTCAGAGCATCTGGTACTGAGCATGTAAATTTCTTATTTGGAGTATATAGAATTAGTAGGTGTGTGGATAATTTGGGGAATGTAGAATAACGAGAAGAAAGATCCGGCTAAACTGACTTGGTTCTGTGGCGATTGTTAGAAACCAGACTCAAGTCCTTAAGAGTCAGGATTCCGCCTCCTGCAGCAAAGTCTGAGCGGCAAGAGAATCCTGGATTCCAGAAGTCCCCTGCACAGGGCTGACCACTCTAGCAGAAGGGAGGAGCATCGGAGCCGTCCACAGCTAGCCTGAGAAGAAGCCTTGGGAGATGTGACAGGAGCACTGGTGAGCTCTGGGGCCGATTCTCACAGCCTCTTTCATACAGGACAAGAGTCCCTGAAAGAAAGAAAGCTGGAAAAGGGAAGGGAGGGAGGTTTTAAGGAAATAATGGCTCTTTTCCCCAAACAATACATCTGTAAGTCCCTCACCCATGAGGCTTAATAAAAGGCAGTCCAAAGTGTCGCACAAGCAAACAGCATTGAGCAGATGACAGGAGAGAGGACCGTGACACCAGAACCAGGGCAGGGGCAGTAGCAGATGCCTCCTCAGCTGCATCTTGGTCCAGAAAACACAGGGGCAGTTTCTTTAAAGCAGCGAGGGACCAAAACTCTGAGCCTAGAATGCTGAGTGCATCAAGATACCTCTTAGAAACAAGCTTTAAAGAAAACACAGTTGAAAATAGAAAAGCTAAAATAATCCTCCTAAGCACACTTGAACGACGGGAGCTGGTGAAGTCCTTCTGATAGAAGGAGAGCGACAGCAGAGATCATTTCTATGTACACAGGACACAGGGGATGAAGAAAGGCGAGTTAACACTGCTTTATTTTCAGCACTGGGGATTGAACATGGGGCCTCAGGTCCGCTGGGTAAGCACTCTACCTTTGCACTATAACCCCGGAAACCCCACTTTGGGTACATACTTTTAAAAATGCTGAATGCTTATTGCCAAAATAATAATGTAGTGTGGAGTTTATAATGTACATGGAAGTAATCTTAGACACTAGGACAAAGAACAAGAAGATTTCTAGTCTCTAAATGAATTTGTACAAAATAACCTGACCCAGTTTCAACATTGCTAGGCATATGCCCAAAAATCTCAACATCATCCTCCACAGACCCTTGCTTGGCCATATTTATTACTGCTCCATCCACAATAGCTAGGAAATGGAAATAACCTAAATGGTCTTCAGCTGACAAATGGAAAAGGAAAATGTGGTATACATATCCATTTGTGAATACGAATGAAGCCAGGATCTACAGGTAAGTGGGTGGAACTAGAAAGGATCACACTGTGTGAAGCATCCCAGACTCTCAAAGACAAAACTTCACATGCCCTGTCTTCTTAGAGGTTCTTAGCTCCAAACCTTCAGATATAAGTGTAGTCCTCATCCTCTCTTTGCAACAGATGGAGACCGCTAGGGAAAACCATAACCAATCAAAAGGCAGAGTTGTGCAGCCCAGTCCCAATGAATACATCTACAAAACCCTCCTGTACCTAAGGCTCAGGGAACAATGTGGAAGAGGAGCAGAAAGATTGTAAGAGCCAGAGGGTCAGAGGGTTTGCTGTGGGCCCTGTGTCCTGGTCACGTGAGAAGTGACACTCGTAAAGTCTCAACATGACTGTCCGAGATAACCGAGACAACAGCAGACACGCTAACATGGACATAGGAAAGCCCATGAGGCCTCAAACCTACACAAAGAACTATAGGCAACTAAGGAGTGCTCAGAGCTAGAGAAAAAGACTTCCCCAGGACAGATCACACCAATTGGTTATCTAGTACCAAAACGTCAGCCTTGAACATACTCACATATACAAGTAACATGATAAAGGCTGAGCCGGTTATATTTAGGAATATATGTGTATGTACATGCCATATATACACATATGCATGCAACACAATAAATGCAAATAAGACATGAATTTAAAAGAGAGGAAGAATTGTAGACAAGAAGGCTTGGAGGGATGAAAGGGAAAGGAGAAAAGATGTAATTATATTATAACCTCAGAATTGAAGACAAAAAAATAATATAACCTAAAAGATTATGTTGCATGCATGCTATAAACCATACAGCAAACAAATCCAATAAATCAACAAAGAAATAAAACAGTCATAAAAATATTCAGTTTTCTCAGAGAATGCAGAAAAATGAGAGAAGGAACAAAGACAATAAAAAACAAAAAGATAATAGATTAAAACTCAATGATATCAATAATAAATCATGGAATGTATGAAGACAAGACTGTGCAATTCAAAGGCCCAAAACCACAAATATTAGAAAAGCAAGATGTGGTGTGTGTTTCCTAGGCTTCAAAAATAAACACACACACACACACATGGGTTTAATTAAAAGTCATAGAATGGAAGACATGTTCAACACAACCACAATTAAAACAAACCGCGTTTCCACACGGCTCCCTTGTCTATCTCGTTTCTGTGATAAAGCACTGTTGGAAAAGCAGTTTAAGGGAGAAAGGCTTTGTTCCAGCTTACAGGTCAAGCACGTGGTCCATCGCAGCTGGGATGTCAAGGCAGCAGAAGCCTGAAGTAGGTTGTCGTATCAAATCGCAGACAACGCAGTCGGGAAGCCAAGAGGAATGAATGCAGGCTTTCCCCACTTATGTAGTCCAGGATCCCAGCTAGGGAATGTCACCACCCACAGGGGACAGATCTGAGCAGTTCAATTAATGTAACTAAGATAATCTCCAACAGGCATGTCTAGATGCTTATCTCTGGGGGGAATTCCAGATTTTGCCAAGTTGACAATCAACACTGACTATTACCCTGAATCTTAATACTAACGAAGCTGATGTTGTTGTCAAGGATACTGCCACCAAAATGAGTCACTTCACACTGGTAAGTGTCAATACCCCCCCCCACACACACAAAAAGAACATAACACTCCAAAATCTCTACACATCTAATAAAAAAACTCAAAATAAATGATGCAGAATAACATTGAAAACAGATATTTAGGGGGTATTCTCCATTATTTTGTTCATCTGGATTGTCACTGTGATAGACTGCAATCTGAGAAATAAAGCATTCATAAGTAAAAGGTAACACGGCCATATTCTGAACCCGACCTTGAAAGCATATCTTCCATCACCGCGAAATTAACCTGAAACCAGAGCCATAGAAAGCACAGCCTTGAGTACCTCATCCTGTAAAGACAGCTGAGACAAGAAAGAGAGAAACCCTGCTAAGACAGTGAGGGGAAGGGGAGTCTCTCACTCTTGTTTGAGTCTGACACATTTCCCTAAAGCCCCCAAGCTCTGGTGCCATCCTGGAGGCCGTGGGTCTTCTCGGAGATCCAACCTTTTCTGCTCCCCGTGTGCTCCATGTGAGCACTGTCACCAGGCTCCTACGGCCATAGGACCATGGACTGAGCTCTCTCCAGCCGTGATCCAAAAGAAGTATTTCCTCCACTTACTTCGTTCAAGCCCTCTGCTAGGGCAGCGAGAAAGGTGAGCCATGCGTCTCTTGTCTCATTAGCTTTTGTGGTACCCTGGCACTCCTCTTTTTATATAGTAGAGTCCAGGCTTTCTTGGTTCTCTTGCTTAATCTTGGAGATGGTTTCAGTGGTTCCCAGGGAGTTTTGCAAAAAACTTTTCCAAAGCCGGGCGGCGGTGGCGCACGCCTTTAATCCCAGCACTCGGGAGGCAGAGGCAGGTGGATCTTGTGAGTTTGAGACCAGCCTGGTCTACAAGAGCTAGTTCCAGGACAGGCTCCAAAGCTACAGAGAAACCCTGTCTCGAAAAACCAAAAGAAAAAAAAAAACTTTTCCATCGAGGTAAATGGCTAATTTCAAGTTTATTGTTTTAACCATTTCTTAGTGTATAGTTCAGTTAGGCATATTTACATCATTGTGCATCAATAGCCTAAATTTTGTCTTGAAAAACCAAAAATCCATCTTTTTAAACAATATTTTCTCTAATTCTGATTGCCAACCCAAGCAACCACTGCTCCAGGTTTATCTGGATTTGAGAGTCCCACGGTCCTCCCGTAAGTGCGGTAACAATGCCCGTTTTTTCTGTGCATGTCGTATTCACAGAGCACGACGCACCCATGGTGCAGCAGCCCTCAGGACTGCCCTCCTTTCTCCAGGAGCCTTTAGAGATGCCAACTCCTAGGGCTCATCCCATGCCACCTCTCCTCTCTGGGAGGAGCCATGGACAGTCCTTACACAGAACGTACTTAACGTGGGGTTGGCAAGGTGGTCAGGTGAATGATGGAGCTTGTCCCCACCAAGCCTGAAGACCTGAGTCAAATCTGAGGAGCCCACGTGACAGAAGGAGAGGACTGATTACCTCAGGTTGTCCTCTAAACACACGTGAGCACACACATACACACATATACATAAACAAATATTTTTAAAGATTCAAAAATGATTCATAACTAATTCTGAAATGTTGAGACAGTGTAGCCAAACTCCCTGAGCACGCAGGGAGGTGGGAGAAACAGGAACCCCTCAGAATTCCTCTGGAGGAAGAGAGGTGGCTTCTTGTCCAAAGCTGGCTGCTGCCTCACCAGACACTGACCTTAGAAAGACAGGAGAGCCTTTTCCCTCCAGGCCCCTCCCACCTACTGCCTGCCTCCACTTGAGTTCCTCCTGAAGGTCAGGAACAGTGGGGTGTGTCTCCTGTTTACTCCCTTGCCCTGCCCCACAGACAAGGTCTCTTGATGTAGGTACAAAATTTAATTGTTTTTGAAGTTTCTCAAATATTTTTTGTAACAAGAATTTGTTCAAATAAAAAACATTAACATTCAACTTCAGTTTAGTGGTTCAGCTAATTATTGCAGTTTGTTCCACTGCTTAGTTCAAAAGTCCCTGAGTAGAAATGTATGTTTCAAATTATCCTCACAAACACAAACTATAATAGATACATTATTTTGGAAATTAACTGCATTTTCAGGAAAGCCTTGGGCAGATGCAATATGAATAGCATTTATTTTCACAATTCCATAGAATTTAAAAATAATAGGTTTTGTTCTCCCCATTATCTAGGACAAAAGCAAGCTCTAATTTAAGTATGGACTAATGACATTTGCCTTCTGCTCCCTGGCCTAGCAGCACTAATTGTGATGGTCACATGCGTCCTGCGGTAGCTGTGCTCTCTGGAAAGCTCTGGCGCTCTCCCCGATGTGAGGACGAACTGTAGCAGGCAGAAGCAGAGACACCTACAAAGTCAGGACAGTGTTTGGGCTACGCCACCTTCCCAGTTCTGCTCCAGGCTTCACACTCAGCAGATGGTTTGAGAAAACACCCTCCTGTGGTTACAAAGCAGCTTAGTCAGGGGGCATGGACATGTTAATAAGCCAGGTCTATGATAAGTATTGAAGGGTAGGTGCTGAAAATACACACCTTGGAGTTTCTAATCCTGTCATCCCTTCCTCATAATGGCCAGATTTTAGGGCTACCAGCACCATCCTAGAGTCTAGTAAAGGATTGGGGCAGTGGGCAGAATATAAATGGGAAACCATGATGTGGCAGGATGGGGTACAATCTGAACTGATGACACTCTTGTCCCAATACACTAATTCAGTCATTCGGTTATTTACAGAGCAACCCATAGCCTCATCTTCACAAACAGAAGCAGTGAAACTTCGGGATAATTAGCTTTCGTGAGGTCAACAGGTGCACAGGGAGATGCTAGCTTCTCCTTTCCTCTTCTCTCCCTTCTCTCACTGCTCACTTCCCTTCCTCCACGCTCTCCTCATCCAGCGAATAAGAGCAAATTTAGGACTCTGCTTGGGGAAGGGATAAGACAGGACAGCGGAGACCAGGCCAGAAGAGGAGTCTGGAAAGTTCTGTGGCCTGTGGATTGCTGCAGTCTTGGTAGAGGACATTTCTTCACCAAAACAAATGCTCATGTATGTCTTTAAATTGTCATACAGTGATGTATTATGTACCAATAGTATTGCTTATATCATGTAAATATTTAAATTTTAAAATGCTAATGAATTTTAATGAGTCACAATACATACATATAATGTCTCAATTTCTGCAAACACTATTTTTAGTGAAATTCACCATAGTGACTTCTTTTGGTTAATGTTGATTATTTAAGTACAACACTATGTTTGGAAGGATTCATTTTTGGACATTTGGCCACAAAAAAAGTATAGGCCTTACGTCTAGTTTATCAACACCTTCCCATCCCCTTCCCAAGGCCACTATTGGTTGTCCCTGCCTGTAACTATCACCTTGACCCTTGCTTGGGTGTGCTGTTCTGGAATCTGGCTCAGATCCTTCTTGGCTCACAAAATTCCCACCCTTTCTTGAGCTTACACACTACCTCCACTTGGCATCTGGAGAATCACCACTGGCTTCCCTGATCACACCCTACCTCTGCCTGGCACCTGGAGAGTCACTGTTGGCTCCCCTGGTCACTACAGCGCTGGGTGATGGGGACCACACGTCTCTTCTTTGTATTTATTTCTTACAGACTGCAGACATGAACTCAACAACTCAGTATCCTGCCTTCCTGGAAATATAATTCCTTCTTGTCTTCATGAATTCCATGATCTTATACGCACCCCTCAGCCACCGTTTGTTTTCATGTGTCATGGAACATGGTTCAGCCCAGAAGTGGCTTCTCTCCTTCAGCCTGAGCCCTGGTTTGATTTGCTAATCTGGTGCTTGTTCTGGCAACTTCCCAAACTCATTCACCTTGTACCTTAAACCTCAGCCTCGTGCCATAAACCACTATGATACTACTACATTGGCTGTTATGTATGAAGCCAATAAAATGCCTCTGGCTATAATATGAAAGAGCAAGCTCTAAAGTGTCTATAAAGTATACTAGCATTTAAATAAGTAAAGTAGAATCCTTTATTTAGCAAGTAGATGGCCAAGCCTGTTGTGGAGCTACACATATTTATTGTTAATTCAATGAACAATTTTAATTAGATTCTTGAGTTGTCTCCTATTGAATTAATACTTACGTATGGCAAACTCCTTTACAACATAATTGCCAATTTATTCTGCCGTATAAACTGTCTCTTGTCATCCTACAATGTGCTCTGGTGAGTACATATATGTCTACTCATCTAAATATTGCTAGATATTTTTCACTTTTCAAATCATTTTGTGGGTGTTTGAAATATGCAAAAAAAATGGCTTCTGACTGGGTTGAGTCAGTCAGCAATTGCTGTAAGAAACTATGTCCATGTCCTGTCCCTAAAATGGATAAAGATGTAGCATTTCAGAAGTTCTTTCAGTTTTTCCTTATAAAGCATTTGACATCCATTACAGTTTATATAATTATGTGCTCATTTGATGCTCATATGGATGTATTAGGTTCTTCCAGAGGTAGCAGAGTACAATTCGATATTAGTTAACAGTCACTAAAAATAAAACATTATCAAATTTTCTAACAGAACATATTTTAAATGAATTTAACCTGGGGAGAGTAATAGTTAATACCTATGGCAATGAACATCCCTTATAATGAGAATAAGTCAATTTTGAATTTATTGAATGTTATTACTTTGGACAATCTGGTGGTCTAAACAAAGGTACATTGAATTTGCTGCTAAAACAGCAAGAAAAGTGGCGCTGTACAAGCGTGACCACTTTGAACAGTTAGAGTCGCAGGGTCAGGTGAGCACAGTTTGCACCTCGTGAACAATCTGCCTTTTGAGGAGCAGGACGTCGGTTAGCGATTGTGAGCAATTTTATACAGCCGTGAATGAAAGCCTGGCAACAGAAGCATGTTTCATTTTATACAACGAATAGCAGTGAGAGGGGAGGAAAAAATTAGGGAGAGAAAGGAAAAGAGAGAGGGGAAAGGGGAGATGGAAAGAGAGGGAGGAGAAAGACAAAGGAGAGAGAGAGTTGGTAAGACAGACAGACAGGTTTCGTAGGAGGGTGTGGCAAGGGTGTGGGAACCAGGTCTCTAATAATATCCTGGGTTTTGTGTTTTTTTTTTTTTTTAAAAAAGATGGTGACTTGGATTTATTTTATTTTAATCATAAACATCTCAAGAATTTATTTTTTTCATCACAGATTTGGGTGATACTTCGTGCTCTAAAAGAGAGGAAGTATTACTGTGACCTGGGTTTCGCAACCAAAAGAACAAAGGGAGAAGACAGAAATAATTGCCTTCTTAATTCGAGGCTCTGGTGTCAGGGTGCTCTGTGATTTAAGGCTGTCTGGATACATGGACTCAACTGTGCCTCAGCA